>NW_002476507.1:600000-1053479 GCF_000189635.1 Tetrahymena thermophila SB210 | reverse complement strand
ACCCCAACCCCAACCCCAACCCCAACCCCTAGATTAATTTTTATACTTTTTTTAATTAATTTTTCAATGATATCTTATCAAAATTATATGCTAACATTTGATTCTAAATAAAATTTACAAAATATAAATTTAAATTAAAATAAAATAATTCATAAAAAGATAATTAATTTTTGTTTAAAAGTTTATGATTAAACGAATTAGAGCCAAAATTGTTTAATAATTTAACTCAATTAATTCGTACTTTTTGATTTTTGAATTTTAAATAAAATTTAAGTAATTGATTTATTAATTAACTTTTAAAAAGAATTTTCTTCAAATTTTAATTGAATTAATTTTAAAGAAATAAACAGAAAAGTTATAAAATAGATAGAATGAATTAATGAATAAATGGGATTATAACTAAAAACAAAAGTGTATAAAAATGTTTATTTTGAGGTATTTACTTACTTAATTATAACATTAAGAAACTGACTGAATGATGATATCATTGATAATTACTTAAAATTTAAAAATAAAATAAATTTATAATAGACATAATTAATGCTTGCTAGTTTATTCAAGAATTAAATTATAGGTATGAGAATTTAATATAGATAGAAGATAAATACTATTTATTCATAATATTAATCTTGACTATTTAATCAGATATTATCTTAAGTACACACATATTCTCACCAATTATTTCTATTCTTGCTTAACTATTGAAATCAATGCTTGTTGGGATCTTCAGGGATTGGAATACCTTATCTTTTCATTTCTAAGTAATAATTAGACCAATCAGTCTTGAGTTTATATAATCTTATAATGATAAGACAAGCTACAGAGAAGATAACATCAATATAATAAATACCTTCGTATCCTATTTTTTTCTTTAATCCTATGACTAAACCAAATTAAATGAAGTTAGCTATACCGAAACCGTACCAATAGATACCATAGATCTATGAGGCTACCTTAACACCAAAAAGTTATGCAGAGACAACAGGGAACATAGCCATAACACCACCAAATGTTGTGTGAATTAAAAAGACATAAATTAGATAAACAACACCATTGAAATAAGAATATCTGAAAGTGAGACCGAGGAAGATTTCGAGAACGAGAAGGAAACTGAATACTGTCTTGAAGGAGAATTTATCAAGCATACTTGACCAAATAGGACGAGAAAGACCATTTCCAACAGCAGCAAAACTTCCTACGACTGTCAAGAAAGAATCATCAAGGAATTCCTTACCGATATTTTTATAGTTACCATTAACCAAAAGACCTATTGAAAGAGAAAGAATTGCAATCAATATTGACATGCAGAATCTAATAGATGTTAAGGCAGTTTTGACATTAGGGACACCACGCTTTGAGAAATCTTCGTCGTCATGAGCACCCTTTTGAAGTAGAGGTTAGTTTACTTACAATTGAGGACCTTCATATCTGGCATCGCTGTATTGTTCCATTTATTGACTAATAGGGAGACCATTTCCTTGCATTTGTGCAGCTTTTTCTTTGATTTCATCTGTATCTACGTCTTCATGGACTTCAATTTTACCTACATCATCTTCTTCCTTCAGAATTTCTTCTGCCAATTTAATTTTAAGTTCACGCTTTTGTTCTAAAGTGACAGCTTTTTCAGTAAGTTCTTCCTTGAGAGCTTTTTCTTTATTACCAACTTAATCTTTATGGGGGAAAATTAAAGAAGCACCAGCCATCAAAAGGATTAAATAGTAAAAACTCATCTAACGAAGTACACCGGGGACGTTTTAAGCAACAGAAAGTGATTTACCTTAGAAATACTTGTAAGTGTGTGTTGCATCATATTCTTAGTTTAAGCCTTCAGGATTAACTAATGCGAAGAATGTTAAACCAAAAACTAAAGAAGCAAGACCGTATCCACATAATACGACACCTGAAACAATACCTTTCTTCTTAGGGAAGTAAAGATATCCCATGTAGATAGGGATGTAATAAATACAACCAGTGATGATACCAAAGCAGAGTCCATAAATAATAACGAATTACCAGAAGGCAGCTGCAAAAGAAGAAATGAAAACACAAAAAGCAGCAGATGCACCACAAACATAGCAAACGAGACGAGCAGAACCAAACTTTTTGATGAGCTTGACACCCATGGGCATACCAGTAGCGACTGCACACATCATAACAGGGAAGACAGCTGCACCAGTTTCTACTTTAAGATCAGATGGCTCTCTCCAACGGAAATAAGAAGTGATATAAGGATTGATAGTTCCCCACATATATAGAGCTCCACAGCATAAATGCATTGTGAAACCACCAAGGAGGGTAAGGAAACCCTTAACGTTGTCAGGCAAATCCATACTTTTCGTTAATTTTTATCAAATAAGTTTTATATCTATCTATTTCTAGTTGAGATTTAATTATCTTTTTACTTTCAATTAATTGATTGATTTCTTAGGGTTCTACCTAACCTAATATATTTTTTTTGAATTTTAATATTTATTGTTCTTTTTATTTCCTTTTTTTCTTTTAACAAGAAAACAAACCAAAAAAAAGTTTTTTTATTAATTAATTATTTATGAAATTATTAAAAGATTGTTTATCCTCCTTTGATCTTGGATAAATCAAGCAAGCAAACAAATAAATAAATAAACTAACAATTAAATAAAATTAAAGATTCAAAAAATAAAATTGTGTATTATAGTCTTTTTTTTTATCTCAAAATGAACCATAGATAATAAGATTATCTATTTGTTTACAATTATTTAGATATGCTACTAAGTAAGCCTTGCTCATGATATTTTTTTATTTATCCCAAAGGAATTTTATGTGAATAATAGTACAAAAATACTTTAATATTTTTTGATACAAATTTTTGCTTTTAACATCGTATTTTTATTTTGCGTGTCATTTTTTAAATATTTTTGATTTCTTATTACAAAGTATAAATGAATGCAAGTTTCTTAAATTTTAAAAATATTTAATTGCTATTTTATTAGATATTTTTTAAAATACTATATTTTATATCTAATATGATTTATGTAATTTTTTTTTTTTCTATTTTAACTAGGGAGGTAATTTTTTTCTATTCTATATTACTAAATTTTTATTAATTCAACAAAGTCTACCTCATTCATATAAACGAAAACGACTTTTTTTATATATTTTGCAAAAAAAATTTTCTCATTTTTTTTGATGTAAAAATTAGAAAGTAAATTTTTCATGTGTCATTGTAATTTGTTAATTTACACATATTTTAAGAGTGGTAGTAGGAAGAGTGTTAATTTCAATATTATGTTATTGTGCTTATCTTTTAATTTTTGTAGTAAATTTTTATTGTTATTTCTCATCATTATTTTATTAATTAATAAAGAAGTGATCTATTTTTTTGATTCTAGTGAAATTATTATTTATCAAATAAAATTGTATAACTTGCTTTAAATATGAGTACACAGCCTACTCAAAATTTAGCGCAACAGCTAAACTTAGCAGAAAAAAAAAAACTCCAAGGGGTTAGCTATAGGGTTATGGTTAACTTACCTGTAATAATAAAAGACAAAGAAATTATTGATCGAAAGCTTACAATAGATATTTTCAAGAGAAAGGCAGCATCAAATCAGAAATAAACATAGCAAAAAAAGCACTTATAAATGAAAAAAACAGCTGAAGACTAGGTAAACACTTACAAAAAGATGTTGTTATTGTCCCTTTAAATATTATTTATGTGTGAATGATTGCATAAAGTGAATAATTTTTTTCATAATTGTTTTCAAAATTAAAAAAACGAGTTGCACATTTTTTAAGTAACCAAAAATATTCAGTAGAATAATCTCAAAGGAAATTTCTGATTGTTTTTAATAAAAACAAATCAAAAAATTAATACAGAAGAGAGAGAGTTGGTTTGTAACATTCAAAAAAAATTAAATATACACTTTTGGTAAATTATTGAAAAATAAAAAGCAAAGACCAAAAAGTCTTAATTTTTAAGCACCCTCAAATTTATTTAAAAGTATTACTAATTGATATCTTATAAAGTGCTTGTAAGCAAAAATTATCAACTGAATAAAAATAAATTAATCTATATTAGCTATTCATAAGCATAATTTTTTTATATTTATTTCTTTCTTTTTTTCAGATAGGTAGAATATACATAAATGAGTTATGGAGTGATAAATTCCATAAACTAGTTATGAATGAATCAAGAATCCAGGAAGTCTTAGATAAAATTTAAAAGCTTTACAGGAGGAATGTAGATGAGTTTGTAGAAGATATCCACAATGCAGCTCAATCAGATAAAAAGACTGATACAGATGAAATTATTTAAAAACACATTGAGAAAAGCTCGCTTCCATATATCTTGAAAAATAATTCAAGTCTATTAAATAATATCAGCAAAAAGATGTAAACAGATACTATTTAAGATGACTAAGAAGAAGTATCTATTATATGTTCTAACAAGAGCTATTCTACACATAATAAAAGAGACAGTTTAAAGAATGAATCAGTTTATTTTCTTTTAAACAGAAAGGACTCAGAGTTAGATAACTTAGAAAAATCAATCAAATACAAATTTTTAAGAAATAAAAAGGACAACATTCTGGCAAAACCTAAAGCCTAAGTTTTTGAAAACCCAATTAACCCAACATTTTTTAACAATGCATAGAATATTCTATCACAGTGCAAATAAATTAACGAAGAATGGGAAGTTAACAAGTAAATGAAATTTTTTAGTTATTTTACATATTTTACTCATCATACTGGTTTATATATTAATTTAATCACCTTTAAAGATAATAAATTACATCTATTAAAACAATATCTAAATTCGTTAAAGAAATTAATTACTTTTTTTTTTAATAAGATAATTACAAAGAAGAGCTTCTCCTTTTTATACTGTCAAAGAAGATAGATTTTGATCTACTATTACTATATAACCTAATTGATTACATTCTTTTACTTTACTATTCACAATAATATCCAAGCTAACCAATATTAATCAAATATACACCACTTTTTTTTTCCCACTATTCAAACTGTGTTTACAGCAAAAAAAAAATTACTTTCATATACTTACTGCCCAATAAAATTTATATAAAAAAAATAGAAACATTCCAATAAAAAAATGTTCTATGTTTTACGTTAAAAAAAAATATTTTAAAAAGTATTTATTTGTGTAATTCATAGATTTAATAATCAATCAGTTATTCTTATTCAATAAAGATCTAATTTAATTTATTTATTTATATTCCAATAATACTCACTTCTAACCAGATACAATTATGTTAAGATGACCTTCTTTATATTATCTTTTATAAATTATAATTAAAATTTTTCAATAATTTTTCAATTTATTATATTAATTCATTTTATTTTGATTAGAAAATTTTTTTTTCAGATTTTTGTAAATTCCCTGGTGAATATAAGTGAATTTATAAGGATATCATCTAAAATAAAATAAATATTTAATGATTAAACTTAATTTTATATCTACTAATATTTATGAGATATTTTCTTTAATGTAATTTAATTAATAATTATCAAATAATTTTTTAAACACAATAACTCTTTAACAATAAATTTAGCATTTTCTGGATTAATTTTATACTAAATTCTATTATTATCTAATAATTTATCTCATAATTAAGAAAATATCAATTTATTAAATAAAATATTAGAATAAAACATACTTTTCTTTATAATTTTAATTGTTATTTATATCTTTATTTGTGGTCAGTTTTAAATTGTTATTTTAAAAATAGATTAAGTTTATTAAATGAATACAATTAAATATTATTTAGCAGAGGTTTTATTCTCTTGAGAAATTCAGTATAGTATTGACACTACATTACTTAAAGTAAACTACATCGAATTTGTGTAAGATTGAAAAAAATTTAGTTTCTGAAAATTATCCTAAGACAAATATTTTTGATTAATAAAAAATTAAATATAAAGTTTAAAATTAATTAATTTAATAAAATTAAGATAATATTTGAAATATAAAATATTAAGTCAATATAACCAATCGATTAATATATATTTACACTAAGAAATTATAATAATTTGTGTATTTAAATTCTGAAAAAATAATTGGAAAAACTAAGACAAATTTATTAAAAATAAGACTATAAATAATTGATTTATTAAATAAAGAGATTAATTGAATTATTACTAATAGCTGTAAAAAAAGATATTTTTAAGTAATAGTTCGAGTATTTATATTTCTTTTTAATAACTATTAAGTTAGGATAAAGAAATTGAATAGTTGTATTAATTTTTGGATTATTTTACATAAATAATAAATTTTTTTGCTTAAAAGTGATATTTTAGAGTATTACCATCAAACCTAGTAAATTTATATGAATATAGAAGTTTTAACATAAGGAATTATTCATCAGTGAATATTTTTTATTGTTTTAAAGCTAATATTTTAATTTTTTCTTAAAAGATAGATTTTGCATTAAAATAATCAAAGTTAGTTAATAAGTATGCAACATAGTTGGGAAAAAAAATAATTGATATTTAAATAAATAGCTGACCATTTTTTTGTAATAAAACATAATAATTGATTGATAAAATAAGGAGAATCATGCAGTTATTATAAATAAAAGCAAAAAGGGCATTTTTATATATGCTTTAAATATATTTATTATTTATGCTTAATTTAATTTATCATAGCTAAGTTAGGGTAAAAAATTAATTGAATGGTTATAATAATTTTAGTATAATTTATTTCATTCACTTATTTATTCTTTTTGATTAAAAGTTAGATTTATGAGTAGGATTGCCAAAGTTAGTCTGTAAGTTTGCATATATTTTATTATATATATATTTATTTCAATCAGCTCTTTAACTATTTTAGTATTCCTGTTCGAAATTTGCTGTATAAATACTTTCTACTTTTTAATTTTGATTGATTAGTAATGTTTTTTTCTTACTTCCACTTTGAGTTATTAAATTTATTGCTTTTTAAGATGCTATATTTTTTAAACTTAAGTTATTAAAATTTTAATTTCCTTAAGATTGTTATGGGTATTCAATCAATTTTTAACTATTGCTTAAAGGTAATTTTGTAAGCTCATTTTGAGTTTAATATTTGTTCAAATTTTAGATAGTTTTAGATTTAATAACCTAGCTAAAAAAATTGTTTTTGGATTTGTTATTTATATTTTCTGTATCTTAATTTATCTAATTCTTAATAGAGTTACCTATTTAAAACTTTAAGCTATTAGTTAGGTTAATACTGTTTTGATTGACATAATTTTAGCTTGATTATGGTTATGATTAGGTAATATTACTACCTATTTAGATATTTGATTCAACTTAAATATGTTAATTATTTTGATTTAATCTCAACTTATTTTATGTGTTATTGATTTATTTTTAAGGCCTTTGTAAAATTATTTTCTTTAAACTATTATTTTCTATCTAAGATTAATTATTAATAACTAACTCTCTATTACTTAAAGGTGTTTAGTGTTGAACTGCCAAAATATTATCGATATTGTTATTATTATTGTTAAATTATAAATTACTCATCAAATTCTATTTTGATTATAATGTTTAGAATCCATTAGTATTTTAATTTAACAATTAACGTGGAGTTGTAAGACCTTTTTTTTATGAGCTTAAAAGTATGCTTTTTTTCTACTATGGTGTAAATTTATTGTTAAGAGCATCCTTTATCCTTTGCCTAAGGTCATTGTCATTCTAAATGATTTAATTTTAATTAAGCACCATCATAGTATTTAATTTGTTGGCTTTTTCATCTTTATTTCTATCATTTAAAACCTATTTTGGAGTATTGATGAAGTTACTTTTGACTTCATCTACCTTTTCTTAGACAGAATTTCTTTTGAAAAAATGTGGGTTATAGTTATAGCTACTCTAATTTACTTCATTTTTATTAAAATTATTATGATTATTATTCACTTATATTTATCTTTTTTAATTAATAAAGTGTTGTTTTTATTGATTATCAGATATTTCAAAGAAATTATTCTCTATTTAGTTCGTTTTTACACTATTTTAAATATTTGTGGTATTATTTGTATTTAGAGCAGGTCTTGATGACAAGGGCTACCATTAATAGTGATTTTTTAAGTCATTTTACTCAAATTAATTATTTTAAAGTTCATTTAATAAGTCTTATTTATTTTTATAAACTAAATTTATTTATTTTTTTTGCAAATTATTTCGCATTTCTTAGCTTTCATTGAGAATTATTGTCTCAATTTCATCTGCTTTTTTCTCACGTTAAATATTCAAATTTAATTAATTTAATCTTTATTTTTCTAAACCATTTTCAGGATTTTTATTTTATATTATCAATCTATGATTGATTGGTTTGCTTTAGATAATTTCTTAATTTGTTGAGTATCTTTAATTTGGTTAGTTAAATTATGTTTAAATGAACTTATTATTTTGTTATTAATTAAAATATTAATTCTCTTAGTTATTTTCTGTATTTCCTATATTATTTTAGGCATTTTTCTAAATAAAAATTAGTTTTTTGCCTTTTTAGTTATCTGATGTAATTGAAATTCCATCTTAAAAATTAAATTCTGAATTTTGCTGTAAGTTATAATCAGTGCTTGTTAGATTAGGTGCCTGTTGTTTTTTGATTGAGCTACTCTCATAAGTAGTTAAGTCGATATGTTAAGGATGCTTTTGAATTTTTTTGATTTAGTAATTTTTAAGCAGATGATGACTCTTTGTTTCAAGCTGATCCTCACTTTTAGTAGGTCTAATTATATAAATGTAAATTATTTTTATTCAACATAATGCTTTCTAAAAACATCTGAGTAAAATTTAGAATTTTTAATGAATAAATAATATTATATATTTACTATCTGCTTTTAGGAGTCTAGGGCTAAGTATTCTAGTTTTCCAAACAATTTAATTTAGATTGCAAATTTTGAGATTCATCCTCAATGATACTATTTTTTTTTTATGTTTTTGAAAAATCTTTTTATGTAGAGTAAAAAGCTTATGAAAGCTTTTTGAAAAATTATTCCTCTCCTACATTTTAAGTTGATAGATTTATTTCCTTTTAGTCTTATAAAATTTATTGATGATTATCATAGATCACCTAGCTGCTCTACTCTTAGGAATTAGATAAATCTTCGTTAACTTAAATAAAGGAATAAAACTCTACATCGTCCATCATTTCACTTTCATTGCTACTCATTTACTGTTTTAAATCAATTTAAGTTTATATTCTCTAAGTAATTTGTTTCTTTTAAATCTGTTAGTAATCTCTACTTAATCACTTTGGCAAACAATGGAAAATCTATACTACAAATCTATCTCCTAAATTACCTAATATTATAAAATCATGTTTAGCATAAATTTATAAAAATATTTATCTAATTACTTAGCTCTGAGATAATAATGGTATTATACAAAAAGAATTTAGTAGTCTTTACTTAATTGATATTTAATCTCTAATTTCTTATATTTAAAAAGTTTTCTTCTTAATTATTATTATTACAATTTTTATAATGTCAGCTTACAAATTATTAATTTTGATTGATTGTTTAAGTATTTGATTATCTTTAGTTTCAAATGAAATATATCTCGCTTTTCCCTAACTCACTAATTCACTCGCTTTCATATTAATAATTAATTAATTATAATTCGAGTTAGGTATAAGCTTAATAAAACCATATATAAAGACTATAATTCGGGTATGTTAAATTCGTTATTTATAGATCCACTTAATTTTTACCATCAACACATCACATTTATTTAGAAACTCAACGCATAGTATCTAATCTTTTCTTTTTCTTTTCAAATAATTGTTTGATAAAATATTGATGAAAAAGTAAGCTAATATTTATTAATTTTAAAATTGGAATCCCTATATAAAGCTAAAATTAACGCGGTTTCTTCTATTGAAAGTATTTTTAACGAACAAATTTTTTGATTTTAAACTAAAAATTCTCATTTAAATTAAAAAATATGTATGTATGTACCTACTATATTTTTTACAAATTAATTTGAGTTTTTTAATTAAAAATAACACAATAAATTAAAAAAAATAATAATAATACTTATAACTTAAAATAAAAGTCAAACAAATTTCAAAAAAGAGGTTTTTGTTTAAGTAAATGAAAAAATTATTTAGAGTTTTTAAAATAAAAAATGTTCAATAAGATAAGATTTAGATTTAGCAAAAAGCTAAAGCCATTTTAAAATAAAAGAATATAGTTGGAATTTAGTTTGTATGAAAATAATTTTAATTTTTTTAATTTAATCAGTTTTCTTATTTTATCTCGTTTTTGCTCTTTTATTAGTGTTCTTAATCTAGCTCGACTTTGCTTTTTGACTTAGAAGCATCTTATTTTCCTTATTCTTCTATATGTGTTAATGAATTAACTTTTTTTTATGGAGAATTTTCTTCATTATGATGATTATTATCTCCATCT
Source organism: Tetrahymena thermophila SB210 (assembly GCF_000189635.1). Taxonomy (NCBI): domain Eukaryota; phylum Ciliophora; class Oligohymenophorea; order Hymenostomatida; family Tetrahymenidae; genus Tetrahymena; species Tetrahymena thermophila. The sequence goes on along the minus strand of NW_002476507.1, from coordinate 1,043,082 downwards.
TCTTTTTAATTGTTTTTATCTTCGTTTTACTCAATTTTTGGATGGCTTTTTTCTGCATGGTGATTTTCATTTTCTTGCTTTGTATTTGTTTACTCATCCACTTTTTACTATTCATGTTGTACTTCATTATTTTCATTTGGTACATTATGATTTTCGTCTTTCTTATTTTCTTAATTTGATTATTCTTGTTTTGGATGGTCTTAGTCTTTATGCATTTAATCTTCTTTACTTTTAGATTGTTGATGTTCCTCTTCTTTGTTTTATTTACTGCTTTCTTCTTAGTTTTTTTCTTGATGCTCATTATTTTTTACTTAGTGGTTTTAGGTTGTTTATTATTTATGATTTTCATGTGATTCATTGTGATTGTCTATATTGTGTTCCTTAATATTATTATCTTTTTAATTATCATTATGATGACTTGTACTCTTACTGTTTTAAGAATTTTTATTAGTCTACTCATTATTATTATGATTAATTTCTGTTTCATGGTGCCTACGTTATTCATCATGATTTTTAGTATTATCATGATGAGATTCATTATTCTTTTCTTCTTATTTTTATTTTTGCTTTTATTCTGAATAAGATATATGATTATTATCATGAGCTCCCTATTTATAAGATTAATTTTCATTAATTTATTTAATTTTACTTTAATCTTAATTTCTATTAGAATAGCTTCCTCTATCTTCTAAGAAGTAATCTTAGACAATCTTTTTTTATTGTTATCTCTACTCTAGATAATTATTTTTAGTTTCTTATACCAAGGTAGCATTTTATTCAAGATTTCCAGTAAAAACAGTTTTTTTGTTGAGGATAGGAGGTAATTTAGTTGGTTTTTAAGATATGTGTCCTAAGGATTTAAATTTCTGCATATGCTTTTTCAGTTTTTCATATTGGCTAATATCTTTTTGCAATTTTTAGCGGTTTATAAATGATTTTTACTCAATTAATCTTTTGGCAAGTTATTTATTTTCTTCATCAATTTATCTTAACTTTTCTTATCTGTATGGTAAATGAAGAGGTTTTTATTGCTGAGAAGTTGGAGTAGTATTATTCGAAAACTAAGGTTAGTTTAAAAAGCAGCATTTTCCTTAAGATATTTCAATCAACTTACATAACATAGCTTCATTTTACTAGTTAATCTATTGTTATCTACTTACATCATTAAATTTAATATTTACTGATTTCGCATTCATAAAAGATTCTTTAAATTCTGCAATTTAATTGCTCGTTAGCTATGCTTTTTTAGATTCTATAATATTAGTAATCTTCTTCACATGTCTTTCATAATCCATTTCTCTGTATTTTGCATCCAGAGCGCTTTACCCCATAACACTTTTCTACATTTCGTTTTGTTTTTATTTTTTGAAAAATCTATTGTAATTTAAATATTTTGTAAAATTTACCTTTAAATAAATTTTCTAATAATTTAATATATCATCAATTGATTATAATGATTAAAATCGCGTTTTCAAACCTTAATATGTATGTATATATATATTTATTAGATTTCAATGTAAAGAATTAGTTGTATAAAATAAAAATAAAACTGAATTAAAAATTTTTATAGCTAATCTTGGTTTATAAAATATTTATTTAAGACTTTTTTTAATCATTTTCAAAAAAATTTTAAATATATTTTTTAAAGTTTTACAAATTTTATTACTAAACATTTATTTTTTTTTTAAGTTTATTCATTTAATTTCCTTGTTTTTCTTTCAAATATTAATTCTTTACCAAAGTAATAAATTCAAAAACAATTTTCGTTTTTATAACAAATTTAAGATTTTAATCTTTTACTTCAATATTATAATAAATATGTACTGAATTATTTATCAATAACTTTTTTATATATAAAGATTTTGAGGGAAGTTGAATTTAAGGTTAATTCATAACCATTTCAAATAAAAAATCACCAATATGAAAATATGATATTCCAAATTTTAAATTAGGAATACTATGAAATAATAATAATACAGGATAAGAATATTTTATTTGATATATGCTATTTATTTGAATTACTATAATTAGTTTTCTCACACCTTGTAAGGCTTGATCTTCATTACTCTACCGAAACCAATAGTTTTTTCTTCGTCTCTGAGGGTAAATCTACCTAATTGAGAAATAGTTTCGAACTTTTCAAGGCACATTAAACCACCCTTTATCTAAAATAAAATAAATTTTTTTTTAAAATTTGTTTAAAATTAACTACTAAATAAATAAATTACTCCAATCTTAACAACACCAGTTTGATTGCTCTTCAAGAAAGTATTCTTGGTGAGTTTCTTATTTTCAGGGTTTTGAACTGCTTCTACTTCTTCTATTTCAATTTCAGCAACACTTGTGTGCATGTGGAGGACACAAGAGTAACCTTAAGACATAATAGGCTTGTGTTCAGGTAATTATAAAATAGTAATTTCAGCAATAAATAATTAAGTAATAGGGCATAAATCTTCAGTACTGCAAACCATGTAACCTCTTTCAATGTCCTTATCTTCAAGACCTTTGAGTTTAATCTTTTTTTATAAAATTAGATTTTTAATTACAGAGTTAAGTAAAAATGTTTACTAAAAAATTGAACTAAAAATTAAATATTTTTTACCTTGACATTTTCACCAGCAGAGGCGTAAAGGACTCTCTAATCCTTAGTGTTATAGATAGATAAAATTTAGAATTGTTTTCTGTAAGGCATAAGAGTAACCCAAAGATCGTCTCTAATTGTACCAGATTCAATTTTACCAAAGAGGAATTAACCTTAATCTTTAAGCTTATCAAGAACTGGGATTCTAACAGGACCGTTGGGATCTCTTAAAGGAACTGGAACCTTGTTGAACTTATCAAAAAGAGTATCTCCCTTGTACCATTCACATCTTTCGGTAGGAATAGGAGTATCAATATTTTCGTTAAGGAAACCGTTGATGGGAACCCATTCAATAGATTAGATACCGACTTAGTTTCTGAGGAAAGGTTCGACGGAATCATGGATGTGATCGTATCTCTTTTTATCCCAATTAACTTCATCCATCTTAGAGACAACACAAATCATGTGTTGGACTCCCAAAGCTTTAGCTAAGTGAGCATGTTCTTGAGTTTGACCACCTTCGAAACCAGCTTCGAATTCACCTTGTCTAGCAGAAATAATAAGAGCTGCAACATCGGCTTGACAAGCACCAGCAATCATATTAGGAACATAGTTCTTGTGTCCAGGAGCATCAAGCAAGACAAAACGCTTGTTGGCAAGTTAGAAGTGAGCCTTACCGCATTCGACAGTAATACCCTTGCTTCTTTCTTCTTCGTTAATATCCATAATGTAAGCAAGAACCCAACTTTCTCTGTTCTTTTCTTTAGCTTCAAGTTCGAATTTACGAATTTCAGTTTCATCAACTTCACCACAGTTTTTAAGAATTCTACCAGAAAGAGTGGATTTACCAGCATCAACGTGTCCAATGAAGACGATATTGACGGAATCTCTTTCCCTATCAACCTTAACCATTTCTTATCCTTCTTTAAAGTTTTTGCTTTCGAAATCGATAGCTTCTTAAACAGTTACTAATTTTTCATGCTTATAATCAGCAACGACAGCTGAGCTGTTAGCTGCTTCTTGTTCTTTTAAGAGTCTCTTGGGAATTTCTAAATAATATTGAATAAAATATTATTATTTAAACTAACCACCAATTATTTATATTATATTAAATTGCAAATATAATTTTCATCTAAAATAAATATTGAACTAATAAGCAAGCAATAAAATTAATTATTAAGTATTTATTCTATAGCAAAGATAAAAGCCTAGTTTTTATGCTAAGAATATTGAGTACTGTAGTCAATAAATTAAATCTAGGTTTTTTGCTATATTAATTAACTTATTTATAATACATTTTAAATTTTGCTTAATGGCTTCTTTATTTTTTTTAAATAATACTTTTTAAATAAATCTTTCATTTGTAAAGTTTAAAAATATAAAAACATACTAGGAGGGGCAGGTGCCTTTTGGATGGGAGCCTTCTTTTCCTTAGCAACAGTTTCAACCTTTTAAGTGGCTGGTTTTTCTTATTTTTAGTTTATATCCTTGATTATGCTTTAAGGGATTTGTATTTCGAAAATAGGAGTGAATAAAAAGTATTCATTATCTTGAGTCATAAGAATTACAGGGCAAGGGTTTCCAAATTTATCATATGCGTAATCTAAATAAGGATTAGATTCAGCATCATAAAGACTACCATTTTGGTCATATTCATCATCAGGGCTGATGAAAACAGGGTTTCCATTCATATCATAATACCATTCACCAAATTTATACTTAGTAGTAAGCCATTTTCCTTATTAGTTACCCTAATCATCATAAGGAGGAAGAGGACCTTATTATTCAGTAACTTAGAAATCTTCAACCTTATTTTCTTAAATCTTGGCCTTTAACTTTCTGAGTTTTTCTTCCTTGGCAAGTCTCTTAGCCTAAAATATTAATTTAAAGAAAACATGGATAAAATTAGCTCTTTTTATAATTAGTAGGGCTCTAAATTCGAAATTATAATTTGCTTTTAAACTGATAATTTAACTCATATCAGGAAAAAAAATTCATTTATTCTTCATCTAACTAAAAAAAATGTTTTTGGATAGTCAAAAATTGCTAACTTTAATAGGTTTTATGGGAAAATGATGGACTTTTTTATTTGAATATTTTGATAAACTGATTAATTATTTAGTAAAGTAAATTTTTTTAATTAATAAATAGTAATTACTTCTTAGTCAGCCATTTTCAATTATTTTTTACTTTTTTAAGTTTATCTTGTAGAGATTTTTGATATTAATTAATATTTATTTGATTTTATCAAAGGATTATTTTATTTTTTTTAATCAAATATTTTTAGTTTTCTCTATTTATTTTTGCCAAATTATATTTTTCATTTATTTTGAATGAAAAAAAAAAAGACTATTTATAAATCAAGTCTATTTTTTTGTTTATTTAAAATTTCATAGATATCTATTTTTATTTAGCTAACATATCTATTAAAATCAGTCTTTATTCATAACATTTTTAATATTCAATTAACAAATAGCTATTTAATTATTTAATTATTGCTTCTATTTTTATCTTAATCAACTTTATAATTAAAAATATAACATTGAAAATTTATTAAATATAATTTTTTCATAAAACCATTTTAATTATTTAAAAATTTTTATTTTATACTAATTATTATATGAAACAATTCATAAATATATTTTTAAAATAATAATAGATTCATTATACTTTTTTACATATCCTACTAATTCCTTTCTTCTATTTCAATTCATCAGAAATAATAAATTCTTTCGATTTTTGAAATTAATAATATAAAGTACAAAAAATAATATTTTATGTTTATGATTTCAGTAACAGTATAATTTAATACAATTCATTTAATTTATTTAATAATAAAACTGTAAAATGTTATTTCACTGTAAGTAAATTTCTATTTTCAACATCTTCTAATATAAAAATACTTATAAAACCTTAAAAATGTATTCATTCTATTATTGCTTAAATTATTTTTCAAATTAAATTGGATACTAAATCAAGCATTTTATCTATTCTATGAAGAAAAATAAAAAATCAATTTTGATTTGGTAATGCTGTTTTATTGATAAACTAAATATAAATTTGTTTATTATTATCAAATAAATAAATAAATAAATATGAAGACAGTTTAACTTTTCTTTTTGGTAAAAATCATATAATTTCTTAAATCAATCAAATTATTCTCTAAAATTAATTTTAATTTATTAAATTGAATATAAAATTTTCATCTAAAAATTGATAATATTTTATTAAAAAGCAATAAGTTTGATTATTTATTTGAAATTAAAGTTAATAATCTAGTTTTATAGTTAAAAATAATTGAATTATGTTTTTGAATTTAAATTAATTTTTTTGTTAAATATATTTATTAATTTAGATTTTATAATTTTCTTCATTACATTTTTTATTTATTTTAAAATTACGATTTATCAAACAAAATTATTTTTATTTTTTTAATTTGAAGAACTTCGTTTTTTTAAAGGACTTATTGACGTATTATCTTTCCTTATCAACCTTAACCATATCTTATCCTTCGTTATAGTTTTTGTTTTCGAATTTGATTGCTTTTTGAATAGTAACTCATATTTAATGTTTAATATCAGTAACGAAAGCCTAGTTATTAGCTGGTTCTTGTTCTTTTAAGAGTCTTTTGGGAATTTCTAAATAATATTAATAAAATATTGTTATTTAAACAAGACAATAATTATATTATATTAAATTGCAAATATAATTTTTATCTATTATATATATTGAGATAACAGACAATAAGATTAACTATTTATTATTATTATTATCAAAGATAAAAACCTAGCTTTTATGATAGAAATATTGAGTTTAATCGTTTTTAAATTAAATCTAAACATTTTTTCTTTATTAATTAACTTATTTATTTGGCATTTTAAAATTTGCTTAATAATTTCTTTTCTTTTTTTAAATAAATCCTTCATTTGTAAAGTTTAAAAATATAAAAACATACTAGGAGGGGCAGGTTCCTTTTTGGGTAGAGCCTTCTTTTTCTTAGCAAGAGTTTCAACCTTTCAAGCGGCTGGTTTTTCTTATTTTTAGTTTATATCCTTGATTATGCTTTAAGGGATTTGTATTTGGAAAATAGGAGTGAATAAAAAGTATTCATTATTTTGAGTCATAAGAACTGCAGGGCAAATGTTTCCAAATTTATCAAATGCGTAATTTAAATAAGGATTAGATTCAGCATCATAAAGACTACCATGTTGATCAAATTCATCATCAGGGTTGATGAAAACAGGGTTTCCATTCATATCATAATACCACTCACCAAATTTATACTTAGTAGTAAGCCACTTTCCTTATTTATTACCCTAATCATCAAAAGGAGGAAGAGGACCTAATTATTCAGTAACTTAGAAATCTACTTCTTTATTAATTTAAATCCAGGCTTTTAACCTTCTGAGTTTTTCTTCCTTGGCAAGTCTCCTAGCCTAAAATATTGATTTAAAGAAAATATTGATAAAATTAACTGTTTTTATAATTTGTAAGGCTCTAAATTGGAAGCTATTATTTACTCTTAAAGAGATAATTTAACTCATATCAATAAATAAAATTCATTTATTCTTCATCTAACTAAAAAAAATGTTTTTGGAAAGTCAAAAATCGATAACTTTATTTTTTTTTTGGGAAAATAAATGATGAATTCTTTTATTTGAATATTTTGATAAACTGATTATTTTAATTAGTAAAGTAATATTTTTAATAGATAAACAGTAATTACTTCTTAGTAGTCCATTTTCAATTATTATTTACTATTTAAGTTTATCTTGTAGAGATTTTTGATACTAATTAATATTTATTTGATTTTATCAAAAGATTATTTTCTTTTTTTAATAAAATATCTTATTTTTTTCCTCTATGTATTTTTGAAATAAAATACTTTTAATACCATAATAAAGTGGTAGTCCTATTATTGCGTAAATTATTTTTCAAATTAAATTGGATTACTAAACTAGTAAATTTTTTTATTCTAAGAAGAAAAATAAAAAACTAATTTTGATTTAGCAAAACTGTTTTATTGATAAACTAAATACAAATTTGTTTATAAATATAATTTAAAATAAAAATGAAAACAATTTAACTTTTTATTTTTTCAAAAATCACAAAACTTCTTAAATAAATCCAATTATTTTAATTTAATATTTTAAAACAAAAATTATATTAAATTCAAGAACCTTCCTTTTTTTAAAGGACCAGTTTCAACTTACACATTTATTGGTTTTTCTTATTTTTAAATTACATGCTTTTGGTCATGATAGTAGAGATTGGTATTTTTTGATATTTACTGCTTCTTAAATATTTCTTGACAAAAAGTGAATTTTAAATTTCCTTTAAAAGATATCTTGAAGTTAAATAAAAGAAATTTAGAATTTTAAATTTTAGATTTTTCTAAATTTCTTGAAAATTAACAATTTATGTTTTTATATTATTAAAGGAATAGAAAAAAAATAAATAATAAAAAAAATTTTTAAGCAAAAATTAAAAATATTCTAATTTATTCTATTAATCTAATTTATTTATAATAATTAAGTTATTGCTTCAAAGCATCCACTAAAATTAAATAGTGAAAAGTGTTATATTTTAATATAATAAATATTATTTTTTCCTCTTATAGAAAAACATTATAATTTTAATTTATAATAAATGAGCGTTTATTAAAATTAAATTTATTGCATAAATTGCTTAATATTTTTGAAAAATTTTTTATTAAAATGATAAAATATTAGTTTAAAAATATAAAACCTTTTTTATAATACTCTAGGTCAAAAGATTAAAATATCTGAAATATGGAATAAGGACTCTATTGGATGTTAAATTCAATGCAATTATTGTTCTAAAATTATACCTTCTAAACACTCTTCAACTATTATTATATAGAAACGTTCAGAAAAGTGGTATTAATTTAAATTAGATAAGAATAAGTTTGATATTAAAAGAAACAAAAATTGCCAACAATAGATAAAAAGTGATGATGTTGACACTAAAGACTAAATGAAGATTAAAACAATAATGCATATAAAATTTTTTATCTTATATACAACATTAAAATAAAAATGAATTGAAATTTAGATTAATCAAAAAAAAATATGGGGGTGAAGGGTAGCAGCTGGGTATCATTCGTTTTAATATTTAATTTTTTTTTGGAAGCTATTATTACTTACCATCAATATTTTACATTTTGAGGTTTCTGTAGTAGTATTATAAACTTCAAATATATATGAATACAGTTTAATTTTTCATTTTCATAAAAAACATGTATATAAATCCAAATATTTAGCAAAATTTATAATATCAATAGTAATCTAGATATGTTTTTTTATTTAAAATTAATAAAATTTTAAATATAAGGATTGATAATTACTACAAATGTGCTATCCAATTTATTCAAAAATAATTATTTAAGTGAAAAAAGTTAATAAATAATTATTTTTTTTCCTTTAACAGATAATTAATTTTAAACTAAAATAGTTTGTTAAAAGTTTAAAAATAATAAAATTTATTTCAATTTATGATTGAAAACATTTGTTTATTATATTAAATACTTCTGTCAATTATTACCATTATGAAATTAATAAATTTTCTATAAATAATTTTATTAAAATATTAAAATATATTTATGTGTAAAAGATATAAGTAAGGTTTTTAGTTTATTAAATTATTTATAAAAAAAAAAATATTTTCTTATTGATATTTTTAGTTTAAGATTATTAATTTTTTTATAAGTTTATATTAAAATATCTTAAAATCTAATTAAAATTTATACTTTCTATCAAGCATATTTAATAATAAATTGACGACATGCAAAATATAAACATATTAATAAATAGAATTAATTAAATTTTTTTCATTTTATCTTACCTGAAGTTTATACTTTCAAGCCATTAATGCTTTGATTCTTGCTTCAAGTTGACTTATTTAACTTTTACAATCCTTTAGTGAAGATTTTAAAGACTCTTCTCCTTCTAATTAGATCTCTTTTTCGAAAGGTGTATTTTTAGGAAATTAATTTGTGAAAAAAGATCCTGGAGTATTAAGGTCTATATTTACATTTTATTTCCCTTATTTATCTAATTCTTCTCCAGTTTCAAATTTTACATTCCTAGGAACGCTATCTAGTCTTTTAAGTTATTATAAATAAGAAAAAACAGTATCCCTGTAACCCTCTTCACTACAAAGTGGATTTTATTCTTTACCACTTAGAGACTGTAAGAATAAAGAATTAAGATTTTCACATTCTTCCAATCCTTTCAAACCTTTAATATTCTTTATTCTATTTTCTTCAGCATGCAAATTTGTTAACTATTTCATTACCTATAAATATATTTTATTAAGGTAAATATAAAACAAATATTCGCTATTTATTTACTTTCAAATATTCTAAGTATTAAATCTGATTTCCTGATACATTTAAGAAAGTTATTGATACACAGTGTTAAAGAGGAAACAAATCTTTTATTTAGTTTTTAGATAGATTGAGAAGCACTAAGTTTTTACATTCCTAAAGTGCGTCAACATTTTATAATTGCTGATTCGATAAATCAAGGTGAAATATTAATTCAGTCGAAAATTTATTTGAAATCGTTTTCAATATTTAATCTGTTAGTTTTCCATTTAGCTTGTATGGAATAGGAGTATATTTAGCATCTCTAAATTTTTCAACATTAATCTCTTTCACATTTGTTCCTAATAACTTTCCTTAAATATTATCTCTAGTTGTTGTTGTAATTGATTTTCTTTGAGATTAAGAAGGTTTTGACATTTCAATAACTATTCTAAAAACTGTTTGATAATTAACTAATTAATTAAAGTGATAATTCTTTTTTAAAAATTTGGTATATATATTTAAATAAGCTAATTATCATATATAATTTGATTTGTTACTGATATATTTTTGATAGTTAGTAAATTATTAACTGCAAAATCATTATTTATTCATTCATTCATCAATTAATTTTTTTAAAATTAATATTTTTTTATAATAGGATTTTCTATTTTAAAATTTATTTTATTAGAATAAAATATTTTTATTTTAATATTTTTAACAAATTTCTAATTATTTATTTGCATTGTAAATTGTTAAAATAAAATTATAATTTTAAATTAAATATTAAAAATAATAATTTCCTTAAAATTTATTAAATTAATAATTATTTGTTCTAAAAAATTTAATAGCTCAATTACATAATTGTATATTAATATAAACAAAATAAATACTAGCATAAGATTTATTTATTTTTTAAACTTAAATTTTATTAACCATATTTTAACGGTAGGATAGATTAACAACCTTTTTTTTAAATACTCAAACAATTATTGCAAGAATTTAATTAATTAAATTTAATTTTTAAATCATTTTATGAAATAATTATTGAAGTATTTACAAATTTTTTGTAGTAAATAATTATCATTTTAAAAAATAACATAAAAGCTCATTCAAATATTTTGCTAATCCAAAAATTAGTTAATCAATAGGATAATTGATTTAGGTAGTAGTTTTACACACTATAAAAACACTTTTGATAGTATTATAACCAAAGAATTTATTAAAAAAGACAAACTTTTAATTTGTAAACAAAAATGGCAGATAAAGAGAGTTTTAATTCAGCTACAGGGTTAATTTATTCTTAGATAAAAAAGATAAACGCGCAATAAAATTTTGGGTCTCACTGCCCTGAAGCTTTAAAGAAAATCTTGAACTAAAATTTCTAAAATGAATATCTGCAATAGTAATAGCATGTAATAAGTGAAGAGAGTAAGACAAAAAAAAGACTCAACTACGATAGGATGATGGAAATAAACGAATAAGAAAATTAAAAAAAAGAAATTATTTTCACTAAATTTCTAGATGCGGTTTAGAATTCCAAAAAATATTGGGATTAAAACTTCTACAGAGCTCCTTTCTAAGTTAAAACAAATGGATTATCAAAATGCATCGAGTAACTGTTTTTTGTTTTATTAAAATACATATTAATATAAACATTATTTTAAAGTGAGAGTAGCTAATGGTACTAACAAAAAACAAAAGAAGTGGTTTAGAGGGATATATACATGAAAATTGTTGATAAATTTAGCTTGATATAAAAGCAATAATAATTTCATGAAGCACCTAATCAAATTTATAAAATTGAAGAGTAAGTACAGTAAGAAATTTAGGATATTAGCAATCAGGATATAATTTCACAAAATAACTAAAATAATCATAGTGATAAAAATGATTAAAAAGAAGAACAAAAGTACTATATAATGAATAATTTTTAGAAGAATGCTTAGTTTCTTAAACCATCTTTGCCTAATTCCAGATCTAGCTATTTAAATACGAGTAAAGTTAAAAGACAGAGTACGAATTCTAATGATCCTTCTTCTACTTAACCAACTTAAACATCTTTTAATTCTCAATTTTTCAAAAAAATATACTCAAACGATTATACTTAATTGCAAGATGAAATAGGGAAACTTTAGAAAGCAGAAAACGAGAAAGAAGCATAAAATATCATACAATCTTAGAAAATACTTACTAATAAAATTGTTTCTCGTAATATGAGTAGTTTATTTAATATTAAAAAAAAGTCTAAAAATAACTTTTCATAAGACAAATCCGCTACTAACTTAAACAATTCTGAATAAAGTATATCTGTTCAAGGAAAAAATATTCAAACTTTGAGTTAAAACTATTTCCAAAAAATAAACACTGAATAGTAATAAGTTTAGGACTAAAATAAAACTTAAACAGCTTTAATCAGTAAATTTGAATTTGAAAATGATCTATTCGAGGGAGTTACACCAGACAGATGTAGTCCTTTTTTGCAACCAAAAATGAGATAAGTTATGAGTTAAACTATGAGGTCCTTTTCATTAGATAGAAATACAAATATCAAATTAATTTAGAGACCCCAATCAGCTTAAATACCATATAATAATTTAAAAAGTTAAAATTTGAGACCCTAATCAGCGTAAAGCATAAGTTTACTTGCTTAGATGTCCTCTTTTCCAAGTCGATCAACTAAAAAACTACAAATTAAAAAGGGATTAATAAAAAGAGCTTAAAGTGCTAATCCTAAAATTTAACAAAAAAATACAAATTAAGATAATTTATTCAGCTTCACACCTATAAAATATACAAATCTAAGGCCAGATATTATGATTAATAATAGTTAAAAAGATACTTAATATGGGAATTTTTTTGCTTAAAATAAAAGATTTTCAAAAAATTAATATGAAAAAATAATTTAATGACACTATCTTATAATTTAAAAGTTAAAATATTTAATATTTTTCTATAAAAAAATCATATATTGTAAATATAATAGCTCTTATGATATAATAATTTTATTTCAAGACACAAGATCTAAACAAATATAAAAGAATTCAATAAAAAAAATTTTATCATATAAAAATTATGCCAATTAAAAAAAGTTAAGTATTTATCAAATATTTGTTAGTTTTTACTATCAGAATTTTAAAGATGATTAGATATCTTTATCAACTTAATTTATTATAAATAAATACATTTATAAACGAAGATTTAATTATTTTGCAAAGAATACATTATTCCTTTTAATCAAAATTTGTTAAAAAGTAAAATCAACTATTTGTATTGTATTGATAAAGCTAGATATTATTTTGTAGAAATGGGAAATCAATAAAGTTAAACAGATCAAGTATTAAATTAATTTGACCTAAGCGAAATAACAAATACATAGTCATAGGGTGTAGAAAAAAAGAATATATTAGTAGATCACTAAGATACGGGATTAGTTTATTACTTGGTTACTGATAGATCAGTCGAAAAAATGACAGATCAAGTAAACAATAAATCTAAACTACCTATTTTTGGTGTAGATTAAACCTCACCTCATATAACTCATAGCTTACTGTTAAAATAAAACTAGAGATATCATTAATAAGAAGGAAATTAAGTAAATATAGATTTATTAATTATTTTATTTATTAAATCTATTTTAATATTTTAATAACAAAATTTATATACTAAAGGAAATATACAAATAAGGAGTGCTCATTTTACTTATTTTTTCTGATAATAAGTTAGCAATTTTAAGTGGAGATGAACTTAAAGTGTTAAAAACGATATAGCTCTTCGCTCCACTAGAAGCTTTTAAATTAAACTTTATTTATGACATTTCTCTTGTGATAAAAGAGGATAATCAACATAAGTAAAAATAATCAGAATTCCTATAGCAGTTATTGAAATAAAGAGAGGACTTTTAAGATTTATTAAATTTGAAGGTATTAAATGGTGAATTAGTCAACAAAGATGATTAAAATATCAAAGAAGCAGAGGAAGATTAACAAAATAAGTAAGAAAAATAAATAAGTGCAAATACTGAAAAAGACAAATAAATTAATGAGGAATAGCAAATTCGAATGAAATCAAAGACTTTACAAGAAACCAATACAAAAAATAATAATGAAGAAGAAAATAAAAGCTAATAAAAAAATATTGAAAACAAAATCGAGGACGAAGAACAACTTGGAAGATAAAAAAGTAAAAGCGTAAGTATGAAAAATACAAAAGAACTTAGTGAAGAGTAACAATAAAAATATAATGAATATATGAAATCTTATTATGAGACATTTGTTTAATCATCAAAAATCGTGATGAAGGATTTACTGTCAATTTAATCTATTTGTTTCTCTCAAAAAAGTGTTATCTTAACAGGCTATAAATGTGGACTTATTTAGAAAGTTACTGTTGAGAAAAATTTGATAGAAGTAGAAGAAGAGTGTATATTTTTTAATCCTCTCAATCTCAAGCAGAAAGCTGAAATAGAAAATATTGTTTCTTCTAAATAAAAAGATGGGGAAGTTAGCTGGTATGATTTAAATATTTTACCTTTATAGAGCATATTTTGCATAAATGGCACTTACGTAATAGCAGTTCATTAAGAGTAGGATGCTTCTTTGAATAATGAAAATCAAATAAATGCTAATAATAGCAATAAATCATTTGTTTATGTTTATGAATATTAGTATGGAAGAAAAGTTAGCTATTTTGAGGCTACAAACCATAAGATATTGAAGACTGTAGTCAATCCTCATGAAGATACCAACAGAAGCCTTATGTATATATTAGATGACTAGTTATTCTTATCAGTTTACAACTTTGAAAAAGGAACATTCATTCAACTATTTTCATTAGATTAATCAATGAAATATGTAGATCTTAATGCTTAATTTTATCCCATAGAGCTGATGTTTGCTTAAATAGCTGATAGGTATAAAATTTTGTAAAACCTACCTAAATTTGAAGATAAATCTATTGAGGGAGATATATTCTTTTATTTCACTGCTGATTGCAAGACTTTATTAACATAGCTAGATTACAAACCGATCAATTAAACAATACCTTAAGCTAATGGATAAAAGCCAATAATGAAAAAGGTGATTAACTAACGCAATTTAAAAATCTTAAATCCTAAAATAGATTGTAAATATAAAACAAGCGTGTATTATGCAGAATAAGATGTTCTTTTTATAGCTGGAGAAAATGGATAATTATTGAAGTTTACTAATTTTCTAGCTAGTATTTATTACTTTTTATGAAGAATGCGTGTATTTTTTGTGCTATTTTATTCAAATATCCATAATTAATTAAATATTGTTTTATTTTATTTTAATAAAAATATTTTACTTTCATTTTATAATGATACATTTAAAAATTATAATGTTTTCTATGATTAAGTAATAATTTATCTTTAGTATTTTAATTAAAAATTTTATTTTATTAAAAGATAAAATAGACACTATTTCTGCTCATAAATTTAATTTTCTTATTAGATTAGGCGATTTCTTTTAATAAATTTCCTTTTTTATTACCTTTTTGTTCATTTATTTAATTTATCTATATCAATTAAAAGTATTAACTAATTATAAATCTTTTATTAATCAATATATTAGATGATATGCTCCTAATATTCTTAATCAGGTATTCCTTAGCTAATTTTAATTTAAAAATACATAAATTGGGCTTAAATATTTTCAAATACCTAAAGCTTCTGAAAGTCTAATTATTATATATTTAATTAATTAAAAAAATAGATATTAATAAAAATTAAAAATGGATACAATAACAGATAATTAAACAGATGTTTAAGAATATTTAAATAAGGCTGATGATTTATTTAAAGCTTAATCAAAAGACGAGGCACTAATTCTTTGTAGTAAGGCTATTGAAGTAAATCCTTAGTATCCTTAAGCATACTTGAAAAAAGGGATTATTCTTATGGACCTAGATAAAAAAAAAGAAGCTTCTGAATACTTTTAAAAAGCTTTAGAATTAGATCCTAAAAATATTGAAATATTAAAAAAAATAGTTACATTAAATAACAATTAACAAAAATATAGTGAATCACTTTAATTATCCAATTAATTGATTTAAAATGATCCATAAAACTTTATAGGTTACTATCTTAAAGGATGTACTTTAATGAGAACTCTTAGTTATGATGAAGCGTTATTAAATTTAGATTAGTCTTTAGAACTAAATCCTGACTAATTTAATGCATACAACATAAAAGCATATATATTATCAAAAAAAGGCTAAACAAAAGAAGCTATTTATTTTTATGATAAGGCTATTAGTTTAAAACCTGATTACTAGTTAAGCTACACCAATAAAATAATTGAATTAAATAAATTAGGACAAAAGCAATAATCAATAGTATGTTATGATAAGTTGTTAGAATTAAATCCTAAATCAGCAAATTATTATACGAAGAAAGGAAAATTATTAATAGATTTAAATCTTTTTGGAGAAGCTGATTTGTGCTTCAAAAAAGCTATTGAATTAGATCCTAAAGACACTGATGCTTATATTTAAAGAGGCATTTTAAATTATGAATAGAAACAATATGACGAATCTTTAGAGTCTTTATATAGAGCATTAGAAATCAACCCATTTTTATCAGAAGCTCACTTATAAATTGCTGTTCTATTCAAGACACAAAAAAAATATTAAGAGTCTTTAGAGTCAATAAATAAGGCTATTGATATTGATTTTTAATTTCAATAAGCTTTTAACAAAAAAGGGGAATTGCTTCAAATATTAGGAAAAGAAACTGAAGCCTTATAATGCTTTGAAAAAGCTATCGAATTAAATCCTAAATATAAATTAGCACTGAATAATAAAGCTAAATTACTTGAATAGTTAAACTAAAAGAAGGAAGCACTCAATTGCTATAAATATATATAAGAAGAAGTAGAGCCTCAATCAGTTAATATCATTTAAAAAATAGCAGATATAAGTTTCGATTTAGAACTATTTGATTAGTCATTAAAATATTATAATAAAGCTTTAGAAATAAATCCAAATTTATCTAATCTTTATTTTAAGAAATCATAAATCTTCTAAAAAAATGGATAGATAAATGAAGCTTTGGAACAGCTAGATAAGGCTATATAGATAAGTCCAAATTAGTATCAAGGATATTTATAAAAGGGTTTATTGCTTAGACAAAATGATTAGCCTGAATAAGCACTAACATATTTCGATTTAACTCTTAAGATAGACTTAAAAAACTACCAGGCTAACTTATATAAAGGTTAAATATTAAACAACTAAGGAAATCTCTAAGAAGCTTTAACTTGTTTTAATTTTATGATTCAAACATGGCCTAATATAGATTAAGGATATTCACATTTAGGAGTTGTGTTAAGAAAATTAAAGTAGTTTGATGAATCAATTATTTTCTTGGATAAAGCAATTAAAATCAATCCTAAAAGTGATTTATCTTATCTAAATAAAGGCATAATTTATCATTAAAAAAATTAAATAAAGGAAGCATTAGAACTTTTTAATAAAAGTATTGAACTTAATCCTTCTAATTATGAAGCTTACTTTTGTAAATCCGTCGCTTCTCACTAATTAAACCTATAATAAGAAGCTCTATAATCAGTTAATTAAGCTATAGAATTAAATTAACGATATTTAGAAGCCATTTTATTTAAAGGTGAACTTCTTTGCTCTGAATAAAAATATGATGAATCTTTAGATATTTTTAATAAAGCTATAAATATAAATTCTTAATGCTATAAAGCATATTCGAAAATGGGAAAATCTCTTTTCTGTAAAAAAAATTATAACGAAGCACTAGAATATTTGAATAAATCTATATAAATAAATTCTTAATTTGATGAATCATATAACACAAAAGGATCTATTTTTCTTGCTTTAAATAAAACTGATGAAGCACTATAATGCTTTAATTAAGCAATCAGTTTAAATGAAAATATTCCCTTGTATTATGCAAACAGGATAAGAATATATTTGCAAATCAATAACTTTGAAGGTGCAGTTTAAGATTCTAAAAAAATAACTCACATCTTATAGTAAAATAACAGAGGTTTAAAACAAAGTTAAGATAATCATGAATAATAATTTTCTATAAAAATGTAAGATTTTGACAAAATATTAAATTAACTAGATTAAAATGCAATTAGAGATTAAATATAATAAAATAAACTTATGAAATTTAAAGAGGTAGCTCTTAAAATTAAAGATTTGGTTTATCAAAAGGTATAATATAATTAAATGTATGATGTATTAAAATTATAGTTGTTGCTTAATGAAAATAATAAGCAAAGTCTTTAACTAATTGAGAAGAAAAATGTTACTCTAGATTAAGTGATATATAATTATTAATAAAAATTTTAAGTTTTAAAATTGAGCTTTTAAGAAGATTAATTAATACATGATCTTGATTAATTCATTTAATCAATTGTTTAGACATTTTAAAATTAAGGATAAAAAATTAGCTTTAATTAAAAATGTGAGAGTGTCTAAATGAAAGTGAATAATATATGCTCAGTTAAGAATGATAGGAATGCTATTAATTAGAATATTCAATTTTAATAAACATTAAATTAAGATTTATATTTACTTAAATAAGAAGGTAAACAAATCTTTGATTATTACTAAATCTTCTATTGGACAATATTGAATATGTTTTTAACTTATACAGTTATTTAAAATAAAATAATTGCAAACTAATAAAACTTAAATATATCTGATTTGATATAAAAAAACAAAAATGTCATAAATCAAGAAATTTAATCTGGATTAGAGCAAGCAGAAAAAAACTTTTAAAGCTTGAATAAACCCTTCATCAATCTAAATATTTTTGAATTAGTAAATGATGTGATTTAATAATTTACTGTAATTTAAAACAGTCAGAAAGAAAAATAGTGTAAAATAAATTTTCTGGATAGCATAAAGCAAATAAATTAATTTATTAAGGCAAAGTGTACTTCAGAAAAAGAGCTTCCCTTCAAATTAGCATAAGCATCAATTGATATAACTAAATTTAGGAAAAAATTTATTTAAAATTCTAACCCTGCTTATGAAAATAATTAAATTATTTAATGGATTTAAGAAAGAGTAGATAAAATTTAAAATGATATTTTCCAAAAAGAAAAAGACCTAAAATTTTATAATAGCAAAAGTATATAGTATGCTCTTTAAGATGCAATCCTAATGCTATAATTTATTAGCTCTAACAGTTAATATTTGATTTAAAGTTAAGATTAGATTCCAAAGTTACTATTAGAAATGACCGAAACTTAAACTAAATCTTTAATGAAATTATCATAAGAAAAAAAGATTTAATCTAAAAAAAATTCAAATAAATGTTCTATTTTCTGAAAAGATAATAATTATCTAATTAGTAATTATTATTCCTCAAATTTATAATCATCAAATAAGTTATTATCTTTAAATATCTAATATTTGAATAAAAATATAAATATATTTGAAAAACATTGATATTTCTTTTATTTGAGTTTTATGTTTTATTATTTCTAATGGTGGTTAATTAATTTCAATACATATTTACTTTTATTGAGTTGAAAAAAAATTTTAATAATCTAAAATATTAAAGTAAAAAATAGCTTTTTATAATATTTTTTTGTATTTTTGATATTAATTAATTAGTATAAAAAAGAAGAAATTTAAAACAAATTATTTACAGCATTATCAGTTATATATATACTTCAAATAATAATATTCAGACCCAAAAAAATTATTTTAGAAAAAAACTAAATTAGATTGGTTATAACTATTAATTTACAAATAGTTGATTAAATATCAAATTTGGATATTCAATAAATAAAAATTATCAGAAAAATAAATTTAGCAGAGTAGGATTTGTTAATTATAAAAGAAATACAAAAATAATCAGATTCTCATTCTACTTTATTTTTTAATGTGTTCAAAAGCACGTGTTTTTTGATTGAAAAATAATTAATTAAAAATTTTGATGATAGCTTTGTTGTAATTATCACAGAAAATTGCAAAATATAATAATTGATAACTAATTAATCAATTAGATATTGATTGATAAATTGATTAAAAGAATCAAGATTTAATATAAAAATTATATCCTAATACTTTTAACAAAAAAAAATTATATAAGAATATATTAGCATAGTACGCACAATACATAAATACATAGATAGATCGATCATAAATAAAAGCATAGCTAAAGTTAAATCAATGCCTTCACTTTTCGTTTTACAAACAAAAACAATAGTGAAAAAGAATTTCTTATATTTAGTTAGAAAAAAATCAGAATTTTTTAAAGAGTTAGCAGTTCCACTTATATCCGCTTTAGTAATATATGCAGGAAGTAATTTCTAACATTTTTTTGCAAAATTTAACAATAATCTAATTCCTTAATTTAAGTTGGATCTTTAGGAAAATTATTTAGACATGAATTTTGATTTCAAATATATATTTATAAACATTAATAATAGAACCATAGGAAGTGTAAGATAGTGAAGCAGTGCAAAAAACTCTTGATATGATGTCTAATATGACAAAATTGATGCTTCCACTATATCTACCAACTGCAATTACAGGATTTGCAAAAAAGCACCTTATCTCCTTCGTTTAGGAAAAGCATGAGAGATTTAAGGAAACTTAAAAGGTATGAATATATCAATTATAAATTAAGTTTCTTATTGCAAGTATAACACATAGAATATATTAGATAAAATGATAGGAATGTTATTCTTATTTATTTTATCATTTAATTGAATTAGGAATATAAAAGTTAGAAATATGCCAATATAAAAATTGCAATATTTAATAAGAATGATTTTGTTATTGTAAATTATATAAATTTATTTTTAAATAGATTATGGGTTTAACCTAGCAAGCTTACATTACAGGATGGCTAATTACAAGTTATTTAAAAATGATATCTATTGCAATAATTACTATATTTGCTTTGTATATAAGTGGTTATGCTGGAGAAGGGTTTGGTATGATTAGCTTAAATTTTTGCATCTATTTAATTGCCTCTGTTCATCAGACATTTGCTATTTCCACAGTATTTAGTTCACCTAAATTAGCTGGAGAAATAGGAACCTTTATTCTTACTTTAACACCTCTTCTTTATTATTATATAACATATGGAACACATGTAACTAAGAATTTAAAAGATATACTAAACAAATTACTAAAATATCATTAATTTTATTTATTAGGTGTCAGATGCTGTGTATATGCTTTTATGTTTGCTACCTTAAACAGCTATTTCATTTGCTGTATTAGGTGGAACAAGTGGAGGGGATGATGTCATGAGCAATAGTGTAAATTTGCTATATTAATTGATAGTTAAAATAATTTTTTAAATGAATATTAAAGTATAGCAAGAATGTTGCCACATACATGCTTCTATTTGATGTATTCTTTTACTTGTTTCTATACTTCTACTTAGATGAAGTAATTCCAAACGAGTATGGCATTAGCAGAAGCCCCTTTTTTATTTTCAGCAAAAAATATTGGAAAAATATTTTGTTTAAGAATTCAAGAAATAAATAAGCTTAAACTTATTTTGAAAATTATAATTCATTTACACATCATGAGTAAGATGAAGAATAGAGAGCAATTAATCATACTGAAAATAAAAATGGTGGAGATTTCTTGATAGAAATGAGAAAGGGTTTTGGAAATACGCCAAATGAATCTTACATGGTTTCTTTAAGAAGTGAAGACAATCCTTAAAATGGGGATAGCTTTCATCATCTAAACACTAATCATAATTAGGTTTCTTTAGACATAAACTCTATGTAGTAGGTAGAAGATAAAAGTAGTGCAAAATACCATTAACAATTAAAATAAAATCAAACATTATTTTCTCCAATCTAAATTATTAACCTTAAAAAGTAATTTGGTTAAATGTTTGCTGTTGATGGTATCTAATTAAACTTGTATGAAAGTCAGATTTTGTGGTAAATTTTTTTTTAAATTAAATTTAAATTTAATTTTATTATAAAATAATAGCTTATTAGGTCATAACGGTGCTGGTAAAACAACAACAATTTCATTACTTACAGGTTTATTAGAAAAGACAAGTGGATCTATAAAGAGTAAAACTTTTACGGTCAAAATAAGATTTTGAATTTAAAAAATTTATTTAGTTTTTGGAGAAGAACTTGAAGCTGATTTAGATTAAGCCAGACAAGAGATGGGATTATGTACCCAAAAAGATGTCCTTTATGATGATATGACAGTTACTGAACACTTAGAGTTTATAGCAAGCATCAAAGGAATGTAAGGAAACCAGCTTAAGAAAGAAGTTGAGTATATTATAAGCTAAGTAGGATTATAAGCTGAAAGAGAAAAGCTCGCAAATAATTTAAGTGGAGGAAACAAAAGAAAACTTTCACTTGGTATGGCTTTGACTGGAGGATCAAAAATTATTTTCCTTGATGAGCCAACTTCAGGTATTATATTTATATTCACTTTAAAATGTTATCAAAACTCTTATACATAAAAGGTATGGATCCTGTCTCAAGATAGCAAATTTGGAAAATTTTAGAAAAGTAAAGACACAAAAGAGCAATTATATTAACGACTCATCATCTTGATGAGGCTGAAAGATTAGCAGATAGAATTGCCATCATGTCTAAGGGTTAGCTATTAGCTGTAGGTACTTCAGAATTCATTAAATAAAAGTTTGGCGTAGGATATCACTTGACTTTATCTTGCAAAAATCCAGATAACAATGAATTATTTGAAAAAGATAAATAAAGATTAATAGAATTTATTGTATAAAATATCAATGGTGCTAAGCACAATGTCTAAAGCTCAAAAGATACTTTAAAGTTCGTTCTGCCCTTTACTTCGCTAAATTAATATTCATAGGTCTTAGAGAAGATTGAAAATATGCATTATTTAAATGTAAATAAAATAAAAATTTATTTATAACAGATATATATTCCCAAAAAATTTTTTTAAAATCTAGATAAATCTTTAAATTAATTCACTTGAAGATGCTTACGTAAAAATGGGACTTGAGGATGAGTAGAGTTAATCTAAATCAACCACTGATCTATCTTCTAATTATAATGATAACATTTAAAAGCCTAGAGCAATATTTGAAAGTCCTTCATATTCTTTTTTGAATTAATTAATAGCAATGTTTATGAGATAGCATTATATGACTATGCGTAATTGGTCAGCAATCCTAATGATTTTACTACCTATTGCCTTTAATTTATTGGGAGTTTATGTAGCTAAGCACTTCTTAGATAATATTGAAGACTTTTTAAAACTAGGGGACGATAAAGAGCTTAGAAATACCATGAATAGTGAAATATTCCCCATTAAAATGTACTTCCTCTAAATATTTATTGTCTAAGCTTACTCTATGAACTCTTCCATATATATTAATACACCTGTACTTGAGAGAGAGTTTTAACTTAAATATGCTTTAAATGTAATGGGTTGTCGTCCTCTGCCTTATTGGTTAGGAACTTTAGCTTATGACTATTTAGTTTATCTTTTAACCTTCCTTATATTCCATTATAGTGTACACACAATAAAAGTGGAATTCATTACACCATATCTTACTCCAATATTCTATATAATGTCTTGGTTTGGTTTAGCATTAATAACATTCTGTTATGTATGTGGATTCCTCTTCAAAAATAGTAACCAAGCCTTTAAATCTTTCCCTATAATAACATTTTTTGTTTCATACAGTATTCCTTGGATAGTGCTTCAAATTACTCGTGGTTCCTACCCAAAGCTTTTTTCATTCTTTTAATACATCTTTTTATATACTTCTCCATTTTTAGCACTTGAAAAAGGTAAAATTTATAATATGCATACATTTAAAGCCTAATTAATTTATTAATAAATAATAAAAGCTTTTGAAAATGTTGATGTAAATAATAGAGGATCGCTTTTATCAAAAGCAGATATTAGAAGCAATTAAGTTTATGATAGATGGTAAGATTACTGTAAAGTTATGCTATTTTAGGCAATACTCTTTTTAACAATCACTATGATTATTGAGAAGTTTTAATACTCAGTTGCAAATTAACAAAGTAATAAAAAATTTTAACCTCCTCGTTACGAAACATTGGATGAAGGAGTTAAAAAAGAAATAAACAGAGTCAATAGTCCTTAAAATAGTGACCCTATTAAGGTAAGATATTCTTTTTAGTAAACAAAAAAAATAAATACTAATTTTTAATAAAAAGGTTAAATAAATTTTTAAAGAGTACCCTAATGGATTTTAAGCTGTGAAAGGAACAACTTTTGGTGTTGAAAAAGGATAAATTTTTGGCTTACTCGGTCCAAATGGAGCTGGAAAATCTACAACCTTTAATATTATAACTGCTAATATACCAAAATCTTCAGGTTAAGTTTAGTTAAATGGAAAAGAAATTTCTGAAAATAAAACTTCATACTTTTGCGACATAGGTGTTTGCCCACAATAGGTAAGTTTTTAAACTTTTTAATTTAAAATTATATTCTACATTCAAACTATCTACTATAATATAAATTTAAAGATTAAATACATCTATTGAGTGAGTTTAGAACTTATAATAATTAAATCCCATAAAATTTATAAAATCAAAATTAATTTAAATTCTTTTATTTTAATATAATTTAATGGGATTTTAAATTTAAATAAATTTTTGATTCAAAATAAAATAAAAAAAAGGATATTTTTTAGAAAAATGAAGAAATATTTGAAAAAATTTTTATAAGTTCTTACTTACAAAATATTCCAAAAGAAATTTGAATATTACATCATTTTTAGATAAAAATAATATTTAAAATGAAAACTTATTATTTGAATTATAAAAAAAATAAATTTAATCAAAAAATTAAATCTTCTTTACTATTCAATTTCATAGGATTGCTTATGGGAGTATCTTTTACCTTCAGAGCACCTTAGATTATTTGGAAGAGTAAAAGGATTGAAAGGAAAAAGCTTAGATGATATGGTTGAATACTATATTAAAGCTATGCAGTTAGAGTCTTTCAAAGTTAGGTCTGCTAATCTCTCAGGTGGAAACAAAAGAAAATTATGTGTTGCAAATTCTTTGATTGCTTCTCCTTCTTTACAGTTTTTTGATGAGCCATCAACAGGTAAATAAATATATTTCATTTTTACAATTTTAAAATTTTATATTTTCACATTTTTAATAGGATTAGATCCAATTGCTAAAAGATATTTATGGAGATGCTTAAAGGATAATTTAACAATTAAGTAATTTTGATTTCTTACAATTAAGTATGATTTTTAATAAATTAAATATTAATAGGGATAGCTCAATAGTGCTAACTACTCACTCTTTATAAGAAGCAGAAGACCTATGTCATAAAGTTGGTATTTAGGTTAATGGAGAATTTGTCTGTTTAGATACTTTACAGAATCTGAAAAACCAAAAAGGCGAAGGTTATAAAATAAATATTAAGCTTGTTAATTAACCTGAAAGAAATCATGAGGAAATACATTCTCATGTAAGAAGTTTATATCCTGAGGCTAAAATATAAAACGAAAACGACAAAAACTATTAAGATTACATAATTTATTTAGTTCCCTATGAAGGTTTTGTTTTTTCAAAAACTTTCTCTCTTCTATACCATACTTTGAAAGAATAAAATAAAATAGAAGATTTTTCAATAACCTAGTCATCGTTAGAAGACATTTTCATTTATTATTCAAAATTTTAGATTTAACCTAGAAACGAATAAGCCTAAAATAATCAAATTAGTCCATCTTGATTATCTAACTATTTAAAATACTTTTAAACTAATTTTTACAAAATTTTTATATTTTATATTGAGTGTGTTTGATTTAATAAATCTTTCATTAATTTAATATTCTCAATTAGTTTTTTATTTATTTATTTTGATTAATTTTCATAATTTGTTGATTAATTAAAAACAATAACCAACATAAATTACATAAAATAAAATATAATTAAAGTTTTAATAAGTTTTGTTTTAAAGCAAAAAAAATTATTTTTTTCAATCAATAATAATTTTAGGTCTTTTTTCATTTTATTTAGAATTTAACTAATTTTTTGCAGTTTTTGATAAAAAAGCTTCTATTTGATTCACCTTTTTTAAGTCTAAATTTAATAAAATTAATATCCTAGAGTTGATTAGTTTACTAATTTTACTTTAATCTAAAATCTAATACGAAAGAGACGAGATTTTGGTTTTAGCTTATTTCAAAGTAAACTTATTTGATTAATTTAAGATCATCCCTTGGTATGTTTCTTTTAAGTTAATATTAATAAGATGATAGATAATAATATAAAGTTTACGAAAGACTCAAATGAAAAGAAATTAATTTGTTATTTTTAGAAATAGCTTGTCCAAATTTAACAAGAGATTCTTAGGTTATTGCATGTCCTGAATCTCTTTAATATATTTAATTAAAAACAAATTTTTAGATTAAAGTTTCTAAAATTAAAAAATTACATCAAGACCAATTTAAATTATTCTAAACTCTATGATTAAGTAAGTGCTTCAATAAGGCTTTAAAATCCTATATTTCCTACATTAACTTCTCTTTTAAAAAACTTTAATATAAAAAAATAAAATTAAAATAATGTATTTACGGCAACATTAAAGTAATGCCTTTAATGCTTTGGCTTTAAGATATGCACTTGCTTAATAGTTATGCTTATTAATCATGGATTGGATTATCTCTATTATTTTTCAGTTAATTTTAATTATAATAATTGTATTAATAATCATTTACGATAAAATTAAATCTAGATATTTTATAGCAGTATTTTATACAATAAGTTCTCCTATTTTAGAAATTCCATCTGAAATACCATTCACACTTAATTTTTTTAAAAATGTAAGGAAATATATTTATCAAATTAATGGCTAATTTTACCTTAAATCTAAACATAATTTTCTCAAATTTTTTAATTAAACAAGAGACTGTGATAAATAAGCAGCAGATTAGTTGTTTAAATGATTGTACCTATTTAATTAATCAATTTAATTAATTTTTTATATAAATATTTTTTCAGAAATTACGGAAGTATTAATTTTATGTTGTCTAAACTTTCACATCTTTAAATTTCTTAAGCAAAATATTAAATACCATTTTCAGTAAAACTATTTTCTCTAAATTTTTTAATTGTTATTTATACTTTAATAAGTTTCTATTGATAATTTATGTATTACTCCAAGTCTACTATTAGCTTTTAAAGATTTGTACAAGAAGCAATTTTTTCACCAATAATTTTTAGCTTAGAGTCATCAATATTTTTAAATCTATATTTAATGTAAAATACAGTTTTAAAGATTATTTATGTTATATTAAATATTAATTACGCATAATCTAATATAAGTTCATTTGGCTTTATATTGCTTTTTTTATATTATAGTTAAAATCAATAAATTGGTTTTAAAATTTTACATTTGATTATCAATTTAGTCAGTTAATTCTTAACTCATCCTTTTAAAAATATAAATTTATTAAAATATTATTTATGATAAAACAACTAAAAAATTGTTTTAATGCTTTAAATTGTAACAAAAAAGATTATTTAAAAAATTTATTACTTTTTTGTCTTTTATGTTATCTTCTATTAAATTATGATTTTTACAGCTAAATAAATTTATTTATTTATTTTTATTTTACCTTTATGTAATTTAAGCGTTTGTAGATTTGATATTACAAAATTATAATAAAAGAAATTGCATTACAAAAAAATTTTTTTGAGGTAAAAAATATAAAGTTAATTTTATTTTCTCAAAAAAATTCTATTTGTCTATTAAATTGATAAAAGATTACACATCTCTTTAAAGTGAAGATTACAAAAAGATTTTGTAAAAAAAAATTACTTTGAAATATTCAATTTCTATTGATTTAAATTTAAAAATAGCGCAATCAAAAAAATTATTATAAATCAAACTAAAATGATTGCAAAAATACTAGCTTTGTGAAAGACTGATCGATCAATATTTTGGATTTTAATTTTTTAAATTTGAAAATAAATCTGATTAAATTTTGATATTCCTGACTTATTTATGACTTAATTAAGAAAAGTGTGTGCAAACAATCACTAAAAAGATAATATACTAATTCTAATAAAAAGTTGAATAAATAGACAATATAAGAGTAATTAATATTTAAGATTACTTGCAAATGGCTAGGAAAGCTTATTAACCAAAAAGGAGGAGTAATTCAAATCAAAATTAATAGAGATCTGATAGCCTGAAAAAAAATAAATAGGATAATTTGAGATCTAAATCTGCTGGGAATTAATAAGGGAATGAAAAAAACAAAAAAGATATTCAAGACCAAAGAAATAAAGCAAGTACAAAAAAGAAAAGGGAGTCATCAGGAGAAAAATATGAGTCTGCAAGAGATAAAGTTATTAGAAGATTTAGGCCAGGGGATAATGCCCTTAAGCAATTAAGATAATATAATTAGACTCCATCATTGCTAATAAGAAAATTACCCTTTTAGAGGTTAATAAGAGAGATTTCTACAAGAATGACAGAAGAAGATTCGCTGAGATGGACAAGTTTTGCTCTGGTTTTACTTTAAACAGTTGTAGAAGATTATATGGTTTCATTTTTTGAAGATGCGAATGCTTGTGCTCTCCATGCTAAAAGAGTTACTCTCATGTCTAAAGATCTTGCTCTTGCGGCAAGAATTAGGGGATAAAAAAATGTTACAGGTATATTTATCCCTACTAAAAAATGATTTAAGTTTGAAAATTGAAATTAAATAAAAGAATCTGTCTTAAATATAGAAACAACAGCTGCTAAATTAATAGATTTACTTAATAAATGAATTAAATTGAGAGAAAATACTTAAAAACAAACTAACTAATAAATAACTATAATTTTAATAAATTTCAGAAAATCATAGATAATTTACTATAAAAACTAAATTATGAACATGCTAATTAAATGCTTTAATTTTCCAAAATATTCCTTAAATATATTATAGAATCCTTTTTTATAGAGTAATACAATAATTTTATAGATATTCGATTATTATCCTAATAATTAATTATCTGTTTCCATTAATTTATTTTATATTTGTTAAAATACTTTATCACTTATAATATCCACTCATAAAATCTATTTATATTGCATTTAAAAGCTAAAAAAAATATATATTTTTGAATAAAATAGTTAAAATTGGTATTTACTAAACATTAATATTTACAATTCTTTAAAATTGAATATTTTTTTTATAATTATTTTGAATACTATCAACCCTTATCAATTAAGACAAATTTATATTAAGGTAAAAAATTTTGGAGAAAAGTAGGGAAGGATAGATAGTAGTAGTATAATGTTAAAGAAAATAATTTATAAATTTCAATATTTATTAGAAACTAACTAACTATAAAGCAGACATTTTTGAAACTATAAAATTAAATAGGTGTTTGTTAAAAAAATTTAAATATGTTTTAATAAAAATTATTATTGTATCTGTCAACTTTTTTTATGGAAGCATAGCCTTTCATCAATTTTATTTATGATTTTATTGTTCTCAATAGAATAAATATTTTCGATAGGCTCTTTTTTAATTTCTTAAATAAGTTTTAATTTATCCAAATAATCAATGATTTGTTTCCACCATCTTGAATAACTCACATGTTTCTTGTTTCCAACTATTAGTAAACCTCTCTTAGCTCTTGTTATAGATACGTTAATCAGCTATGGTGTCCTTAAAATTCCTAAGTTTTAAAAATTATTGATCCTTACACATGAAATTATTATGTAGTCTCTTTCTTGTCCTTAGAAACTGTATGTTGTATCAATTAAAATATTGCTATTTTTTATTAATTAACTTATATAATTAGATTAAGATAAATAAGGCGTTATTATCCCAATATCATTATCTTTAACACCTGCTTATATAAGCTAAGAAACTAAACTTTTTACAAGCTTTGCTTCTTCTTCGTTTATAAAACTTTTACCATCTTACAAAGTAATTTCTTAACCTTAGACATCATAAAATTAGATAGGAATTTTATTATTTAGCCAATTGAACTTCGGAGTAGGAGTTCTATCTTATTCATTAACTCCATCTTTAAGCTAGTTTTGATAGAATATAGAAGATGCTAACTTTCTTATTTCTGGATGCATCCTATACTGAATTGATAAAAATTAAGGGATAAGACCAGCTTAAACAAGTCTTGAAAATAAACTTCTTTTTAACCCATCTTTTGAAGCTTAAATGCTTAAGATGATGGGTGGCAATTATTTATGATCACCTATCAAAATTAATTTTTTAGCTTAATGCTAAAGAGGTATTATTGTTTCTGGTTCTATTGCCTAGTTTGCTTCATCTATTACTACTGTTGAAAAACTAATACCTTTTATAAACTTATCTACAGAATTAATGCAAGTAGTACAAATGACGTCAGCATTTTCAATTAATTATTTTGCTCTTTTCAATACACTATTTTTATTAAAGAAACCTTCTTTCTTTAGTACTTTATGCAGAACTATATCTTGAAATTAATATGAAACTTTTACTCTTTACCTAGCTTAAGAAACTATTCTTATTACTTTTATTTCTCTATTTTATGCATGAATCCTATCTGAAATGTTATCTGCAGCTAAGTTTGATGGAGCACAAACTAAAATCTTTTCGTTTTGTTAATTTTTGTTAATTTTATACCATATTTCTAAAACTAGCTGAGCTGCTGTTTCAGTTTTTCCTGTTCCTGGAGGACCTTAAATCAGCGAAATATTTTTTGAGAGAGATGACTAAATTGCTTACAGCTAACTTTAATTTAGCTAAGCTATATCTTATTGAGCTTATTCGTCAATTATTTCTAATGAATCATCACTTTTAATAGATTTATCATCCTTTTCAAATTAACCAAGTATTTTTTTTTACAAAGATTCTTCTAGACTTGAAAATTTGTTAATTCCCTACAGTATTCTTTCAAAAATCTATTTAGGATTGATTAATTTTATTTAAACATTTTCTACTACATTTCCTACTTTGAAACGACTTAAAGATTTATTAGAATCTTAAATTTTAATAACGATTTTATGATCATCAATACTCTCTACATAAAATTTGGATTTAAAATTACCCCATTTAATTTTTAATTCTTTACCCTATTTTAATAGATGGTTGGAGGAAACTTATATTTACAACCTAAATTTTAATAGAAATAACAATAAAATATTATTAATCTTTGAATTTATTTTACTGATTTTCTGATAAGATAAGTGCTTTAGTTGTTAAAACACTTTATTATATCTACTTAGATATTTCATATTATTCTTAATTTAAGATCTTTTTAAAAAAATGTTAATAAGCTTCAACATTTTTAAATATTTCAATTTTTTTTTCCTCTCTAGAATTAACTTGGATTGATTGGAGATTGCGAGACTAGTCAAAATTTCTATCTTAATTATTGATATTTTAGGTTTTAGGGTCATTCAACATACCTACTTAAACTTGATTGTCATTACCTCCATTTAGGCAAAAATCATAATCATCATCATTATTATCTTATTCTAGTTGATAAAAAATATTTTTTAATAATTTATTTTATTTTAATATATAATACCTATTTAGTTTTAGTCAGGTTAATTTTTGTGCTCATTGTTTACTGGATAGTATTCTTTTTTTTTGATGGTCAGGTTCATCAATAAAGTATTTATTGATCCATTTTACACAATAGCAGACTTCTTACATTTTTCAATTGATTGTGAGTCTTTACCTTAAAATTGAATCATCTTACTATTTATACATTAGTTACATAAAACAAAGTAAAATGATTCAATTTCTACAATAAATAGAACAAAAATGTTGTTTTAATTGCATGATAGGCATTTAAATGTAGAAAAAGAAGTTTTTCTTGCCTTTTCTTATATTTCTATTTTATTGTGGGAACACTTTTTTAAATGTTTGACTATTTGAGTTACACTGTCATGCTTGTTTCTTTAGTTTTAAAATATATTATTACACTAAAGGCACTTTACTTATGTATCTTCGTTATTACTGTTATTACTGACTAAAAGTTAATTATTATTATTATTTAAGCCTATTTAAATATTTTGTGGGATAGATTACTAATTTAATTAGGTTTAATCTGATTAAATTTATTTAGGTTAATCGCTCTTCGTTAATTGATCAAGGAAAGTAGAATTAATTGAATAATTAGTAATAAGTGGTTCATTTGGAAAAGTGCTGACCAATTTCATAGCTATATTTGGATCATTAGTAAATAAACTGCCGTTGCTTTTATTTAAACATTAAGAGCATAGTAAATACTATTCATTATTAACTTTACATATTGTTAAATCGAAAACATTTCTTTTCTTGCATTTATAGCAATCTGGAGTAATATTTTTTTATTAATTTTAGTTTAATATACAGGTAATTCTATTATGATTCTATTTAGTAAGATGCTTAATGATGCTTGTTTTGAGAGACCCATTTATTTTTTAGTTGTCAAAATATTATTTGCAATCTAAGCATTAAATTTTTAAAAGTTTTTCAATTTTTTACTCTTGAGATGCATTTTAATTTTTATTTTATATTTTATCTGATCCGATTAATTAGGGATTTTAATTTAAATTATTTGTTGATTTTTATTATTAAGCTTAACTAATATTTTGTGGTCCAGCATTTGCTTCTACTACATCAACTTTTCTGATGTATTAAACTTTAGATTTTTTATTTTAGTTTATCTGTAGAATATCTGGATTTAATTAAACCCTCTTTGCATCAAAAAGAATGGAATTGATTTCATTTTATTAGATAACTGTTGAGTGCTTAACCTCAGAATCTTATTTAAATTTAGTTTAATTTATAAATTTAAAAGAACACTCATTACAAAGCAGTAGAATACCTTGAGGATAATCATAAATTTAAAGTTTAAAAACATCCCCTAATTTACATGATGAGCAAACAATATGCTTTTAAACTGCTATGCCTGAATTGATAAGTAACTGAACCTTGTTATGCTTTGATTAGATTAAGTGCGAAACAATACTACTTGAATTATTAGAGTTATTTGGATTTCTTTAGTTATCGAAAAAAACTCTGCAATCCAAGCATAAAACCTAGAAGCCTTTGATTTCAGATACTTTTTGCCAAACAAGATGACGATTTTGCTAGTTTCCTTTCATAAATATCTTTCCTTATACCTTTACTTATTTTTAGATTTCCTTTTTTAGAAAAATTTAAAAATTGTTTGTAATTATATTTTTCTTTAGCTTAAGCTAAGTTTTTTCTAATATTATTTTTAATTAACTTTTTTTCACTTATTTTTTTATAGTATGTGAAGATTATTTTAGAATTTCTTATCTATTTATTTATCAGGAAATAAATTAAAATTCTATATACATATTTGTTTGAGACATTAATATCATATATTATAAATCTGACAAATATTATATGGCATAGGTTTTTTCTTAAGGATAACATTTAAACTGTTTTTTCCTTCCATTTGAGATTAGTGAAAAAGAATAGTGTGAGTTCAAATTTTTTAGTATTTATTTAAATTAAGCGCCTTTTTTCTTTATTTAATTTTAATTGTTGAAATAAAAATTATGGAATATTAAATATTTGCCTAAATATTGTTTTATTAAATTAGTAACTAATAGATGCATTCCAAATAGTTTTTTATTTATTTAAAATAATATTTTAAGAAGAAATTTAGTTTAGTTTATTTGAAATAGTGATATAAGTAAGAGAATACACTAAGTAATAAAATTATTATAAGTAAACTCTAAATAAAAAACAAATTTGTAAGTAAGTAATAATATCTCTTTAGTATTAAATTAGATTTTTTATCATAAAAAAAGAAATTTCATGAAAATTTTCTAAAATTTAATAAAAAATAGATATTGACTGATAGTATTTTAAAGAAAAAGAATGAATTGGAAACTTTAAAAGCTTAGAATGTATGAATGAATATTTATTATAAATTCACTTATATTCATTTAGTCAAGAGAAGAAAGAAAGAATCATATAAATAATTAAATTTTCAAAAAAATATTATCAACATATTATAGGAATATTAAAATGATTGGTTATAGAGCTAACTAGTATTTGTTGAAGCAATTCAAGCAGTTAAATTTCAAAAATATAATGAATTTATTTATTTAAGCCAAGTCAACACCTAATCCTAACTTTTTGAAGTTTGTTCCAAGTGGAAAAACTGTTATGAATGATGGTACAACTTTAGATTTTATAGCTGCTAGATATGCTCATGTTTCCCCTTTAGCAAAGAAGTTATTCACAATAGATGGAGTTAACAGAGTTTTTTATGGCAAAGATTATATTTCTATCTCTAAAAAAGAGGATGCTGATTGGAATGAGTTAAAGCCATAAATATTTTCATTAATTACAGAACAATTTACAGGAACTACTCCACTTTTCACAGATGAGCCAGAGAGAGAAGATACTAAAATAAAAGATGATGATAGCGAGGCAGTTTAAATGATTAAAGAAATTATTGATACACGTATTAGACCATTAGTTCAAGATGACGGTGGTGATGTTATTTACAGGAATTTCGATGAACCTTCAGGCATCGTAACATTAACAATGATGGGATCTTGCAGTGGATGTCCAAGTTCTCAAGTTACTTTAAAGCAAGGAATAGAAAAAATGATTATGCATTATGTCCCTGAAGTTAATGGAGTTGAAAGTGTAGATTATGGTGAGAATGAACAGTCTGAAAAAAAGTCAAACGCTTGAAATGTTGAAAAATTTAAAAATTATGTTGTAATTTGAGTATTTATAAAAGTGTTTTCGAAATTAAGTTAAGATAAAAAGCTTTCAAAGTGAACAAAATGTTTGCTAAAAATATAAATAGTATTTAAATATTAAAGTCATTATAAGATAATAACATCAATTAAATTTGTTTTTTATGTCAGTTATTAATTTTATATTAAAATCATTACCAAAAATGGATCATTTACTTTTTTATAATAGAGTAGAAATTTCAGATTTAATTATTTTTATTAAGGATATTACATAAACAATTTTTAAGTTCTTTTCAAAATAGATTATGAATTTTTAAAAATGATTTGTTTGAGATGTTAATTTATTTTTAAAATTGTTTCATCAATTTTTATCCTATATAAAATAAATTGTTTTAATTTTTAAAGCTATTGAAAACAAAAATTTTCGTTATTATATTTTTTGTGTATAAATGAAGATTAGCTGATTAAGAAAAGTAAATTTTAATAATTGAATATATATATATAATTATCATTTGTAATGTATTCCACATAAAATGTCTTAATATAAATTATTGGCAATCAAATTATAATCAAAAATAACTGTTTTAAGAAATATTTGATATATTGTTAATGGACCTTTAATTTAATTACTATGATTTCTTTACATGATTCATGTTTTATTGCATACCAACTTATTTGACTTGATTTTATGTGTAGAACTAGTTCTGATCAAAGTTAATACTTTTATTAATGTTTGGATTCATCAAATTTGACTCCCTTAGACAAGTAGAGTCTATCAAGCATTATGATTAATTTATATTATTTTAATAAGTGTTGAAATCAACACATCCTTTTATGGAGAAAGAAGAATAGTCTTTCCTATTCAAATTTTATTTTTGGTTATATTAACTTTGAGATTAATTAAATTGATCATTAAAATAAGAAATATTTTCAACATTTTAAGTCTGATTAAGATTAGTGGTGGTATTGTTTTCAGATAATTTACCTTTTGCCTTAAGTAACTTGTTGATCAAAAACTTGATTTCATTTTTCAAAGCAACAGTGCATGCTACCTATTCTTCATTTTATACCACTTAGTTCATTTTAGCTTTACCTAGCTCAAGCATAATATTGTCTAATTCTTATTTTAAGCGATCACGATCCTATGCAACTATACCATTTGCATTTTCACTATTTTTTAAATGATTTTCTAATATTAGCAATTTTTATTCTACAAGTTATTTTTCATAATTTAGACTATTTATTATTTTATAAAAATTTTCACTTTATTCTTCTGACTACTATTATTATTGCTATATTAATTAAGTTTTATCTAAAAGAATTGATTATTGATGTTGAGTCATGTTAAGTTGTTATTGAGTCATATTCAAATGTTGTTGAATTTATGAATTGCACTAAGCCATATGATCTACCAAATCATTAGGCATGAAACACTATCCACAATTCTCGCACAGAAGCAATGTTTTGTAATTATTGTTTAAGTTATTATTGCTACCATTTCTCTATATAAATTGGCTTTAATTAGTAATATTTTATAAGCTTCTATCTTATTATATCATTTCAGCAGTAACATCGTTCATAATCATGGGTGAAGTGCTTTAATTTCTATTAATTTAGCTATTTTTATGGTTTTAATTGTTATAATAAGTATTCACAATCGGTGATTAATTCCTGTTTTCTTAATCATGTTAACTCTTCTTTGTTCTTTTCCTACTTTCATTTTATGTTTCATTAAACTCCTAATTTTAAAAATTTTAGTTAAAATAGAATTTTATTTATTTAATAATTTTACTTGAATATTATTTTAAGGAATAAACTTTTAGCTGAAAACGTCTATTTCTTGTTAATTGTTATTAAAGTTAACATATTTATCCTAATTAGGAGTGTAAATTTATCCTTCCATAGGTTAAAGGATTACTTGGTTTCCATACTAATTATTGAGTTAGTTTATATCAGTCAAAGGCTCAGGGACATTATTATTTTCAACAGAATGCTAAAATGGTTATACATAATTGTTCATGATTTAACTTTGATTGAAAATATTATTAGATGACTGTTATAAAGCGTATAATTACTATTGCTGTTAAGTATCTTATAGAATGCTACCGTCTTAGCTCATTAGGAACTATTGTTACAATTGCAAATAAACATTGTTAGGTAATTACTATTACAATTAAGAATTATTGAACATTTAATTAGTTTAAGTTTATGGATAAGACTATATAGCAATATTTTCTAATGAGGTGTCATATTCTTGCTATTAAATTTCTGATAATCCATTTTAGTGTATTTAAGACTAATATACATTTGTTGCTTTAGAATCATCAATACAATCTAACATTATATTATTGTAGTTATTGTTTGAAACCCTCTATTTTATTAAACTTTATTTCATCGAATCCCTTAAAGCTTTATTTTGAGTCTATAAAGGCATGTTCTAATTATTTTAAGCTTATAAATTATTTGACATGCTTCTTTAGTTACGATTTATGCTAGAGGCACTGCGATCAATCTAAATTGGACTTGATTACTAAAATAAATTAAAATAAGAAATTGGTAATATTTATTTATTTACTAATTTTTCTATTTGAGGTGTGGTTTA
The DNA here is from genome assembly GCF_000189635.1 of Tetrahymena thermophila SB210. Taxonomy (NCBI): domain Eukaryota; phylum Ciliophora; class Oligohymenophorea; order Hymenostomatida; family Tetrahymenidae; genus Tetrahymena; species Tetrahymena thermophila. The sequence continues at coordinate 1,005,894 of NW_002476507.1, read as the reverse complement.
TACATCTCTTTAAACTTAAAGGTTGTTACTGGAAACGAAAGTTCTTGAAGAGCTATCGCCATTTGCCTCATAAAAAGATAGCTTTTATCTTCGTAAAAAACTATTTTAAATGTCTATATAAAATGAAAATTTCAAAACTTACTTAAGTTCTTCTAATTGCTTGTTTTGTTCATTTATTCTTTATTACAGTTTGAGTATTTGCTCATCTTTTTAATAAGTTTATTGTATTTGATGTTATAAATCCAGATTAAGTTTAGCTTTTTCATTATTTATCTTTAGAATTTCAGATCTTAACTATTAAAAAAAATAAAAATTCATTTTAAAATGATTATCAATTTTTATTAAAATATAAATATACCTCAATATCAGATTCTGTTTTAATACAAGATATATCCATTTTACTTTGATTGGCAAGTAGTGTTGATTAATTCATACTCGCATTTTATTCAATATGTGTTTAATATTTGCGTATGGTATTTAGATTTTTTTAAATTCTTTGCTCAAGAGCATTTTTTTCCTATATTTTAAATTAAATAATTGAAAAATACTTTAAACAATATTTGAGTTTGATTTAAAATTTTTTAAAGCTAATTAATTGATATTTGAATTAATAGTATTCGATTTCAACTGTAATTTAATTTATATGATTAGATTTAATAAATAGATTTCTAATTTTTTGTGAAAAAGCTCAAGAAAAATAAATAACACTCTCTTTTACTATTAATCAGCCTTAATTTAAAATTAGTAAAAATTTTAAAATAAAAACCTTTTCAAAATTAGCTTGTAATTGCCTAATTTTTTCTTCATATTTTTCTCTTTGCTCCAGAATTTATTAGTCCTTATTATGATTTAACTCTTAGTATTTAGCTTCAAGAGCTAATTTTTCTTTTGAAAAAACTTCTTCAGTGATCAGATGCTACTTCTAAAGATCGTTTTCCATCTATGTTCTATCTAAGTAGTTTGCTTCTAAAGCCCTTTCATTATTCATTTTTTCTTTTTCAACTGCAATTTCTAAATCTTTCATTGATAATTTCATTTCATTCAGTTAGTCTTTAAGTACTCTATTCTATTAAAGCAATTATAATAATTAACATAAAATCTGCTAAGTAGACAAATTAGTTTACTTCATTTTCAAGATTATTGATAGTTAGTTATAGCTTTGTTCTTGATTCTACTAATTCTTTGTTATGTTGCTCATAATTTAGCTGTATCTCTTTGAAAATTTTACTCTAAACAAAAATTTTAAGGTATTTTATCTTTTATGGATAAAAAATATATTTACATTATTTCCTTAATTTGCAATATCATTTAGCGAATTCATTATAGTTTCATTCATTTTCTTTAAATTCTCTTCTCTTTTCTTGTATTCTTAAATCTAAAGCTTAAGCAAATCAATATTCTATTCTAAAACAGCTTTATCCTTCTTGAACTCGTTCTCCTTTTGATTCATCTATAATTTAAAGTTTATTATATTTGTTAGAGGTACTTTTAAAGCAAATAAACGAAATAGATATTTGCTAAAACAAACATTTTATGAATATTTACTTATTTTTTTAAAATATGAATTTCTTCTGTTAATCTGAGCTCCAATGCAGTCGATTTAGTAAGATTATCATTAGATTATCTAACTTAATTATCATTTGATTTATTATCGTTTTAAAAATCTACTTATTGAGGGACTTTTTCAAAGGATTTGTTATTACTTTAACCAGTACTTGTACTGCTATTTATAGTTGCAGAACTCATTTTATATTTTAATAACTTGGTATCTAAAGCCTTTTTAATTAATTAATTATTAGATATAATCTTAATTAGAAAAAAATCACAGTTAATTATTTCAAATAATTTTAATTAAATTAATACTATCAAAAGAGTCACAGGCATCAAATTAATACAAAAAAAAATAGCGAAAACTCAAACGATTTTAATATCTTAAGTTATTCATTTGAATATTATTAACAATAATGAATATAATTCAATTATTTTCATTTTACTAAATGATTAAATTTAAAATTCTTTTCAAATTTAATTGTTAAAAGAAACGAATACTTTTGAGGTCAGTATATTTATTTTGTCTGTTTATTGCTGAAATTATTTCTAATAAGAAATCCAAAAAAATTATAGAAAGAATTGTAAAATTTTAATTTAAAAAGCAATTTCATTAACACCCAAAAAATATTTTATTTATATTTTATATAAAAAAAAACGTTTGCTAAAGATAAAACATTAAATTAAATTATTTTTCATTAGCAATAATTTTTTCTTTCTTTCTTCTACAATCTTCCAGATAAAATGCTGCTTTTTAAAATAAAATGCATAATAAATAAAAATTACATTTAAATTTTATTCCTTAAAATTTTTACCATTAGTTAATTATATCAATTAAAAAAAAAAATTTTATATTTCTCTTTCTTTCTTTGAAATCGCAGTGACGATATAATAATAGATAGAGTAAGAAAAATCAATAGATAAATGAACTAGAGGGAATAAAAAGGTTTCAAGTTATGACATGTTAAAATAATTGAATACATTACAATCCTTATTATCTCTTTTTCATATAAAATTTTTAATACATTAGTCAATTATTTACAGTTATTTATTTTGTTTATATGCTTGAAGATGCAAAAGGACATATCTTATATATAATACTAAGCTAATTTTTAACAAATTTTAAGAAATTATTCTTAGATTTCTTTAAATAAAGGTAATTTGAATAAAAAAGGAAAATATTTTTTTATTTTTAATAATATAGTATTTTATTTGCAATTTTGTTAGATAATTTTAATATATTTACAAATTATTTTAAAGATATTTTATTTAGATAGATAAATTAACTAAATATATCCAATGATAGTAAAAAATTTAAAAAGTATATCTATAGTTGGATAATTATTTATTTTAAAAGCAAGATAACTATTTTTATTTATTTATTTCTCAAGAGTCTAACTAAATAAATGATTCATCTTTATATTTTCTAGAAAAATGTCTCCTTTCAAAAGAAGTAAAAGGATTTTCTCTTTTATACGTCGAGGTAAATTAATGGATAGCTTTCATATAATTGACATCTTCAACTTGCACATCGAATTCTATTATGTATTCTAGGATAACCTAAACAGGTACAGCAGAAAACAAGACGCTTATTACTATTGTAACAATTTATATAATTGAAATTTAACCATAAGCACTATATTCAAATAATGCACATGATATAGAATAAGTAGGTATGAGCATTTCTAAAAAGTTTGTCATTTAAAGTGATAGAGCTGTACTAATTTAACAGTCCATTCTCTTGTATCTAATTAAAAAATATTTTGTAAGCCAATAATAAAAGAAGATTCCTATTAGTTGAAAAACCAAACCAATCGGAATTGCAGGTGCGAAAAATACACAGATACACATGTTATTCATCAATTCAGCATAACACAATTCAATTTAATGATTGGGTAATTAGTAAATTTCATGAGCTTCTTTTTAGGTTATTCTGCTTTTCTTACCTTGTCTCGAATACCACCACTTTTTGATTAGATAGACATAGTAATCTTCATCAATAAGAGACGAAATAAAAGATAAAAATATATCTATAACAAAATAATAAAAAGTAGTATACACAAGACCTCCTTTTTAATAAACATTTTTAGTCACGAAAAAACTGATAAAGGTGATAACAAGTGCACTATTAACAAAAAGAGCTATAGTTAGTCTTTTTGCTAGTGATACATTATACACTGTACGTGTATTGTAGCACTCAATATGAACAAAATAAGTGAATGAGAGAGTGATAACGAAGTTATTAATAACTATAATTGCAGCAGATGTTATTAAATTATTGAAGGAAAACTGTTAAAGTATTTGATTAGTAAATGAAAGGTCACTGTTATTGCTATCTTCGTTATCACTGTTATCATTTTAATATTTATTTAGAAGATAAATAATGTAAGCACAAACAGCTATAATCGCTATTGTGGCATAACGTGTAGTTTGTCTTATTCCAGATTTTTCGCTATCTTTCATAGTCAAGTTCTCCCAAATAATGTCTAAAGGCTCAGGAGATTCAGTTATTTCTAAAATTTAATTGGTTTATTTCAGTTTGATTTCTTTGAATTCAGGGGAAAGTGAAAAAAAGTAATCATAAATTGCTTCCCAAAGTGTTTAATCTGTACTTTATAGGACATATTACTTATCATCTTCTAAATCAAAACTTACAAAAGCATAACCTGTGAACTGAGTTTTATCATCTTTAACACATCTTAAGTAACTTATGCTTTATAACAATTGATAATAAATCTTATCATCCCATTCATTTGTTAAAACCCTAAATTCTTCAGAGTCTTCATCAATATTTTTAAGTGCCGCTTTCTTTTATTCTACTAATTTATGTATTTAATCTTCTACATTTTTTACATTTTTCACATTATACACATAACAAATATCAACGACAACAAGAGGATCTCTATCTTCTTCACCTTCTCTTCTAAAATCAACCATATATTCTTTGAGCTAGTTTTCTGTCATATCTTATGGAATTCCCTTAACCATAATAGTGTAATCTGCAGGAGTAATTTCTTCTGCATCTACATCATAATCAATTTATTTTTATTCAGATCTGTAAAAAATACAAAGAATAATTAAAATTAAAGTCGTTATCAAATTCAAAATATTTTGCATCGCTATTGCTTTTTCATTATTTGCTTTATTTATAAGTGTTAAAGTGGAAATGTAGTCTGCTGTGCAGGCATAAGGAAGTCCTAGCTTAATTTGCTTTTTTGTTGCACAATAATTTCCTTAGTAATTAGTCCATAAATTATAAAATCCAGATGTAAGTAGTATAGTAGCTAGTATATATATACAATATTTTGCAAAACTAAAAAATAAGGGATATCCTGAGCCAAGAAAGGAAAGGAGCATATAATTATCCATCATATTGATTTATCGTTTGTAGAGCTGAAAACCACAGCATGGACAAACTTCACTATTTTTAAATGATTCGAACTATTTTTTAGGTTTACCTACTTAAGTCGCTCTCTTATGTATCTCAGCTAGTTTCCAATTAGGAGGAATCTAATAAGGGTTGTAAAAATAACTAGTTTCGCCATTGAGGCTATTATCTAGTTTCGAGTTATATTAGGATTATTTTATTCTTCTTTGCATTCCACCAGCCTCTATAGGAATTGGTGTTTCTAAAGAGGAACCTACATTTAAATTCTTAAATGAATTAAGCTATCCTTCAAATTTTTATGCATTACTTTCAAGAGTTTCAAACATTTATATAGAATGATCTTTATCTTTGTTTGCTTGATATTCTGACATTATCTTTATATTCAATAGTTTTAAGCTAAATAAAATAAATAAATATATGGGATTGTTTGATCTACTTCTAAATTTAAAACTAATTCTTTGTTTCTTTATTTTTTATTTTTTAACTTAAAAATATAAAAAGAAAATCCATCAAAAAATAGTTGTTATATTGCTATTCAAAAGCAAATATATTAAAATGATTACTTCAAATCATACAGTACCTTCATAATTTCTACCTGCATACATCATTTAATATAATGTATAGTAGATAGTTTTTTATATTTATTTAATCTTGACTTTTCAAATCAGAAGATTAAAATTAAATTTCATATTTTTCGTTTAATAATAACTTTAAAAATAATATAAAATAAATAAATGATTTAATGCATAAAATGATTATTTTGAGAAATATTAGAATATTTATTGTGATATTTAACTTAAATAATAGTAAAATACTAGCTCTAAATTATACAGAACTTTCATAATTTATACCTAAATACATCATTTAATATAAAATGGTTTTAAGATTTTTTATATTTATTTAATGGTGGTTTTTTAAATCAGAAGATAAAAATTTAAATTTATATTTTCAGTTTATATTGCTTTAAAACAATTATATGATAACTGATTTAATTGAGAAAAGGGTTAAATTGAGGTATGTTCAATTTTTTGTAGTTTTATGTGAGTTAATGATTAGATAAAGCACTGGTTATCAACAAAATTAATTATATTTTGATTTTTCAATATATTTTTTGACCTTAAAACATAATAACCAAAAGAAAATATTACACTTATTCTCAAAAAATAAATTTTATTTATTTTTCTGCCTTTTCAAATTTAGTACTATTAATAAATACATAAAATACAATTATCAATGCTCCTTATAAAATATAATCATATTGTGAAAAAAAAAATTCAAATAAAAAAAAAAATTATATGTTATTAAATCTTCTAAAAAAAATTATTTTAAGAGAAATTTAAATTAGTTAAAATTAGTAATTTTAAGTTTCAACATTTTTTTGCTTGAAATTAATTATTACTAACAAATAGAGAAATTAATTGACTAATAATCCAAAAAATAATTTAATATAAATGAGCAATATTGTCTTTATTTATTAACATTTATTTCAGCTATTTTGATTTAATTTACATTTTATCATCTAAAATTCATTTAAAAATTTTTTAAATGAGTAGATAATAATTCAATTGTTTATTTTTAAAAAAAATAATTTTAGGCCTTTAGAGTTTTGTTAATATATTATGATTTGACAAAATTTATTTTTAATTTATATGTTTAGTAAATTATTTACAACATTTTCTATCCTTGCTTTTTTATAAATAATAACTTATTTTCTTAACAATTTAGAGTTTTTCTTTTTTATTCCTTTCAAATATTAACAAATGTGAAATATGGCAATTAATTTATTAAATATTATTGAAAATGATTATGATTTTAGAATTTGAAACGATTTATCTTGAATAAAAATATATTTTGAAGAGACTGCATTTTTTAATTTACAAATAAGTAATCGTCATTTGTATCTAAGTTTTAGGTGGAAATTTTTCATTATAAATTTCTGTTAAAAACTAATCTTTTTTAATCCACAACTCTTAATGTAATGTCTTAAATAATATTTTTATAAATATAAATCTAATTTCATTTGAAAACTCTAGTAAATATGTAATAGCAATAAAATAAAATATTGTTTTTCCACATAATTCTATTTAAATACTAAGTATTTATTTGAAATATCATTTTTATTTTTAAAAATGAGATTAAATGATTAGAAGAAACACCCATCATAAAAAATTATAAGCCAGTAGGAATAGCATAACTATTACTATTTTTAACTATGAAAGTTCGTAATTTTTAACTTTCAGATAGGAGAAAAATGATCTTAAATTAAACATGTATTTAATTTACTAATAAATAAAAAGAGATTATCAAAAATTCAGAAAATTAAAAACATTAATTTGAAAAAGAATTTCTGAATGCTTTACTATTCAATAAATAATAAGTTTTTCTATTTTTAAATAAATAAATTAATTAAGACAAGAAAAACAAAAGGGACAAACCAAAAAAAATATAAAGACAAAAAATTAAGTAAATTGTAAATTAAAAGTAATACACTTTAGTCTTTTATTTATTGAAGGGAATAATTTGCTAATAATTGATTTCAAATTAATTACATCTAAAGGATTTACACTAATTCCTTAAAAAAATAATAATAATTAACAAAGACTGCAAAAAAAAAAAAATTAAAAAACCACTTTAATCATTAAAAACAAAGAAAAAAGAAACAAGTAGGATAATAATTACATACCAACAAAAGGCCTTATTGATTACAAACTAATAAAAAAAATTTAGAAATATAAACACATACAAACAAATAAATTAATTCAATAAATTACATATTCATTTCGCTTTCTTAACTAGTAGTAAGTAGGGTTTCTTAAATATCTAGAGAATTATTTTATAAATTTAAAACAGATTAGAACTAGCTGTTCTCTTTGAAGTTTATTTATTCTAGAGGAGATACTTCGAAGCTGTATTTTATTTAAACATACATTTTTAATCCCATTCCTTGTAAATATTACTATGGGAAATCGATAGAGTGATATTTCATAGAGAGATGAATAAAAACATGTTCATAATATAAACAGAAGTGATTTTCTTTACATGTTTGGGGCTAATTAGGATGGACATGGTGAGATTATAGTATTTGATTCTTGCAGAGAATAGTTTTGCTTTCAAAATACTCCTCTCGGGATGAAAATTTTTGACTATATGGGTGTCATAAAGGTGTCAAACAATCTGATATATTTAAGTGGTGGAATTAACAAATAAAAAAATCATATCAGTGATGAATTAATTGAATATAATCCCATAACTAACTCATACTCTTACTTATCCAGCATGAAAAATTCTAGATATACTCATTGCCTCACCTTTAAAAATGGTAAACTTTATGCAATAGGCGGACGTACTTATGGAGAAGGTATAAATGGACTTCTTGCATCTTGTGAAGTATATGATTTTTCTAATAGAAATTGGAAGGAGATATCACCTCTTTCAGAACCAAGATGCACATTCTTTACATTCTAATACAATGATGAAATCTACGTTTGTGGAGGGTAATACTATTATTTATATATTTATAATTATTTTAATTGCTAAACTGTTCTGCTGCTTGCTTCATTATTACTATTTTTTTTGATAAAGATTTAAAGAAACTGCGTTTTGCTTGGAATATATTATGAAGATTTTGGTTTAATATTGTCCAGTTTACTATCAATAATTTAATTAGAAAAATTAAATATTAATCGATGATAAATAATTTTTGATAAGCTTGTTTATTTTAATTACTCTTTATTTAAAAATTATTAATCTAATGCAAAAAAGATTGAAGATTTAAAAAGCGTCAGTTCTGTCTAAGACAGCAATATAATTTGCAAATTAATTTAATTAAAATAATTATAATTTTGAGAAAAGCTTTAAGCCTTAGTTATTTATTTAAAAAACCATATTGAATATTTAAAAATTAATTCAATAATTTTTTTTTCTTTCAAGTATTTGCGTGAAAGAATAAATCTTGTATTTTGAATTTAAATATTCAAAAATAAATTTTCTGCAATTAAATTAGTTGTTAAAAATCTAATTGATCATAAAAATAAGTTTTTAATTTCAATCAGCTTACAAATTTTATTAATGCATTTAATTAATACTTTGATAATATAAAAAACAAAAAATTTTATGACTTTAATTTATTAAAGAATTCTTTCGTCTATTAAAAAAGGTTTAACGGAAATAAGAAAAGGACAGAATTAATAGAAAAATACAATGAATCTTAAAACTGTTGGGAAACAATAGAAATGAAATTAAACAAGGGAATTGAGTGTGGTAATCTTCATATTTTAGAATAAAGTAAGGATGAATTTGTTATATTTGGAGGAAATTGCAAAGAAGGACCCACTAACGAGTGCTGGAGATACAATTTAAAGAAATAAACTTATGAGCTTATTGGTAAAATGTAGGCAAAGAGGGTATTATCTAAAAGTATATTAACATCGAAAGGCTAGATTTATATATTAGGAGGAGACAGAGAACTAAGCAATAACATTTAGAATTTTTAGAATTCATTTTAATAATAAAAAAAAGAAGAGTTAGAAAATATTTAAAATGATTTTTTAAATTAATTTAATAATGAGATAAAAAGAGAAGAAAATATTTTATAAAAAATACTAAAGTAAGTAGAGAATAATGAAGGTTAAGGTTGTTTTTATAAGGATTAAAAAAAAGAACAGCATGTAATTAGAATGAAAGCTGATTTAGAATAATCAAAATCGTTATAGGTCAACAACATTAATAATAATTAAAATCACATCTAAGATAAATAAACAGTAGAAAAAACTTCTTTTCTCAGCTATGGTTTAAAGTTTGAAAGGATATATTCATTGGAATCAGATTAAATCTTTAAAAAAAGATCCTATCAAAATTGGAAAAATTACTCATAAGCAAGTGAGATATAAATTGTAAAATGCAGCGTAAATGAGCTTTTAAGTATACAAAATTAAGACAATTTAAAGAGAAAAAGAAATAATTCTTTTGGAGAGTAAGCTAATAATATTTTGAAGAACTTCATCAGTCCAAATAAATAAGATTAGGAGAAAAGCCCAAATAATATAAGTATCGAAGAAGTAAATATTTTGCAATAGCACATTAGAAATAGTCATTCTATGGATATAGAAGAAGAATAGTATGGTAATTTAATTTAAGATGAATATAACTAAGCCAGATAGTTCAGGGCTGTTTCGATCGCACTAAATAATGATGCTGAAAATCTTCAACTTTAATTTGATTAAAATATAAATAAAGCTTGCAATTTGCCTCGAGAAAAGAGATTTTAATCAGTGTAGTATGCAAGAGAAAATTTGAGAGCATAGATTGATAATGAAGAATAGATCAATCATTATTAAAATGAATAGCACTAAATTTCAGGGAACTAAAATATTAATAATCCTAATAACCACTAGGTACCTTTCAGTAGAAGGTTTTACATATTTGGAATTTCTGAGAACCAAGATTTTATAGCAGAAATAGATATTCTCAATCAGAATCTTTTAAAAAAGAAAAGACCTAAAAAATTGAAATTACTATCTTACAGAAGTGGAGTAAGATTTGAGGAAAGTGAGAGTATATTTATTTGCGGAGGAGTGAATGATGAAATGACGAAGATATCCAGTTCAGTGTATATGTATTATCCTAACGAAGATAGAGTAGATATTTTAAAACCTATGAACTCAAGAAGGTATACATTTTGCTGTGTTAAAAAAGGAAACTACATTTACGCTTTAGGAGGAAGATCATATGGCAACGATGACGCAGCAATAATGAGTAAATGTGAGAGATATAATATTGCCACAAAAGAATGGGAAGTTATTGCGAGCATGAAATATAAGTAAAAATTTAGTTTAATTTTGAATATTCGAATTATTGCTAGTCTTTTTATAAAATATTTTATTTAACTTTATTATAGGAGATGCTCTTTTATGGCTTCTTGTGTAGAAAATAAATTATATGTTGCTGGTGGATATGGTGGGAGTATGGTTAGACATTCTACTTTTGAATGTTATCATGAGGCTGAAGACAGGTGGGAGTTGATGGGTATAGAATTAATTGAGCCTATTGAAGCATCTACACTTTTAAATATAGCCTCTCATGATAACAAAATCATTTTAATATTAGGCGGTAGATCAACAAAAGATGATAGCGACAAAGTTTATTGTTATGACATTAAACATGGATTTGATGCCTTTTAAGGTAATTTATGTGGAACATTATCTAGTAAAAGATGTCTACATAAATAAATACCATTAAATCACGACTCTACTACTTTTTTATTATTGGGTGGATTTACAAAAGGTGAGAGAGTATCAGCTTATTCCTTTAATGCCTAAACTAATTAGCTATAGAACCAAAGTAAAGAATTTTAAAATCTTATTAACAAGCTTGATAGCTTTCTATTTAAAGATTTACTCTAAAACAAGGACTATACTCTAAGAAGAAACTTATTACTATGATTAATCTGCATTTGATAACCATTTAATTTCTTTCTAAACTATTTTCTAATTTAAACATATTAAGTATATAAATTCTTACAATAAATTTAAGTTTATTTGCTGCAAATGAACTAAAAAAATGAATATACAAATAAATACAAACATATACATTAATTATCATAATAATTACCATTAACTTAACTTGATGAAATAACCACTATTTAGAAAATAATTTTTCTAAACTAAATTATAAATGAAGAATCTTAAAATAACTAAAAAAATTTATAATATCTATCAAAATTTTAATTAAATTAAAAATACTTCCACTGCTTTCTTATTCAATGTTTTTAATAATATTATAAATTATAAAAGAGTATAAACTATAATTAATATAATATATTATAATTAACTTCTTTCTAAAATTTAAAAGTCTCTTTATATATTTTAATCATATCTAATCAATATAAGTTTTTTATGTTAATTATCCTATAAAAAATTTAAAATATATCAAATCAAACCCTCTTGTTTTAAAATTAAAATTATATATTTTATTTTGTGTTGAAAAATGTACAATCAAATAAATTAATAAAATAATTTGTTATTTTTTTAGCTAATTTAAAAATAATTTAGAAAAATATTTTTTAAATTACAAAATATAATTTTTCATGACTTTGAATAAGAATTAAATTTACTTTAGAAAATAAATCAACTAAAAATAAACAGGTGTTTACTATTTTATTTTTTATATTGCTTTAAAAAAATCATTGTTAATTTTAACAATTAATAATTTTTTGGTAGGGTATTTTAGTATATTTTTCAAGAATCAAAAATGTTGTAAGTATTTTTTATACAAAGATAATCTTTAGTTTTGTATTAAATTGTTTTTTTTTTATATTAATATAAAGTTTATATAAAATTTTAAAATGAATTTATCAATAAATTTTAAATAGTATGTAAAGATAATACTTAAAGAGATAAGTTATTTTAAAGTAATACTTCCTAAAATATACCAGTCTAACAAAAACTTTTCCATTAAAATTTTGTTTAATAATACTAATCTTTTAAAAGTCTTAAAATTTGTTTCTAGTATTAATTATAGATGAATTTTGTATGAATTATAGAATATATTTCAAATAATAATTTATTACATAAAAATTTTAATTTTCTTAAGAATTTATGCCCAAATTAGTGTTAAGGAAAAATAGAAACAAATATATAAAATAAAAAGATAATAAAAAATTTAGTTATTTTTTATGTTTATTTTGTTAAAGTTATTTTTTTCAAAAGTTGAAAGAAAATGTTAAAATATTATGGAAATAGTAAATGATTTATCAAAATGTATATTTTTTATATGTATAAATAGCTTTACCTAATCAAAAAAGGTTTTGGTATTTAAAAAGATAATTAAACTCTAGAAACAAAGTCTATATAAAAAAAGAGCAATTTAGGTAGATTTTTATCTTAAAATAAGTGAGAACTAAAATATATTTACTTAAACATTAAAATAATGGTTTTCTAGGATGATTATTTAAATTATTTGCAATTATTTTTAAAAAATATTTTTAAATAACGTAAAAATAATAGAAAAAAATGTCAATATTATAAACTACCCAAAAATTAAAGTTAAATAGATGATTTTTCATTCATGAATAGATTTATTGATTTTTTAATTAATTATGTTAGCACTTGATTAAATGTTAACATAATCAGTAAGAAAAATTGCTCATTTTGAAAAACAAAAGATGTTCAGCTTCTTTTTTTCAACTTATGCTTAAGATTAATTTTGAAAAGAATCACCAATTTTCTCGAAAATTTCAATTAGATTATGCTTCTCAATAATTAATTGCTTTTAATGAATTAACTTACACACATAATAATAACTAAAAGAAATTAAACATTTTTATGATAGGTAAGAATTAGTCGCAAATCAAAATGATTGTATATCTTTTTATCTTCGAAATAAAAACTTTAAATCTTTTAGCTAATAGATAGTATGAACATTTTTCTTAATACTTCTACAAAAAGTGCTATAATATTTATTTTCTATCATATTAATTTTAATTTGAGAAAGGCAGTTGAATCTTTTTACTAAGATAACTCTTTTATCGATGTAACAATTAATTAATTCTTTAGAAACCTAATATAATGAGCTGGCTTATCTTTTTGATATTATAAATTTATATGTATCAATTTAAGATTATTTTTTACTATGATACTATCTAACTTTATGTATATTAATTCTTAGTAAAATAGTTAAAAAAAGTTTTTGTGATTATAGTTGATGTTAAAAATCTAAAAACAAATTACAGACAAATAAATTAAATTAATTTAAAATTTTTCATAAGGTCACCTTGATATTGTAAAAATAATAAATGAATAAAATTTCAATCGTCGAGCAACTTTTGTCACATTAAGATTACACACTTGATAATAACTCAACTAATTGCACCTAAGCTTCTTTTGAAGATGATAATAATTCTCCTTTGATCCCTTTCTAACGTGTTCACTTCTAGTAGAAGTATGAACTACCAAAGTGCATAGACTAAATAGAAGCAAAAATAAATGATTGGTTGGATTAGAATGGTATATTTATGGCAAACCCTGCTGAAAAAGAAGAAAAATTCTATGAAAATAAAAGAAATAACATATGGGCTAACTTTCGTAGTTCAAATTCATGTAACAATTTAGGTAGTATGACCTAAATAGGAAGCCAACCTTTAGATAATGAATCATGCTTATCCTCACCTAGCCGCAGTCCTGAGCTTAGACTATTACCAAAACTTAATAGCATTTGCGATCTTAATTCTGAATAGGAACTTTCTTTAAACTCTCGTAAGAATAGTGATTCTCTTTTTGAGAGAAGAAAAGGAAGAATGAAAACAATGCTTGTTCAAGGATCACCAGTTATAAAACCTTCAATATACTCTTAAAGTAAAACCTAATCATAAGAAAGCTGAGCAAGAATCTATGAACTTCATATTTAATGAATTTCATACATTTATCTTGATAACAAACAACTACTAACAAAATTTTTGATAAATTATTGATTTATAATCAATAAAAGGATCAATTTATTTACCAACTTAACCAAATAATTATTTATATTCAATATTAACTAATAAACAAAGTATTTTAATTGAAATAATTACTACTAACTTAATTTAAAATTATATTTATCATCTCTGTAAGTATTCTTTCTAACCTTTATTCTGCTTATATTGCTTATATGAATTTTTAAAAATTTATGAAAACTTATCAAAATTATTTATATAATTTAAGGTAAATAAATTTTCATCCTTTCTCAGAATTAAACAGAAAAAATAAATAAATATACAATTATTTAAAATAGAAGGTTTTTAATCACAAATCAATCAAACATAATACATACACCTCTAAATTATTGTTTATTAAAATAATTATTCCAAATGTTTTATTTCTTATCATAGAATTTTAAAAATAATTAATTATCAACTTTATTAGCTTTCATAATTTTTTTAAGTTTTGATCATTATTTCATGTTTATCTTCAATTTATATTACTATTTTAGATTTTTTATTAACTAAATTCTAAACTTGATCAATTAGACATTAAAAATAAATGAAAAACTCAAGTTTAGTAGAATCTTATTAATATTGAAAAAAAAATATAAGAAAGCTTTAAATTGCAAAGAGATTTTTACATTGTAAAAATACTACCAAAAATAAATATTTTTAACCAATCAACTAAATTTAAAATTGATAGTAAAATGTAGTTAGTAGAGCTTAATCAAATATGAATTGACTGTAAATTCAATTAATTAATCAATCACTCTATCACTGAATTTTTAACAATAATTAAAAATTCAAATATAAATAGGTGTTTTCAAAATAAGAAACATTTACATATAATGAATTAAAAATTCATTCATTCATTCATTTTTTAAACAAATCTTTTTAATACTGAATAGATTTTTTTACTTTGAATAAAACATTACCATAAAATATTCAATTATTAAAATATCAACGGAAAAATTATCATCTTTAATTCATATGAAACTATACACAAACTCCTCAAATTCAAAGGAGATTAATCCTGTTCCATAATAGTATCCTTAGTAGCAACTTAGTATTTTATAATCTCCTAATGGACTAACAGCATCAAATAATGTGAATTTATTTGCATCAAATAACAAGATGCTTAGAGGGTCAGATTTTCAATCATTTAATTAACCAGCATTATCAGTCACAGACATCCATTTTAACAATTAAAGTCAAAAACCTCCTATCCTATAAGATAAGTACGACCCTAATAAAAAACCTCCTCTCATTTAAATAGCTTAAGAACATGCAGTAAAATTAATTAAGTTTCATATATAAACAATTAAATATACCTCCTTATTTCTAGTAATCTGTTAAGGTAGGAATAGATAAGAAACATGTAGCAAGACCAGAGCTATTAAAAATTTGTCCTTGTTGTTAAAGATAAATAGAAAAATCATAATTCTCAATCAACTGCGAGTTAAGTAGGTTAAGCTTTTTGGGTACAGGAATACCTTTATACTTACATTTTATAAAGATTTGTATGCTTTTGGCCTTCGTCCACTTGTCTTCGAGCTCAATATATTCGATCGTTTAAAATAGCAAAGGAAGCAATTGCTCCGTATCAGTTCCTAATTCTTAAACAAATGCTTACAATAATTGCTATTATAATTGGATTACTTACTTTTCTTTAGGAAATATATTAAATAGTCAATCAGACATAGAAATATAATCTATATTAGGAACTATTTCTATTTTTTTATTGATTTTAGCTATTCATTATTATAGAGGAATAGCAAGAAAACTAATTGATGTAAACAATTCAATCTATTTGTTTATTAATTATCATCTTCTGAAATATTTTAATTTTTTTTATAGATTATTTTAATAAAAATTAAAAATTTTATTTTATAATCTGTAATTATAAATAATAGGATTTTGAATATGATGTAAAACATTTATCTATAGCAGATTATAGTGTTATGGTTACTGGAATAGATCCTTCTAAAATTAACTCAAATTTTGCAGAAACAATAATTTCTTTTTTTGAAAATTCAATCTAAGTCATTTTTCTTGAAAGAATGTTAAAAGTAGAAAGCATTGATTTATGCTTTGATGTTACCCTACCCAAAAGATTAAAAATCTAAAAAGCTGAGTTAGAGAAGAGTATAAAAAATATCAAAAGTAAAATGATAATATCTGAAAAGCTATAAAAAGAACTTGAAAAACTTCAGAGCTAAGTTACTTTAATAAACAAAGAGATAAGTGAGTTTGAATATCACTCACTTCACAAAGACTTAAAGTTCTATCAAAAATATTTTTTAGGAAAGGCATTTGTAACATTCTCTACAATTAGAGGTAATTAAGTTTTATTTCATAAAATAACGAATTGGAATTTATTTTCTTTTCTTTTTTTTTATATAAATTAGATCATTAAGAAATACATAATTTTCAAATAAATTATGCAATAAATATTTTAATTTTTGTATTAATCATTTTATTTATTTTAATAATAGAAAAAGAATTACTGCTTTAGCAAACTTAAATACCTCCAGACTATAAAATTTGGGGTACAAAAAGTTAAATTGAATTTACACCAGGAAACCAAATAATAGAAATTAGTTAAGCTCCTAATCCAAGCGAAGTAAATTGGGCTAATTTACATGTAAGTAGAGATGAGTATTTAAAAAAAAATACAATTGGATTAATTGGAGTATGTCTGTTATCAGTGTAATTAATTAGTTCAAGCTTTTCACTTTTAAAATTTATTTTAAAATGATTTATTAAAATTAATATTTTTTTAAATTTAATATTTTAGGTTTTTCTTTTTAATTATTATGATATTCCTCCTGGTTTAATACAATTTCTTAGATCTTAATTCTTATGATTTTACTAGTAATGATAACAATCTTACAACAGCTATGTCTCTTTGTGTTGCCTTTATTACACCAATTTTAAACAAATTTCTACTTTATTTTGTTAAATTGATTTCAGGGTAAATTAAAGAATAAAATAATTTAATACTTACTTACTTTTTTATTAATTAGGGGAGAATTGCATCAAACTAAATAAACTGAATATTATTAAGCTACAAGAAATTTGGTTAAAAGTTAAATATTTATCACTTGCTTCACCACACTTTTTATTTAGCTAGTGTTTACAAAAAATAATTTTGTAGGAAGAATTTTCAATGCAGGTTAGTATTTCTTAAATTATTATGAGATTAATATTAAAAAATTCAAAATTAAATAGGTGGCTTAGCTCATAATTAATAATTAATAGTAATTACTTAAAGTTTTTTACTAAGCATTTTCAGCATCTTTGATGCAGACTCTAGAATTTATAATTTGAGAAGAGCTAAAATAGAGAAATGCTCTAGTCATACATAAATAAATTTAACATAGAGTTAACTTAACAGGTAATTTATAATTTTTTATTTTCAAATAAATATAATTTTATTTTTGCTATTTAAGCATTTTGTAATAAAAAAAACTATTGAATAAAATTTTAGATTGTTTGAAGAACCAGAAATCGATTTTATGGATGGTTATAGTACTTCGATAGTAATAATATGTTAAGCTCTTATGTACTCAATTATAATACCCTTTTCACTTGTGTATGCATTCTGTGGCTTGTTTCTGAAATATTTTATTGATAAATATATAATTTTAAATAAGAGATCAATAGTTAATAAGTAGAATCACCACTTATTCTTTTTGATGATTGACCTTCTACAATATGTTATTTTAATTTATTCAGTAAAATATTTATTAATTTATCAAATTTATAAACATTTTATTATAATCTCAAACATCAAACTAATATCGTTAAATTACTTTATTTAAAAAATAGATCGCTAATCTGATTTTTATGTTTTATATTCAATCCTATTTTATTCCTTATGCGTCTATTGTAGGCGTATTACTTAGCTTGATAAACTGTTGGATTCCATCAGATTTAATTACCTAAAAGTTATTTAAATAAGAAAGAAAAGAAATAGTAGAGCAGCCTTTTAGTATTGTTAAGTAGAAATTTCCGGAAGTAAATACAATTTATGATTAATTAATTTATATTAATTGATAAACTATTAAAATAGACATATCATTAACTAAATCCTGCATTTTAACTATTTAAGAGCAGTCGTAAAGATTCTAGCAATAATCTAAAAAGCTCTGTAAAATAAAATAATTTACATTTAAATAAAGATTCCATTAATATTTATTAATTTTGTAAAGAGAAGTAAAATAGAAGAGCTAGAAGATGTAAATAAAAAGACAGGCTCCAGATAAAATATTAAAAATAATGTTCCAAACTTAGATGATCATCAAAATGAAATATACTCATTAACTAATATAATGAGTTCTCCTTAGTAAACAAAAGTCTAAAAGAAGATGGAAATATAAAATTCTAATATTTTACAAAATTCAAATAAAAAGTAAAATTAAAATATTCAGTTTACTCCTCAAAAAAATAATAGAGTTGAAGAAAGTTATAATGCCAGTGCAAATAAATCAATAAAGAGTTTACCTATGATTTAGAGTTAATCTGGTTTAAATATTAGCAACAAAGAAAATATATATAAGCCTTAACAAAATTCTTAAAAAAGCTTTAACTAATAAGAAAATGACAAAAAAATGATAAATTCATAATTAAACTTATCTTAATAATTAAATGAAAAG
Organism: Tetrahymena thermophila SB210; assembly: GCF_000189635.1. Lineage (NCBI taxonomy): Eukaryota > Ciliophora > Oligohymenophorea > Hymenostomatida > Tetrahymenidae > Tetrahymena > Tetrahymena thermophila. The sequence continues at coordinate 986,843 of NW_002476507.1, read as the reverse complement.
CATTCATAAAATTATTCACTCACTCATAAGAAATCTAAAGAATTTTAATAAATCAAATAAAAATAAAAAATAAATGATGATAGCTTCATAGAAGAACCTGATATTTAATTTACTCCACTAAAATAAAACTTTAAATGATATTACTTTTATTTCGTTAAGTATAACATTTAAATATTTAAAGTATGTCTTTATAATATGAAAACAAATACATATTTAGCTTATACAGTCCTTATAAAATATATAAAATAATACAAATAAAATTAATCAATTACTTTTCTGTTTTATGTTATTACTTAAAAATACAAATTAAATTTTATTCAAATTAAAAATAAAAATGCCTTTTATGCATTTTAAGCTGTAATTTAAATAAATATTTCATTCATTCATTTATCTTATTTTAAAAATCTTAAATTTTTATTAAAAAACACTTTCTTGAAATAATCAGATAGATTTTATCAACATATAAATTAATTTATTTTGTTTTTTTAGTAAAATATTGGCTTATAAAATATGCTTCTTGTATTTTATTTATTGTTTGTGAAGTTTAATAAAAATTGATATATTCTAGTTAAAATTGGTTACATGAAGGATTAATTTTTATAAAATACATAGACATTACAAATTAAACGAAGTAAGTAAGGAGTTTCTGATTATGAATATATATTTTTATTATATTTTGTAAGTTATTATCTTTATTAAAGATATTTTAAGATATATTTATGCAATTTTTTATTTATTTTTAATTATTTATATTTTGTGATTATATAAAAATCTCTAAATAAATTATAGGAAGTAATTTAAATATCTTTTTTTAGATTTTGCTACAGAGTAGTTTTTATAATAAGCTTTAAATATCTATATTTATTTATTTATTAAAATCATTATTCCTTTCTCAATCTTAAAAATTAATGTTAAATGTTTTAGATCAGAATTGGTTGATTGATTCTTTTTTACTTTAAAAATAATTTATTTTGGCAATGTAAATTTATTGGTATTTGAATAGTGACGAAACTATTAAAGAAATTCATGGCATTTAGTTATTTATTTTATAAAGACTTTTATTAAATGTTTTTGGTTTTAAAAGAAAATATTTTGAAATGTGTAAAGTAGGCCTTTTGTTTATCATTATTAATGTATTGGCTTACTTAATTAAAAGACACAGAAATAGTAGGAAAAAGGAATAGTGATTTTATTATATTGAATTATTATTATTATTATTTTTAATATTTAGCAATGACTCAATAATTGATCAAAATTTGGTTTGGCTTTATATTTTAATTTTCATGTTTATTAATATAAAATATTCTTTGGGTAGGTATTTATTAATTAGTTTTTTTCTACCTTTTTTTCTCTCAGCTATTGTCATCTTCATGATTGTATTTTTTTATGGAAGACAGTAGTTGATTAAAAGTTTGCACCATTTTTGTTTGAAGTTGGGTATACAAAATTTTATTCAAAAGAATTATAGCTGGTTTAATTAGGCTAATATGAGCTCTTTATCTTGATTTGAGAACCAGAATTAACTTAGCTATTTTGTGGATTTTATTTTAAACAAAGAGAGTTTTTCTTTTTGCGAATTTCAGGCTCCAATTAATCAGTTTATTGCAATGATTGAATCTCATTTTTAGATGTCAGCTAATCTAATACTTCACTTCTTGTACGTTTTCTATTTTAAAGACCTGATGTACCAGTTGAAGAGCACATGCTAATTTTTCTTTCAGTTGGCCCTTATTGAAGTTGATAATCAATAGATTGAAGCATCTGTGAGTTTATCTCTGAAGAATTAACATCTTCATCAACTTTGATTAACGTGTTAAGTCCTGAAGTACCACCACCACTAATTCCCATTGTTTTTAATCCATCCTAAGTATTTCTACACTCTTCGCATTTACAGTTATTAGTACATTTTAATCCTGCATTGAAACACTCGCAGTATTTTTTCAAACAATGAGTTCTCTTGCAATGGCACCCTTTTTTGTGAGTTACTGTAGAATTGCTTGTAATCTAAAATTTCAAGTTGAATGCATCTTAATTTCTTGTTTTAGCCTCATCAATAGCTTTCTCACGTTCTTCTAAATTTTTATCATTGTTACCACATTCAGTGCATATGCATTGATCATTGCAATAATTACCTCTTAAAAAGCACTCACAGTAAAGCTTTAAGCACTTAGATTTTTTACATTTGCAAAAGTCTACTTTTCTTGCAAATTCCTACATATCAATATTTACTGCCTATTTGTTGCTATTGTCATACCCTTCGTCATCTGAGTTAGAGTCTTTAGAATTTTATTAGTTACGATCTTTAAAGTCTCTTTCCTTTTCTTCTACAATTGTATTATTAACTGAAGTAGTCATAGATATTGGAATATTTAATTTGTTGGCAGTATAAATTCCTCCTACAGAATGCGAAGAAGATCCTGCAAGTAGAGAAGAGGTCAAACTATTTACTACCATCCCATGCATTTGATTACTATTACCATACTGTAAGGGATAGTTAATTTTTAGACATACGTTATTATTACTGTTATTTTAATTAGATATAGATTAGTCGTTTATTGAGGAAGTGGATGATATAGAAGCCTATGAGTTAATGGAGCTTGTCGATTAGGCATTTATTTTATAATGATTGTAATTTTACTAGTAATTGCTTTGACCTTAATTCAATTACTCTTATCTTTTCTTCATTTCTTCTTTTATGTTTTCATGTGTTTTATTTTTACTAATATTCTATAAATTATTACTCAAAGAGGAGTTAAAACCATTAATAGGATTGTTTACCCCCTAAAAATATTCTTACTTTCCAAGTCCAAATGCATTTTAATTTGAATAAATTGGATTATTGTTGAGATAATTATTATTGTTAATTAATTATTTAAATTATTATTACTCACTAAATGCACATTAGTTCATTTTATCTGACGCTGAAGAAATGGCTTATGTAATATTAGGAGTAGGTATATTACTTTTAGGACTATATTAAGAGGAATTATTCTTTTGAGTTGGTGTTAAGGTTTGTAAATATTTTGAGTCTGGTTAAATTTAAACCATACCAAATAAATCACTATTATTAGAGTGAGTAGGAGGTGTACAAATATTGCTATATTTTGGCATACCTACTTCCTATTCAGTATCAAAAGGTTCTTATTGCTATACATTATCATGTGAAATATCCTTTTTTACTAAAATACTAACTGAATCAAGCTTATGATTAATATGATTCATTTCATCTTACTATGAAAAATCGTTTGTTTCTGGATTGTTGTGAGGAAAGTATAAATTATGATGACTACTAGCATCAAATATATATAAATTAGGATTATATGCGAAATAATGATTTTTATTAAAATTAATCTTTGGGTCTTCTGTTTTGTCAAATCTATATTATATTACGTATTATTTATTAGTTTTGAAAATAATCTTAATAAAAAGTGTATTTGATAAAATAAAGTATGGCTTTCAAATAAATGTAAAGTATTGTTTAGGAGATTATTTATGATAAGTCAGTTTGTTTTTAACTAGGTTAGGGGAATTTTATAGGGTCAAATAAATAAATGAATATTAAAGAAAGAATTTTTTCTACATATCAAATTAATTGGCATATGAAACATGATTATGAATTAATTAATGAATTAAAATCTAATATAAATAAGAAGAGTTTTTTTGATAATCAATGCTGGTAAAAAAGAATAAATAAACATCTCAATATTTACTTTTTTCATGAAATTTTATTACTTACTTTCGAATGAATAATGATTAATTTTTTGCTTAATTAAATTTTTTCTTTTTTTACAAAGACAAAGTACTCTGAATTACATCAATTAAAATAAAAAGTGGGTAATTGAAAAAGTGGGGAATTGATAATAGAAGAATAAAAGTGAAAACTTATATTAATGAATCAATCAGTCTTACTATCAAAATAATCGGATCTATTAACCAAAATTGAATAATCTTAGTTTGTTTGTTTTGTAGGTTTAATTAATTAATAAAGATAACATCAAAAAAAAGCTAGAGTAAAATAAATAAATAAACAAACAAACCTTCATGAAACTAGTCATGAGAAAATTCATTTATTTTTTTGAACTAGAATGAAGATTTTTGTTTAAAATTAATAAAATAGTCAAAAATAGAATGATTTTGTATTTTTACTGAAAAATTTTATGGTTTTAATTCTATTTCTTTTATAAAAAACGCTTCGATTTATATTTTTGGGTTATTCTTTATATGACTGAACTTATTCTACTAAACAACAAAATCAAAGCTGTCACTTAGCAAAAAAAAAATTAAAGAAAAAGTAGAAATTTACATAGCGCTTCCAATATTATTTTGGCTAGGTAACTAATTCAAAGTGCTAGGTCTATTGTCGCCATGAAGGAAATTAGTTATTTTTGTTTGCACTGGCATTAAGCAGCTAGTAAAATTTATGACAGGAGACAGATCCACAAAAGAGTAGCAACTTTATTAATTATTTATGCTCATTCTTATTAAGTCACTGAAGATGCTTATCTTGCTTTTAATAGTTAAAAACTGTATTTAAGAGGGTTTCCTTTATTTTTTCGTGTTTTTAGTGAATATTGGGTTTGGCTTTTTTAACTAGTTTACTACCCTAACTTTTTAATATTGAAAATGAAAATAATTCTTTTTGTTGGTTTCTTATTTGTCTTTTCAATTAATTATGAAATTTTGTGGATCTTAAGGTAGCCTTGTAATCTCTTTTTTTGTTTTAATTTTCCTTTTATTTATTTATAATATTTTTTTTTCGATCTATTTTTTTTATAATTTTTTATTTAATTAACTTTTCATTATATGAAAAAAAGCAAATTTGCTTGTATTAAGATGAACAGAAACTTAGGAAGTCCCAACAAATTAACCAACAAAACAATAACTTTAATATAAAATCTATGAATTATTGAATGATTACCAATCAGGATGGAGGTTTTCTCATAACTAGTAAATTATCTTAAAACTAATTAATCAATCAACGAAAAACAATTGCAAAAAAAGAGGTAGGGAAGAAAAAAAAAGATAATTAAAGTAAATTAATTAAGCGAATACTCTAATCTAAATACATGCTCCTATCTTTAAACCAAAAAAATAAAATTAACAAAAACAACTCTTTTTCAATTACTATTGGAATTTCTTACTTTTTCTTCTATTTAATTAGCCATTTTTATGAAATAGCTCAATTTTACTTAAGTAGTATTGGATTAGGTGTATTTAATCTTCAAGAGTACACTATAATTAAGAAAATTCTACTGATCTTAATTGCAAGAATATATAAAGCTTAGGAAAAAATAGATTCGTTTTATCATTTTTATTTCATGCCTAATTTGTTTGGATATTTATCATAATGCAGCAGTAAATAGTTTTGATAAAGTTTTATATTTTTATGATTATTTACTGTTTAGCTATTTTCGAAATTGAAATAATTATTAACCCTACTTTTTCATGTACTTAAAACAACACTAATAATAATAATTTATTTATGAATGCAACTCTGTTTCAATATTTTTAGAAATTGCTTTTTAATTAGATTCAAAAGAATACGAGCTATTTGATTAGATTTAGATAATGATTATCTTTGTATGCTTTTTTTTTTTTTTTGAAAAAAAGCATGAAATTTATAAAAAAACATTACTTTTCAATTATAGTTCTCTAAAAACACAATTTTATATCTTAATATTATATTATATGGCTTTTTACATTAAAAAGATATTCTTTCATAGATTTAATTTCACTTATCTTTGTTTAACATATTTTAATCTTATTACAAAAAGCATAATTATGACTATAAACTCACATTCATACTTTAATAATAAATACTACTCATACATTAAGTTGTGGAATATATAAAAATACTCACAAAAATGGTATCTTAATATTAAAAGAAACGAAAAAGCTTAAAAATGATCATATGTATTATTAAATTGATAAATTTTATTAAATTAATCTATTTTATTCCAAAACTTGTTCATTACGAACTAAATATTCGTTTACATAATTTGCTCAATGGTTAGTAATAAATAGCATCTTTTTTTGTTAAAGAGATTTAAAAATAAATCAAATCATGAGTATTTAAATGCATTTGAATAAAAGTTAGTACTTTTGGTTGTTATTAATTAAGTAATTTTTGTTTACGCTAAAATATTTGTTTCATAGTTATAACAGTCTTGCTAAAAAGAAGTAAATATATCTAAATATTTTCGCAGTTTAACTTTTAATTAATGTCAATAGAAATAAAGCTTATTCAATTGCTTGATTAATAAAAAATTAAATACTTTAAGAGAACTATTTAAATCTTTTGGTTTTCTGTTAAAATTATATTTCTACTTACAAATAAAATAATATTTATGAATAAAAAGAGATAATTACTCCAAAATAAGCAATGAAACTAATATATTAATTTATCAATAATCAACAAAAGAAGGAAAATTTTGAAAAGAGGTAATTATTTTAACGAAATAATTGACGATCTATTTCAAACTTTACAGGAAGAAGAAAAATATACTTTAGAATTTGAATTTAATAATTGATTATTTTTAAAATTAATTGATGTTAAAGAGAGAGAAAATAGTTAATATATATATTTTGATATTACTCTACCCATTAATTAACTAAATAAATTTGAGAAAATAGTAAATTTAAGAATCTCGTTTCTCATAAATTAAAATCTAACATGCAAATCTGGATAAAAAAGGATGCTTTTTCACTTAATCAAGTTTTTTTTAATGAAAATTTTTACTCATTAAAAAAAATATATCAAGCCAATTCAAATTTTTTCTAAATAACTACAAGCATTTGTTATTCGTAGCCAATTGAGAAATAAAACTAAATAAGTAAACTATATCAAAACATTTTGTCAATTTAACATTATTTTCAGTTAAAATTATTTCTTATTTAGTTTTCATAAAATTATAAATGATAATATAAAGCATTTTACAATTTTTAATAAAATATAATGGTTACATTTATAATTAAAAAACTAAAAAACCATATTATCTATCATTTATTGCTCAATCAAAATAATAATAATAATAATCACCAATACTTTGTATGAATTTACCTAAAGACAATTAAGAATTATGATGTAAGTATTCCTTCTTTATTCATATGATAAAAAAAGTTAATTTATCAAATAATTAACTTTTTCATTCTTTTCTTTATTTTAATATTGACTATGATTTTAAGAAATCGCATTTCTAAATTTTTAAAAACTGGGAGTAATCTAAGCTAGAAGAAGAAGATAGAACTTCTATCCTCAACCTTTCATCATTGCTAATTTACTTCTTTCTAAATCTCTAATCAATTGCGATTCTTTTCTACTTCTTCCTAACCAAATGATTAAAATTAATCCTCTACCACCTCATCTTCTTCAGAAAACATATCATAAGTAGCTAAATCTACAATTTTGAATCATGAGGATGATAATAATTTTCTTTCAAATCATAATATCAAAGAAAAAGAAGAAAACAATAAAAATAAAAAAATATTTGATTTAACTCCTGAGTTGAAATTTAACGTAGAGAACAAAGACTTGCTGGTTGATGACTATACTAATAGTCCAACTCATTTAAAATTTTCATCTGGTTCAGATAGAGTTGATGATGAATCAACTAATTTAGCCTTATAAGGATTTTATTAAAATGAAAATGGACTCTCAATTAACTAAAAAAGTGAGCTATAACTTAAAGATAATCCTCTTGCTCTTAAAGTTCTCACAGAAGGAAAGATAGATATTAGAGATGATAGAATCATAGTAAATAAGTTAAATACGTCAGACACTTCCCTTTTAGGAAATGTAGAGGGTCTCCACTAGATTTCATTAGGAACTGTAGATGTATTACCATAAAACTCTATTCTTTTAGAGGATATTGATGTCAATAATATCCCTTAAGATAAGGACATAGTAATAGAAAAAAATACAAAAGTTTTGCTAGCTGTTGGCAAAAAGGTTTAAAAGAAAAAGTAAAGATTGACATCAGTAGATTCATCAGAACAAGATTCTCAAGATAAAATTGATTAAGAAGAAGATACAACTCAAAAAAATTCTAGAAATAAATACGAACTGAGTGTAAATAAAAAAATATTTGAAGAGCTTTCATTAGAAGAATATAAGGGTAAATACTTATGGAATTTTGAAAAAGATTTAGTTACTTTTGACTTCAGTATGTTAATGCGTTCATTTTTAGGAGGAATACCACTAGTGATAGTTACTGTATTTTTATTAGATACTTTGTTTGAGCTATATAAATGCAAAAGAGATATTACTTTAATGGAGGAGTAGTTGATTAATCCTTACATAAACCTGAGAAGAAAGTTTTAAGCTGATATTTTACTTAATGATCCTTTATTTGATAGAAGGACACTCTTTCCATAAGAATTTAACCAAATGAGTAGAATTTAAAAATGATAAATTTACATATAAAACTTATAATATTTATTATATCCTATTTTAACTAACTAATTATGACAAATATCTTTAATATATTTTAACAATATTTTTTATTTTAAAACAAAACGATTTTATTTTCAACAATTTTTTACACTAATTAATGTATTTTATAAATATTAAAATGAATTCTAAGTTTTAAAAAGCTAAATAATTTCTTTTTAAATAACTTTTTTAATACATTTTTAAATATACAAAAATATAAAATTGAAAATTTGAATTGAATAAATCTCTTATTTATTTTAATAAAATTAGAAATATTAAAATAAATTATTTTACTTTTTAATGAAATTAAAAAAATTGAATTTAACTTTTAAAAATAATTCAAATTATTAATTAGTTTTTAAAATATTTATTTTATTTTAATAATAAGAATTTACATAAAATATGAATATACTAAGTGTTTTATATGATAATTTTATTGAATCTTTGGAGAAAGCAATTACATCAATATACTTTTGATATATTTTTAGATAAAGGCTAATAGTTAACAAAATTATTTTGTTGAAAAAATTTATAAAAATAAAAATTGACAGAAAGAAATGAGAAGATATTAAAATTAAACAAAAGATAATTTACTTAAATTTTACAGTATTCTCAATTTTGAGTGCATTTTTTTAAAACAAATATTTAGCTAAATACTCACTATCATAATAAAATAAGTAAATAAGTATTGGAAAATATTGGAAATGTAAATTTTGTGATAAATTTCTATTTATGCTTTATAATATTGAAGAAATTTTTGCAAACATTAATTAATTTGTTTATTATTAATTTGATGGTCATTATCATAATATTTTATTAAATAAATTTATTTTGATTAATTTTTTAATTTGTATAATTCAGCGAAAGATATCTATTTAGAGTTCTACAACTTCAAATGAATTTAGATATTGCCATCAATCTTGATTTACTTACTCACCAGCTATCCTAGAGCTTGTTGCTAGAGTTATCTATTGTAAAAGATATACCAATAACATAAAAAGCATCAAATTAACAATACGAGCAATTTCTTGTAATCTTAGAGTATTTTATATTTTTTTATATCACATAATCAAATAAATTTGAATTCAAAATTTTTTAAATAAAGTGTTCTTTGCTAGTATGTAGATAACAAAATTACCTATGACTAAACCAGAATTAGCTATAGGAATTGGTAAATCAATTTTTGCATTTTGAACTAAGTTATTTAATAAACATTCCAATCATTAGATTTCAGTTGATATGAGTTAATAATTATTTATATAAAGGTTAACTTCTAGAGGTTTTGGAATCAGTGATATCTTAGAAAACTGGAAGTACTTAAGAAATATAAAGCTATCTCATTTTTTAACAATATTGTCAAATAAGCAACAAAATTATTTAAATGTAGAGAAAGTAAAAATCAAATTTAAATAGATTTTTTTGAAAGTGAAATAGGTCAACCAACAATAACTTTTTTTTATTAAAATAAGCTCTCTAGCATGCTAGATTTTTTAAATCTGTAATTCAATGAATCACTTGATTCATCTCTAATTATATTTAATGGGTTTTAAGGAATTCAAAAATAACAACAGATTACTTAGTTATAAGTAAATAGTATTTAAGTATTTATTTATTATTTTATTCTAGTATCTTAAAAAAATATATTAATTTAATTTTGCTTTTGTAAATCTAAAGTTAAAAATTATTGAAGAAATTTACACTTTTTTTGATGAAGATGGAAAAGGATTCATTGAAGGTGATAGAATTTTGCTTTTATTCTAGACACTTCTTTTCTCAAAAGAATCTGTTTTGAGATTTTAATGCAGCGATGGGCTAATGTATAAAAAATAATACTTAGAATTTTGTAAAAAAATAGGAATTTATGAAGGCAAGCTGACTGTTAGATTATTTAAATAGTTTTTTGTTTTAAATTAAATTTACACTGAGGAAGATAAACTATAAATTAGAATGTACTATTATAAATTTTTGAGTATGCAAAGATTCAAATTAATAGATAAATCGTTTTATTTGGCCTTCACTTTAAATCCTAAACAAAAAGCTCTGTGGACTACAAATTTTAAAAACAAAATTGACTCTAGTAATTTTATAAGATAAATATAAAAAACAAAATAGTTTAATAAATTAATATTTGAAAATATGATTTTATGTGATTAATATGCAAGGATTTTATATCTCTTTTTGATTGAAAATTTTGAATCCCTTAAATATTACTTTGATTAAGAAAAAATATTTAATTTGATGTTGCTTTCGGAAGAGTTAACTAAAATATTCAACAACAGCTATTCTCAGAACTAAGCCATTCTAACTATGGTTGAAAATGTTTAAACACTATTTTTTATCTTTTCAGATGCTTATAATGTGATATTTAGAGAAAATTAAAAAGTATTTGCAAGCTTATACTCTACATTTTAATAATAATAGTAATTTAACTAACCTTTCATAAAATCAATATCTTTCAAATCTAAAACTGATTAATAAAATAAAACAATTAAAAGCTTTTAAATTGACTTAGAGATTCCAGATTATCAGATTAATAAAAACCTACCTGAAAATTTTATATATGATTAAAATACTTAAGCAGAAACAGATATAGAAAAATTAAATAGTATGGCTGATATCATAGAAAAAGAATCTCAGTTAATAAGTCCAGTTAAGTAAAACGTTTATAAGCAGTACAGTACTTTCAATAAAATAAACTCTCCACTTAAATAAGATACCTTAAAAAGTATATCTTATCTAACTAGTCCTTAGCTTAGATCAAATAACTAAATATTCAGTCCACTTAAATTAAAGAATGTAACTTCAAGTTATTAGTCGCATTATTCAAACTCTCCTGGTTAAAATACAACCAACGAAACTTCTAAAATATAGCAAAGTAAGGAGTTATTATCATAAGAACTTCTTTTTTAAAAGAATCAGTCAGCATCTTAAAACTCAACACCAATGAGAAGTTTTATATAAAAAACCAGCAGTTTATCTCCTCAAAAAAATATTAATAATAATTTCAGTTACCTAGAGTATTTAAAATCCTAAATAGATTTAAAATAATAAAATCAAAAGATTGATTCAAAGCCTTCAAAATTATAATCCATGCTTAGTAACTGCTGGAAGGACGTAAATAATTATTCTCCAAATTAAAATAAAACCTATCATCAAACAGGATAAGGAGTTTAACAAGTATATTAACAAATGAGTCCTTAGAATTAAATGCAATTTAATTAATAGTAAAAGATAGAACAATGAAATTTGTCTACACTATTAGAGATGTATTTTATGATGAAAAAGTATAATTTTAAATAAAAGCTTTTATCCTTTTTAAATAATGTTCAGTTTATAATGGTTCCCAGTTTGGAATATTTTTAGTTAGGTAGTTAAAAATTTGATTTTAATATTTTCAAATGCTTCATTAAAAATTAATTTATGAAAGAAATTTTTCTTAAATTGAAAGGATATTCTCTTCAGTAATTTAAATTATATAAAATATTTTGTTGATACTTTAATTTTTGTAAAAATTGTTTGAAATATTATACTAAATAATATATATAAAATGACTTAAATAAGCGATCTAAATTAATTAACTATAAAATTATGACTAATAAAAAATTTATCTTATTTATCAATTCTATCAACATAAATATTTGATTATTTTTTGTATTTAGGCCTTCAACTTTATTTCAAAATATTTTCTTTAATTATTAAAATAAAATATTTTACTATTTTAAATTTTTATATTTTAAAATAAGAAATTTTATGAATTTTAACAAGATATTCAAAATTAATTTTCAAAAAAAACTAGTTTGTCTCTTCAAATAGTTAGTTGAAAATTAATTAATAAAAATCATTCATAATTTTTGAAAAATTGAATTAAAATTTTTAAATAGAACTTGTCTGTCTGTCTGTCTGATAAAAAAGAGTAATTAATTTGTATTCATTTATTGATAGAATGAAAGTGTACTTTAGTTATCAAAATCAATCAATAGAAAATAATATTTTTAAAATTAACTGTTCATTTTATTAATTTGAAATAAATAAGAAAAATAACTATTCTAAATGTGAGACCTTGCATGCGTACATGCATACTTTTAACAAATCTCTTAAAATGTGAAAAGAGAGAGAAAGAGAGATAGTTTTTAAATGATAATCTTGAAAACAATAAAATTTGATAATAAACAAAAAGTTGTTAAACACAATTTGCAATTATTTATCTCAAAAGATTTTTAATTTAAAAATAAATATCAAAAAAGATAAAACATATAAGTAATTTAATTATATAAAAGCCTATTAAAAGCCTAGGATAATTCAAAAATCTACTCTAAATAAGTTAATAAATATGAGTTTTGCCCCTATTAATCAAAAAAATAATGTTTAGAAGGTAGCCTCTCCAGGTACTTCTCAGTAATCTTTCTAAAAAAGAACTGTACCATTAGATTCTCCTGGATCATAAAGAGATGTGTTGATGCCAAGCAATCAAAATAACTTAAATATTGGGCTTCAAAATAGACTAGAAGTAATTGAAAGCCATCTTAATAGAGTTTGCAACTAGCATGATGCACTTATGCCCTTACTTTCATTGCTCGAAACAGTACCTAAAATTAATAATAACGAATAAGCTATGAAGTAAATGTAGAAAAAAATATCAGATTTAGAAACTAAATTAGAAAAATTAGAATAAAACTGCAACTCTAAAAATAATCCCCATGTCTTTGTTCAAATAGACCGTAACTTTAAGAACACATCATAGCTCGTAAATATTTTTTTATTATTTTGCCATCTAAATTCTTTAGAGTTTTTTTATAATGAATGTAAATGAAAAATAATCAATCTAAGAGCTAACTCTATTTTTTATTAAATTAAGATAACATAAATGAAAAGTGAAATGAAAGATATTTAAACTTAATTGCAAAACAACACAAAGTAAAATTCATCATAGCTGAGAGAAGAATCTTAAAATCTTGTCAGAAGCGTTGAAGTTAGGATTGACAAGAATAAAAAAGACATTCAAAATTTACTAGCAGAGTTCAAAAATTCTATATCTTTGTCAATAAAGAGATAAGAAGACTTCTAACATACTTTCAAAGGATCTGGTGAACCAAATGAGCATTTTGAAAGAAACCTTCAAGATAAGGTATTATTTATTTATTTAATACTCCTCTTTTTTCTAATATCCTTGAAAATAAAAATAAAACATGTTTGAAGTCAAAAAAACTTGAAAAAATTTATTCCAGTATATTTGAAATATATTATTTTACTTTTTACACATTTAAATATCAAAATATTACAAAGAGTTAGTTATTGATATCTAAAATAAATTTTTATTTATTAAAATTTAGGTTGATGGATATATTGATACAATTCAAAAATAATATGATAGAGATATTAACAATCTCTACAGGGAAATAGGAATGCTTAGAAGTGAATTGGAGTAATTCTATGACAAGGGTCGCAAAGCATATATATTTAATAAAATTAATGAATTCCCTCCTAATTTAGATCATGAAGAAAAGAAGATTGCAATTGCTAACATCGAATAATCAGTTTTCTTTGAAGATATTGAAAGATTCGATATTGAAAACTAAGAAAGATTAGTCTATGAATTGGATTGCCTAGAAGATAAGGTAATAATAATATTCTTGATTAAAGACTAGCTAGCTCTAATATATGTTTTTATTAGCTTTTAAATTTATTTTACAAAAATATGTGTGGAATTAAGTTTGTAAATGAAAATAATTTTTAAAATATAGATAGCATAGTTGAGTTACTTAACAATGAATGGAAAGAATTAGAGTGAAATCAAGTAAGAGGTCACATTTTTGGAAGATAGATTCTTCTCATTAAAAAATCAAATTCATGGAACAAAAAAGAAATATTTAGTTGATGTTAGAAAAATCGAAGACAGACTTGAGAAACTAATGATTATGAAAGATCAATAGCTTGAAAAAACTGGTTACCAAATGAATAAAATGGATAATTTAGTCTAAGAGAGCATTCAAGAAATTGACCATTATCCTGAACGTATCAAGTAATTAAATGACTCAATCAACACAAATGTTGAGCTCCTCCAAGCAAGATAAAAAGAAATTGACGAGAAACTGAATTTGCTTAAGATGATCAGAAACTGATAATTAAACTTATTTATATATAAATTTCTACTTAATTTTAGAAATTTTATTAATTAAAATATCATTCGCAACTTCAAATTATATTTTATAAAAATGGTTGTTTGTAACTTAAAATGGATAAATATAATTTTTACTTATTTTATTTGTTATTTTTAGAGTTTTATCAATATCAAAAATTTTTATATCCTCTTATTTTGTTATTTAAGTTAAACTTTTAGTTTTTTTTAGAATTTACAATTATATAAACATTTTTTTCTTGATATCATTTAAATAAACGTTTTTAAAATAAAGAATATACTTAATTCTTGACAAAAGCTTTTAGTAAAAAATATCTAGAGAGTATTCCACACTAAAAATATGGCAAGTTAACAAGTCTCTGATTAAATTTTTTAAAATTTAGATGGTATTAATCCAAGTTAACCTTAAAGAGTTTAAAACGCCTAACCAATAAGTATGAATTCTAAATTATTACACATTAATTTTGAAATGCAATTATAAATTATTATAAATTTCATTTCAAGCAGTGGTTAATCAATCATTAGTTAGAAGATAGCCCAGTTAAGAAAGTGAGCCTTAAAGAGTCTAAGATATTTCTCCTTAGTAACCTATAGTTGATTAAGCTCCTATATAAGAATAGTAGTAACAGGGTATAATTTTATATTACTTGTATTCATATTGATTGAAGGCTTAAACATTATTTAATTTAATAAAAAGTAATTGTGAATTAACCTGTATTAAATAAACCACCCAGTTAGGATAATAGTTCGCTTAACATTGGATTTGTCCCTTAAGTAGAATAATAATAACCTAAAGTACTGAAGAGGACACAGTAAGTTTAAAATATACCTGTTGCCTCTTAATAAGAATCTATTGATAAAGTAAAAAGTGATAAAACTTAAGAAAATCTCAAGCAACCTAAAATAGTTTAGAATGAAAAAGAAGATATTAAAATAGCTTAAAAATAACCCACAATTACTTCAGATGATGAGGAAATCGATGAAAAGGAGAAAGTTTAAGAAGAAGAATATGTTGATGTAAAGCTATTTTCGGAAATGTTACATTTATTTTAAACTAAATTTAGAAAATATTTTTTAAAAATAAACTGAATAAATTATTTTTGTAAAGTTAGGTTTTAAATATCCTCAATTTGAAAAATTATGTAAGATTGAAGGATTCTTTGAATAGAAATTTGGATTAAAGGACAAAGATTATTTTAAAAGGAATCAATGTAAGTTTGATTAAGTGAATAGAATTTAAATAGCTAAAGATGAAAGTAATAATTAAAAAGAATAAACATAAAAAAAAGAAAAAAATGAATAAGATGAAATGGATTCATATTATTCTAGTGATGATAATGAAGAAGAATATGAAGAGACTCCTACATAATTAGAAGAAGGAGATGTTTATGTTTATCTTAAAATAGATAAAGTAAATTTAAAGAAGGAACTAATTAATTGGACTAATGATTAAAGTTATTAAACTATTTATCTTAAATGTCAAGATACAATAGATTCCTATGTAACTGGCTAGCTGAAAGAATAAGAATCTAATACTCTTTCTTATTCTATTTTTGACTCCCTTTAAGTTAAGGTTTAAAAAGAAATCATTAGTTAGGGTGTCATTAGCTATGCTCAAATAGGAATTTATGATGAGCTTAAAAAGCTTGTTGCTGTAATTAAATCTAAAGAACCATAAATAGAATTTTAAAATGTCTAAAAGCAGCAAATCAATATATTTAAGACTTCGATTGTAGACAAAAAGATACAAATCGATGAAAATACTTCAGCTGGAGAAGCTTAGATAGAAGGATAATTTGCTTAAAAAAGATATAATGTTAAAAATTAAGTTAAAATATATAATTTAAGAATTAAATTCGATGAAAATTCAATTGTTAATTTTGATAAAAATAGTAGCAAATCATATTTTTTACAAATAGGAGATTCATTATAATAAAAAGTTCATTAGATTAATAAAAGTGAAGAAGAGATAAGCTTAATCGATTTTTATTTACAATTTTACCCAAAAGAATCAATTGCAAAGATTTCGCTCATCGAATTAGACATTGAATTAAATACTTAAAATATAGTAGGAAAAGGAGAGCTTTCTTTAAGAATTAATGCAAAAGACATTCCAATAGAAATAAATGATTTTGAAAAACATGTGATGACTGTTCTAGTAGATGTAGAGTCTCCTTACAGTTAATGTAATTATTAATTGAAGTATTTATTTCTTACCAAATCTATTATTAATTCCTAAAAAGATGAATTAGAAAACCTGAGTAAAAAGAGTTCTATTTTGCTTAATAAATCTATAGATTCTGTAAGTTTATTTAATAATCAACAATTTAAAATATTCCATATTTTTATATTAGAAAATAAATAATTCTAAACTAATATCTGATTCTATCTATTAGAGTCCTTAAAATTACAATCTTAAGTAATATAGCTAAGAGACAAAAATGCAAAAAAGTATATCTTTTAGAGGTATTGTATAGCCTGTTAATGACTTTGTTATTCAGAATGATTCAAAGCTATCTTTAAATTTAGGATAAACTCCAAGACCTGTTAAACTAAAACCTCTAAATAATGTCTAAACTCCATAAGAAAGAAATATAAAGTAAAGAAAATATAATCATTTAAAAAATTATAATAATATTTTAATAAAAAATTAAAAAGAAAAGAATTCTTTGTAGATACTGCCATACCTTTAACTAAAAAAAGTTCCTTAATATCTTTGAATTCCAAAAAAATTGATTTTAACAAGCCTAGAGATTTAAATACTATCATGAAGTCGTATAACATAAATAATGGTTTGGTAAAAAATCAAAGTTCTATATAGTTGAGGAAACAATATAATACCCCTTCACCATTAAATGATTTAGGATTGAATAAAGTTCCATCTAAAGTATTAACTGTTAAATCTAGCATAGATAGCTCTAAGAACTATAATATAATTAGTGGGTAATCAGGTCAAATGCAAAACAAGCAGCAAATGAATGATAACTTTAGCATAGCTTCAAATAATGTTATGAAAAAACCATAAAATTCGTTAAATTAAATACATAAAAAGAAATTTAATTTTTAGAAAAAAAATGTAAACTAATTTAAAGATTAAGAGAAATTTGACCCAGATAAAAATTACGATATCACCAATGATATTTTTGAGAAAAGTAACCTAAGAGAAAGCATAGTGCTAGAAAAATCAGAAAATTTTAAGCCTAGCAATTATAAAACTACTTCTAAGTAAAATAGTATGGTTATAGCAGATACTTAAAAAGATGTTTTATAAGAGAGTGTTATTTAAGATTCAAAATCCTCCTCTAAACTTTTTATTGACCTTCCTTAAGATTAACAACAAAAAATAATAGAAGAGAGAAATAAACTTATTGAAGATCAAAAGAAACTTAATAGATCTTATATTTATTCAAAAGCAGATGACTTTTGATTATGGTATCTAAATATTTTTGTTTTTTTTAATGTATTGAATTTGCTTTACATAATTTACTTTTAATTTAAAAAAATTGCAAAAAATTTATTTATTTTATAAAAATATTTAAAATAAGAAATAAAAAATAAATGTTTAAAGAATTTATATCAGTAAAGGTGTTGAAAATAAAATAAAATATATGAATGTATGTACAATAGTAATTAATTATTATATATTTATATTTTGTAATTATTTTTATATATGTTTACTGTTTTAAAGCGGATTTATTTACTAAGAAATACTTTAAATACCAAAGATTTAAATATAATAAATACTTTTAAACTAGACTTTGCAAAAAGTATGTTTAGGGATTAGTCTTGTTTGAACTGTGATATAGTTTTGATTATGATTAAAAAGTACTCAAAGTGGATAATCTTCATCAAAATATGCATAGTCATCTTCTGTTTACATTAAGATATATCTAACATAATTTGCTAGTTTTCTATTGATTACTAATTCTTCAACTTCTTAGAATTTACCCTTATCTAACTAAAATTCATCCCATTCAGGGTAGTTCAAGCAGTTGGCCATTCTTCCTAATTTATCATAATACAAACTTTAAGATGTCTAAACTGAATCTTTTTCAACATAAATTAAAAGTCCATCTTATAGCTGAATGTAAACGCAGTATCCTTTATGAGCTATATGAGCATGGTTTACATCATTTTATACTATCTTATTTCCTCTTTGACAGTTATCTGCCATTTATAATCCACAAATTAAGCACATTATCAAAGGAGACTTCTCAATTTAAGGGAAGTTGAAATCTATTTAGCATTTCTTCCAAAATTGTTACTTATAAAAAGTTTCAAAATTTTGATCAATTTAGGATAATTTAAAAATCTTTTTGTCAAATTCATAGAAATTATTTATTTGCCTTTAGTGGTTTTCACTATATTCATATAAATTTTTAAGAAATTTCAAAGGTGAGTATTCACTACTTTCTTTTAGTGTATATTCTGCAAATTCTAAGTCAAGGTTAATGAAATATTTTCCAAATGCTTTTTCGTATTTCTCGAGTTCGCTAATAGGATCAAGGTTATTTTTAGGATATTAAAATGATGTATTAGAGTTATTGCTAATATCACAAACTAACTATAAAAAAATAGAACCCATTCTTAAAAATGGGATACATGATATTTAAATATTTTCTCTACTTTCAATATTTTCTTCGTTAAGCCAAATTGATTTAATATCTTTAATAAGAAGGTTAATTTACTGATCACTATAGAATGATTATTATTTTTATTGCAATAAACTAAAATCACAAGATGATTTTTAACTATTCATTATCTCTTTTAAAGTAAAAATTAGAAAAATATTTTAGAGATAATCTCTTGTATACTAAACTGATTATTCTTCACCATAGACCAAAGCTATCCTGAATATAATTGATATATACATCATGCAAAAAGAAACACTTTCATGTGGTTTGCTGTTATTTATTGAAAGTTAATCTGAAGCATATTCAAAAATATCAGTTTCTAATATTTTTTGTATAGTTAAATTTAAATAATCTTATTTTAATCTTTTTTATTCACACTCTTAACCTTTAAATATCACTTTTAAATTTAGGAACAGATTTTCTAAAAGTTTGAAGTCTTTCTCAAAGTAATTTTCCATATTTTCTATTGATTAAATAAAATTATTTTTAATATAATTAGTTAAAATATTTAATAATAAATTACGAGTTAATAAGATTTTTTCTAATAAGGACTGTAAAAGACAATCGCCAACGCTATAAATATGAAATTCTTAAATATTATCTTCATTGTTGCTTATAATTGCTAAAAGAGATAAAAATTCTTCTAGAGCCGAATAAATATTATTTATAATTTATTTATCTAATGCAATTATCTCTTGATGAACAAGGCTATCAAGTATCTTTTTAGTGCTATCTTTAAAATCGCTCTTACAAGCTTAATTTTAATTAAATTGATTATTTTATTTTTGAATGCTCGCTTAAGTAAATTAGGTTGAATTAGATTAAGATGAACTTTTCTAATAGATTTATTAGGAATTGGGCATTGCTATATGATTAGTATTATGATTAAAGGAAGTGATAGGGTTTACTGTTTAATGTAAATACCTTTTGTTAGTAGGATTTTATGATTATGAAAAAAGTTGATGGTATATTGATCCATATGTAATTTTTTTGAAATAACAATCTAAGACAACTACTGAAATATTTGATAGAGATTTACAAATTGTGCAAAAGGTTTCAAGCTAAGCCTCTTTGTCTTCTTTACTTAAAGCCCTTTTGCTAATTTAAATGTTTTCAATACCCATTTCATGACATCTTTAATGAGTAATATGTTAGCAGCTAGTAATAGCAAACCTTGAAGAAAGAGAAGAAGGTATCAAGTTCTTTTCAGTAATTTAAAAGTAAGAATTAAGATTATCTTAGATAACATAAGCATGTATTACAGTGATACCAATATCTGTTTTGCATATAACACATTCTTGCTGCTCTAGCAGAGAGTCTTAATAAGGAGAATATTATATATGATTATTAGCTTAGCTGTAAATGCTTAAACTTTTATTACCACTGTTATTATTATTGTTGTTATTATTTGAGCTTATAACAGTATTAAAAGATTTGTCTAAAATCTACTCATTTTGATCTTGGAATTTTTTTTGTTTGTTTTGAAATTACTCCATAATTTCTTTTTATTTTGCTAAGAGTAGTTACTTGCGCTGTTAGTCCGATATTTATGTTTACAAATTATTACTTGAATCTATGCTTCCTCCTTTGGTAGAGGCATTATTATTTACAGAATTTAATTATATTTCTGTTGAAATACTTTCAATATTATTTGATGAATTCTTGGGGCTGCAATAAATAAAATCGTACTTATTTATCAGATCAAAAAAGATATTAAAACTTTATAGTAATCCTTCATGATCAGATATTCCTGCAGCTCTTGCAGGGCTTGTTTAATTACTTTGCAGTCCTGTAAGCTATGCAGGCTAAGAATAAAATTATTTTATAGCTTAAATTTATTAACTGTCTAATCTCAATTGAAAAAATTTCTCTTTACTTAATCTAAATTCTAAAGTTTTTTCCTTCTTATTTCCAGAATCAAAACCATTTAAAGAAAAATTTTCATCCATGATGACTTTTTGCTTTTCTAATTTTTATTTGGGTATTTCCTTTTCTTATATATTTGTTTACTCTGAGTTTTATTTAATATTATTGAGAATTAGCAAATCATAAGTGATTTTTAATATATTGGATAGAATAGCTGGGTTTTTATAAAGAAAATGAAAAGAGTTTCTAATAAATTTTAAAAATGTTGGAGAAGCAGGAAGATCAGAAAAGAATATGTGTTTTTCTAATAAAGGACTCATATTTCCTAAAATGCATTCTAATTTTTTTTCTTTTAGCTTCTCTATAAATTCTGCATCCAACCAGCTGTAAGGTCTCCACATAACTGGTTCATATTTGTCACAGAATTAACTTTTAAGTTTTAGTAATTTATTATTTCCGAGTTCTGAGAAGTTAAAAATTATTTTTTTCAAAGATGATGTGTCAAAAAGTTTCATGCTTTCTAATTTTATTGTTAAGTTGACCATAGAAATTTGACTCTAAAAGTTAAAAGCATTTATACAAATATTTCTTCTGATTTCATTGAGTATTATCTTATCCTCTTTAAAGCAAGGTTAAATATTATTTATAAAATTAAGCACATCTACATTACAAAGAATCAAAATTTCTGACACAAATTCATACTTCAGCAATATAGATTCATCAAATGTCCCTTTTTTTTCTTCTAAATCAAATAAATCTTCATCATCTTCATCAATACCATCATCGTAAAAATCATATAACAAATCCTCTATTCCTTCTTTGTGGAAATGCTCCTTCAAAATACCAGCTTCGGAAATATTTGTTGCTCTCCTATTATTTCTTTAAATACTATCTTTATCTTAATTACTATTATTAGAAGGACTACAAGAAAATGATGAAAAATTGCGAGCTTATTAATAGGAGACTGCCCTTTTATGAGTTGAATTTTGTAAATTATTATTGCTGCTGTTGAGGCTTTAAATTTTATAACCAAGAGAATTATGACAATTAGATACTTATGAAGTGCAAATAGAACTTTTTTAAGGAGACTAACTTAATGCTGGAGATTATTCAAATTATTGGGGATAGTGTTGTTTTTGGTATTTATAAAACGTCCTATCAAATCTTTGAGGTTTCCACTTCATAGCTTCAAAGGCAGCTTACATAAACATCTCAGGAGAAATAAGCATGCCAAAAATTTATAAGTTAGAGAGTTCTCTGTAGTATAATCTATTTTTGTAACAATGAAGAACTGTCTTCATTTGGTATTCATTAGACTCCTCATTGTATTAAGCTCTAGGATTATTTCTTAATGCTCTTTCCTAAGTGAAAATAAAAAATAGATCTCTCATTATTTCTCTACAAATACTTTTAAATAGCTTTTCTAACCCATTTTAGGTATGTTTAGAAATGGTCAGAGTATACTTCCTCATCGCCTCTTTTGCTTTTTCAATATTACCTATTATTCTTCCTTCACTATTCTTAGTAATAAATATTCCACTATTATTTTTTTAGTTATTATGCTTCTTGAACTATTGGTTAGATTAGTTTATTTCTTCTCCAACAACTTCTTCATAGATTTCAACAAAAGTTGAGCAAAGTAGAATGCCCAATATGCCAACACTACCTTAAAACCATGGGTTTTTCTTTCTTTCTTCCGAAAATTCATAATCTACTTCACATTCACACTTCACAATGTACTCATAGATTAAATTAGCTGATATTTATTTCCAATCTGCCTACCTATGCAAAGAGTTTAGCAAAAGTCTCAAAAAATCAAAATTCATTTCCTCCATTACTATCAAAATTTCTTCGTGAAAATAATCTTTTATTTCTTTTCTCTTAACACATACCTTTGATATTATATTACAAAATTACTTCATCATACTTTCATCTACTTGCATTTCTCTTTTAAAAATGAATTTCATCAAGTTATTTAATGTTTCAAATTTTTTGAGGTATGACTCATAGTTTACTGTTTCAAGATTTTGCAAAATACTTTCTAAAAGACTCATTATATTTTTTACTAATGCTACTTAAGAAATAAATACCTTAATAATTAATAAAAAAAATTCATTAATTTTATTTTTTTAAAAATAAATTTAGATTAAAAAATAGTCTTTATTTGATAATAAGATTTATTAAGTCCTGTTTTAATAATATTAAAAATAAGCAAATTTTGATTTTGCTTTTAATTAAAACTTCGAAGAGAATTAATTGAATTTTTAAAATTTATAAATTTGTTCATAAAGATTGTATGATAAATCAATCACCTTCAAAAATTTTTTGGTGAATCGAGAGTAAATTTTAGATTTAAAAAATAATTAGCAATTTATTGTTTGCTGAACATAATCAATTATTCCATAATGTTTAGACTCTAAAAAATAAGTAAGGATTACTTAAAAAATCAAAGATTTTTGATTTATCGAAATAAAATATTTTAATTATTTCTTATTTTTATAAAATAACTTTTGGTCAAATTCTGTTTAAAATTTTTTTCATTAATTTATACTTAAAAAACTTAAGGAGGGTTGAATTCCTTCATAAGATCAAGTAGCTAGTTATTTTCTGTCTCAAATAAAGGAAGAAGCATTTTCGAATATATTTTAGTTAATTAGAAAACAAATGGACGATGTCTCACGCAATTTAATAATATTCTTTTTAAATACCAACTTGTTTTTTCTGACTACCTTTTGTTTTTTTAATAAATGAATTTTTTAAATAATTAGATAAATTTGTTAATGAAATCAATAAATCATCTAACATCCGATTGCTGTTATATAAGTAGGTAAAAATAAAATAATTTATTCCTCAGTAACCATTTTATCTTATTTAAGTCATGATTTATTTTAATTTAAAAATTATCATTTTTCATATTTTGCTAATGGTATTAATTTCTAATTACTTTAAGCTAACTAAAATGTAATATTTAAAGATATTACCTAAAAAGGTTCTCTATTATTGAGCAAGAGCACAACCTTTGGTATCTTGCTGAATCAATATCTATAGTAGGTGATTAACAATTATGGCGAGTGTAAAAGTTGTTTAATGATTTCATTAAAATAGATGCACATAATTATGGCTATTTAATAGATATATCCAAAAACTACTCATAAAAAGGATCGACAGCATCGCTGCTATTTTAATTGCTATTTCCAAAATTTGCCTCTAAAGTTTTGAATATTCTTGTAAAATTTGCCATTGCATACTGCTCAAATGAGCTTAATATTTAGGGTGAAACTTTTTTATCAACTTTTTATCTAATAGTATGAGTATTTTTATTATGATTTTCGCATTCTATAACTACCCCGAGCATTTCTGAATCTCCACAGCTACATCTTTCACTTAAGTCTCCATTGTCAGTTTATATTATTTTGTGCTTCTTATGAGTCTAGCTCTCTAAGCAGTTTTGGCAAATATAAACATAAATTTTAGGGTCTTTTATGCTGCAATCAAGGCATAAATACATGACTTCATTAGACTCCATACATGCCTCTATCCTTTAGGGGTTATCTAGTAGCTCATCAATCATTTGCAATTCTTTTGCATTCATTTTTAAGTTGAAAAGCTTTAATTTTAATTTTAAATTCCCTACTTTTTGTTTCCTAAATAATATGAAATATACTACTAATGACTTTTTTTTGAATAAGGGTTATAATTGCTACTAATAAATTTTTTATCTTCTTCTCCTACTACTACTATTAATTGCTTGTATTTTTTTAATTTATGTATAATGATTGCTGTATTATTATTTTTAATTTTTCTATTACCCTTAGCTATGGTATTCTAATAATATTAATGTAAAATTATTTAATATATCAAAAATTCTTTTGTTTTTAATTTCTCTTCATACATACATCAAATAATCAAAAATTCATTGTAAATAATATAAATAAACAATTTTTTGTCAGAATATTAAATTCTATATACTTTTAAGTCAATATATTCCTTTGGGATTAGTGTTTTTACTTATTTAGTAAAAAATAAATTATCTTTATTCTCATTTAAACTAAAATTATTTAAGTTTTTCTTGATATTTTTTTTAAAATAGAATTAAAATTACAAATAAATAATACTTAAACAAAATACTTTTTGATTATTTTTATAATAATTTAATTAAATCTCAGTTTTTATATAAATATTAAATTAATGAATGCTATTAATCTTCATTTTAATTATTGCTTTAAAAAATCAAAAAATGCTTCTTTATCAAGCTATCAATAACATTAGCTATATAATCACCTTTCAAAATAATTTTTATCTTTAAATTAAAAACTTTTTTATGTCAAGAAAAAAGAGAGTTCGTAATTTAAACTTTCTATAATTTTTAAAAACATTTATATTAAAACAATAAATAATAACAACAATATAATTTAAAAAAAAAAAATTAAAACGAATAGTTGAAGTATAATAAAAAAGACAATATTCTACTAGACTTTGTAATATGAAAGCATATTAATTTTTTGTAGCATTAGTTGCTTTGTAGCTTTTTAAAAGCTTATTTGCGTGTCCAACAGGTTGTACTAATTGCAACGAATAAAATATTTGCTAATAGTGCGAGCAAAATTTTGAATTAGATTAAGAATTAGGAGTTTGCATTTTCACAGGTTGTGAATCATACTTATACTTATAAAATAAAGGTAACTAGTAACCAGCAGTTTGTCAAGCTATTTGCGATTAAGGATATCAAGGTGATAGTAAAACAAATTTATGCATTAATCTTAGCTAGTGTTCATTAACATACAGCTCTCAGACCGGTATTAGCTAGGTAAGCGAAACCATTAAACTGGTTTTGCCTTACTAAGATTAATATTTTATCATAGTCTATTCAACATATATCAGCAAATAGCTTAAATCAACAGGGAGATTTGTGCAAAATATTCCTTTTTAGCAGAATTTAGAGTATGTAGAATACTTCCAAGATAATTTCTACATATTTTAAAATGACAACAAAGTAGTAAAATGGAACATTTAGAACAATAGTACAGAACTATTCAAGTTTGCTTTATCAGGTAATATAGATTAAAGTACACAAATTATTTCTCTCAATTATTAATTTGGAATTGTTATCACTTTTGACAAGAAAAAATCAATAATCTATGCAACTTTGTTGTTAGATTTGACTTAATAAAGTTTTGTGTAATATTCTTCAACTATTAAAATAAATTAATTAAATAATTAGGATTATTATTTTTTTAATGATCTAATTTTAATTACCACATCTAACTAATCTAACGGAATTAATGTTTCATAATTCTACATAGATTAGAATAATAATTTAAACACTCAAAATTAATCAAATTAAAATTATTGCAAAGAATTAAATTCTATAAGCATTTTAAAGGTATTGAACTTAAATGATAAATAAAATATGATAATATTGAATACCTAACCTTAGTATTTAATTTTAGATTAAAATTCTTGCAAAATATTTCAAATTCCATAACCATGCTCCAAAGTTAAGATCGCTTCTACTTCAACATCAAATATGTACTTTTTACAACTTTAAACAATCGTACTTGGCTTAAATACAGATTTAACTTAATTTGCGCGCATTCAAATTTAAGCGAATATAGTTGATTTTCTTACTATTTCAACTTCTAACTTAAATATGATTTTAGCTGTTCTTGATGATTTATCAATTTTGAATTTCTTCAGCTTAGATTTATAGAATTTGCAATACTAATAATTAGATTAATATAAATTGAATTAATTTAATCCAACCAGTTTAATGCTTATTAACTAAATTATAGATAACAATAATTAACTTGAGCAAATGCAAATTATTGCTTATTCTAAATAATTATAATCTATAACACTAAACAGAAATAATTAAAACTCTCTTTCTTTAACAAGCTAGTACTTTTTAAAGCCGTTTTAAAGAAAACTTACAGATATGTAATCTAGTATAACTTCTCTAGATACAAACGAAGTAAATAATCTAGTTACTTTTTGTTCAACAAATGGGTAGATAATGACATGGGATTATTCTATAATAATAAAACCTAAGCTTGTGGATTCAACTATCATTAATAACCAAGGATTGTGCATATCTATTTAGTATTTAATTAATAATTATGCTTTAATACTATTTTCTAATAGTATTATAGCTTATGATGCAGTTCATTCTAAAATTTTGAATACTTGGACTTTCAATAATGCATAATCTAAAATGACAAATAGATATATATTACCTGTTAATGGAATTTCATATCTCTTATACGATTCTTGCTTTTAAGCATTTGATTAAAACTTTTAGCAGATTTTCTAAGATTGTAACCCAATTTTAGATGATGTTATTATTCAAGCAAAACTAGACCCTAGTATGTATTTAGTTGTGTAAAAGGCCTATTCTTTTTCAGTTTTCAAGGTGCTAAACAATAAATTGAATCTATCAGGCGCCTATGTAAGCATAGCTTAAATATAAATTTGGAAGATAAGAAATTTTCCATAAAGCTATCAAGATGAGAACAATATTACCTTTGAAATTATTTCATACTTTTCTGATTAATCCCTTACTATATTTTCTTAAGATTTATAACCAATAAAATCATATTAAAATATTCTTATTTCAACTGCGATTGACATTAATTTTGTGTCTGATGATCCATACGATAATCTTTATGTAGTAGGAGGAGTTAATAGCCAAAAGTCAGCATCATTTAAATATCAATCATTTGCTTTGTTTAAGAATTAAACAACCATTTTTTCAGTAACTTAGTAAAGTGGTTTAAATAAACTTTTTTCTGTATATAAATATATTAACTAAGGTAATGGAGCTGTAGCATATACGTTTAAGGCAGTAGTTGATTTGAGTTATTTAACTGTGGTTTAATCGTTTTACTATAATATGTAAAACTAAGATAACTTTTATAGTACTAATTATTTAAACTAATATGTATATATGAATGTTTTCCAAACAATAAAAAAAGATTAATTTTACATGTTTGGAGATCAATATGGTTTGATGACTATAGATGGTACGAGGAGAAAAGTATACTCTAATGTTTATAATTTAAGCCCTTAAGATATTCAATCAAAAGATTTTATTTTAGGAGTTTATTAAAGTTTAGTGCTTTAAAAATTCTTTATAATAAAATCAAATATTTAAGTCTACAAACTACTCACAAATGAATTTATAGAAATCTTAGAAGTTAAGAATGATCCTAGCTAACCAATTAAATATTTTTCAATATTAGATTAGTATAATATTGTTATTTGTATAAAACAAAATATATTATTTGTGAAGGACTATAAAATTAATAAAGTATACTATTATACCAACTTTTCTTAAATTACTAATTATTTAGTAGATAGTAACAACATCTATTTATACGGATCTAATGTTTCTATACTAGGTTTAGATTTAACTGAAAAATATTCTTAAAAGAATACCTTAGATAATAGCCTAGTGTAGCAATGTGCATTTAGTTCTATTGGATTGATTTGTAAAAAATAATCAGCAACAATCATAATTTTTGATAAAAATAACCTCAATCCCATAACCACTTTGTAGTAGCGCTTCTTAGATAACAATTATAGATTTGAAATAGATAACTTATATCAGAGGATTATTCTCTACTCGTCTAACATCGAAGTATATAGCTTTAATGGTAATTTTTAAATGTATATCTCATCGATTAATACATAAATCAGTACATTATAGATATTTACTAATGACATCTCTGTAACATCAACAAGTAAATAAATTAAAATTAACTTAATATATTTATTTTTCAATTTTATAAAATAGGTATTATTATTTATGACAGAAAAACTTTAAATTATAGAGGATAAATTATCAGTCCAGGAGGAGGTACTATTTTAAATACAGGATTTATACCTGAACTAAATTAATTAGTATTTTATCTAGCTGTTATAAGATTTGCTTAAATTTTCACTATTAGTTTAGATAATTTATAAACAGTTATGCAGTACAAAAATACATTTACATAGAATTAACCATCAGTTATTGCAAGCTATTCATATGATAAAGATTAAAATCTATTCATTGTTTTAGATTTAGCAGGAAGTTTTTAAACTATAGATTATCAAGCTTAGTTTGTTACATGGACAACAACAAAATTTGTTGAATATGATTAATATTCAGCATATAACATTGTAGGATTTTCTTTAGATTTTCAAAACAATAACTTATTTGTTTACTCATAAACTTAAGTTTTCAATCTTTGTTATGGTGATTTAACTAATTAAGTTATAAGATTAAGAACAAGCAAGAAATAATTGTTTGCCTAGATATCAGATACTACTTTAGGTAGCTCAGATCAAACAAGTATTGCTTTTATTATCGCTGGAGATTAAGGATTGCTTTATAAATATTAAAATACTGCATTTGAGTATTTTTATCAACTCAATGAAGAAATTCAAAGTATTAATTACATTTCAAACCTGAAACTACTAATCATAGCACTTTCTCAGTCTTTTGTTATTTTTAATAATTTTGATCAAAACTCTTTGGCAAATTTGAATCCATGGTAAAATTAACAATAAATTGTTGCTTTAAATAGCCTATTTTCTTTATTCATATGTGAAGACGTGTTTGTAACTAAAGATGGATTAATTAACCATTATGATTTTTTAAATTAAAAGTATATAAGTACCATAAAATTATAAGATCCTCAATCCAGAATAATCAAAAATATTTGTTCTTCTATCTCGCAAAATGTTTATTTGGGTTTAAGTAATGGAGATATAATAATTTACAACAGAAGCACTTATCAAAAATATATTATTAGCTTAGTCTCTAAATAGTAAGGATAGCAATACTTTGGTTTAGAAATAGCATACTTGGCAGAAACTTCGACAGATTTATGGGCTTGCTTCAGTAGTACACAGGGAATTTTCAAAATTAATCTTAAGGACCAGAGCTTTATATAAATAATTTAATTTAATAGCTTAAATACTTACAAGACAATTTAAGAGCTAAATGTTATGATCTTCGATGTGGATGAATAAAATAGTAGATTTTTTTTGAATTTTATTGGAGAAAAAGTATTGCGAGTGTTTGACTTATCAGGAAACTTGCTCTAAATTATATCTTTAGCAGGTATATATTATAATACTTTATAAATTAGTTCATCCCATTTACTAGTTTATACTACCTTTCATGTTATGATCTATGATAGAATAACTCTATAATACATTTAAAGAATAAGGAGGGATAATCATAACGATATTATAGTAGAAGTTGTTGAAATTAATAGCAAATATTTAGTTATTTTAAGCTAAAGTAAGTATGAAATATTTTAATTAAAGTAAAACTCAAAAGAAGCTGTTTTAATGGACCAAGTTTTACTACAAAATCCTACATTCATGTCATATGCTATCAATAATAATGATAATAGTAATTAAAATATTAATTCAATAATGTAAATATTTTTATTATCATCTAACCAAGTACTCGAGCAGAAATACAATCTTATTTATGAGAGTATCTAAACAAAAGATAAGATTTGTAGCATGGATGTTTCTGTAAGTTCATTTTATGATGTTTCATTTTCTATGAGTAAGATTAAGCCTGTATCATTTCCAGATCCTTCTTAAAGATCTATGATTCCAGTATCAGATTATAGTTTAAATAATTACTGGAATATTTTATTAAATGGAAATGATATTAGGGCTATTAATTTTTAAAGTACACTGAATAGTTTAACTCAAGTTTACCCTGTTTAAACGTCTTTAGTATCAAATAACTAAGATCTTTATCCACTTTAAATTTATTCTGACACATTTACTTCATATAAAAAGTAAGAAGTATAGATAAGAGATTTTCGCTTCATCTTTTAAAAATAATTAGAATCAATAAATTTTTATGAAAATTCGTTAAACATTACTTTTAATAACATTTAAATAGAATCATAAGTAACAGACAATATTACCTTTCAATTTTTTAACATGAGCAAAATAGTTTTTGATTAAATATATCTAAAGAATTTATAAAGGTAATTTAATCCAAATTTTCAAAAGTAAAATTACTTCTTTTCTTTTGAAAATGTAGAATATGTAAACATTTACAATTTAGTTTTAGATAACAGTAATTTACAGAATCTTAGCTTTATAGGTTTAATTTCAGCCATAAATGCTAAATATTTGGTAATTAAAAATTTAACAATTAAAAATTCAAATATTTATCCTTTAATTAGAATTTAATAAGTTGAAAATCTTTCAATAAATAATCTCTCAATAATAAATTGTACTAATGCTTCTAATAATTTAAATGAATATGTTTTAAATATTACTGGAGTGACTAATACTACTCTTTCAAATATAAATATTTCTCATAACTATAACTTACTGTTCATTTACACTTCTAACATATTTCAAGATGATGGAATCTAGTATATTTAATAGACTGACATATTAAAGATTGATAGCCTATATAGTGTATTAAATTAAATATCTTACTCCAAAAGTTAATCTTTAATATCTGTTTAAAGCTCTTTTTGTATATTTAATAACTTTACTTACTAATATAATTAAGGAAATGTATTCATAACATTATCTAAAAGCTTATTGATTGAAAATAGTGTTTTCTAAAATAATTTATGCCTAAATGGAGGAGCCCTTTCTTTAATATAATGCTCAAGTATAATAAAAATAAAAAATAGTAAATTTTAATATAACGAAGCTTATGCAAGTGGAGGAGCTATTTATTTAGAAAATATAGATGCATAAATATAAATGGATAGTTTAGTTTAAATAAATAAAAATTAAGCCTTGATTGGTGGAGGATTAAGACTTTTAAATACTGAGCTTAATCTGCTTTAATCTCTGAATTTTAACTACAAAAACATCATTTTTGATAATGATGCATAACTGTATGGAAAAAATGTAGGAACCTTCCTATAAAATGCAACTGTAGGTGTAATATAAGACAGTTCTTCAAAGACTTCAGATAATTTACAATCAGATTAATTAAAAATAAATTACAATATAATATAGAATGAAGATATGAAAAAGTCTGATTAAGAAAAGTTTTAATAAATTCTATAAATTTTTAAATTTTAGAGTGGTGGTATGATAAGCTTTTGTGTTAAAATGGTTGACTCAGAAGGAACATACTTGAAATTTTCAATATAAAAATATAATTTACAGTAATACCCTAATTCTATAATGAGCGAATTAAAATAGATTTAATTTAAAATATAATCTTATGTACTTAGCTAAGATATATTAATTAATGGGCATAATATTATAACTTCTTCTGATTTTGATGATTTAAATAACCAGTTTGTATTTACTTA
Organism: Tetrahymena thermophila SB210; assembly: GCF_000189635.1. Classification (NCBI taxonomy): domain Eukaryota; phylum Ciliophora; class Oligohymenophorea; order Hymenostomatida; family Tetrahymenidae; genus Tetrahymena; species Tetrahymena thermophila. The sequence goes on along the minus strand of NW_002476507.1, from coordinate 954,473 downwards.
AATTCAGATTTCTAGTATGCCAAACTAGACAACTAGCTTATAAATTATTCCAAGCTACATTTCAGCAAATATCAATGTTCTTCCAATCTACATAGAAATCCATATGAGAATATGTTACCCTGGAGAAGTTGTAAAACAGTTAGAAAATAATATTTATAGTTGTTATTCTTGTCCTTATGGTTCTTATTCCATTACAGATCCTACTAAGGATGAGTTTTGGTTTGAATAAATATCAAATACCCCTTTTAGTATGACAAATTAGAGTTTATAATCAAATGTTTACTAATCTGAATGCTAAAAGTGTCCAGATTCAGCTTTTGTGTGTTAAAATAACACATTAATTTTAAAAACTGGTTACTGGAGGAAGAATAATACATCTACTGATATTATTTAATGCTCTACATTATTTAACGCTTGTGATGATTAAAACAGTTCAAGCAAATAAGGTTGTCTTAAAGGTTATATGGGACCTGTTTGCAGAGCATGTGATGTTAGTGGTTAGATATGGGATGGTTAACGTTTCTCATAGTCTTTTATAAATTAGTTGAAATGTGAGTTATGCAATGATATAAACTACTAAATATTTTTTATCTTGCTAGCAGTTGCTATTTTGCTGTGCTATTTCATATTAAGTATGATCCTTTTTTTTAACTCTTTTGTTCATTCATGCCTATGCTACTACTTAAGAAAAATAAAAATGCTACCAATATCGAGGCATGCGATTCTAGACTAATCAAGCTTTTACTTAAAAATATTAATTAATTATATCTAAATATCTTCTGTTTTAGTATCTATGTAGGTTAGCTTTTTACCTGATTTGCTATCTTCTTTACCAAATTATATTGGAGATCCTAACTCCTAAGTGATAGTAAGCATAAATTGTGTAGTTAGTTTGAGCTTTATCAAATAATTTGGATAAGCTCACGTTATATAAGTGTTTTAAGCCTTTTTACCACTGCTATTTTTAATAGTCTTACTTGGAATAGTTTTCATATTAGAAAAGTTAAAGATTTTTGGAATTAAAAAGTATCACAAGTTTACTCTCATGAACTTTATCTTTATTTTCTTTCAACCTGATTAAATTAATTTCTTTTCTAAATAATTAACATGTACCCAATTTGGATCTGAAAAGTACGTAACTTCTGATTTGACAATTAAATGTAATGATCCAGACTATAATTCATTTACATATCCTTTGGCTATACCTTTAATATTAATTTGGAGTTTGTTTCCATTTATAATATTTAAGCTTTTGTAAAAAAAATCGAAAGTACTTTAAACCTGTTTTACCCTATATTACTTTGGATACTACTATTAAGAATTTAAAGAAAAGTACTATTACTGGGAATTCATAAGAATCTATTTAAGAGTTATTGTTGTTGTTGCATTTACTCTCACCTCTTAATCTTACTTTATTAGCTACTAAATTGTGATTTTCATACTTTTTTTATATATTATGTTTACACTATATTTTAACCCAATAAGAAGTAATAATTTATAGAGATTCGACCTCTTTTGCTACTAAGTTATTATATTAAATTCTTTGTTATCCACAATAAATACAGAAATAAAATCATATGCAATATCAGGAATAATATACTGTCTTCATCTAGTATTTATATTTATGATTGTATTAGCAATTATTTTTATTAAGTTAAATAATCCTTTAACTTATGTTGGTAAATGTTTTAGAAAGATTCTCTCAGTAATCCTCCCAAGATCTATCTATAGTAAATATTTAAAATCTTAGATTACTAATTGGAAAATATACACTCTTTGGAAGAAAATACAAAAAAATTTAAATCTAATTGTGTAATTACAAGCCATAGAAAAAGTCACATAGGAAAAATCTTAGCTTAAATAAAATTAACTCAACTAGAGTAATTAAAAATTAATTCATTAATAAAATATAATTTTATCTTATTTCTTAATAAAAGCATTTGATACTGTGATGAACTTGAAAAGCAACGTAATATAAAAAATATCTCTTATTAATCAAGTTCAGCGTTCTTACATTCAAGAGCACTCGAAATGTAAAGATTAAACAGAAGGTAATTAATTAATTAATTAAATATATTTTATTTATCAAAACATAAAAATAATATAATTTTATCAGAAATAGATTTTATATAATTAGCAAAAAATTAGAGTGAAAACAGTAAAAATAATGAGATTTAGCTAATAAATGGAAACAAAAGTGATTATAATGATTAATTTTTGAATGATGATTACTCTTAGCAAGCCGAACAAGTAGATGAAATAAACTTCTAATCAGAATTATATCAAAGTAATGTGTAAAATAAGACTTTAGATTAAAATTATGAAACCCAGTTTAAAGTGAAAAAAAATCTTGATTTTAATAGAAAATCTGATAATAAAAATAAAATTTGATCAAAATATAATTTACTTATAATTCTAACTCTGATATTTGAATCAATGTAGTTTATATAGTATAATAATTATTCTTATCATATCTGTATCTTCAAATATATAAATTAAATTTTGATTATTTTTTTATCAATTTATTTTGAATAGCTTAACATATTTGCTTCATTTTTAACTACAATAACCGAATATAAAAATTTATCAAAATATATATTTTATTTTTATTAATGACAATAAATATCTTATTTTAAAATATCCTAAATATTTGATAGTTAATTTTTACTTTAATTATAATAAAATATTTTTTTATAAAAATAATACAAAATTTTTTATTTAAAAATATATTATAGTGTAATAAGAATATCTTTAAAAAAATTATTATTTACTTTATTTATTTTTAATATTTTATCACTTCTAATCTATCTTTGTAAATAGGCTTTTAAAATATGAGAAAGTTTACTATCTAATATCTTTATCCATTAGATTTTAATATAAGAATTATCAAAAGAAAAAGAAGAAAATTAATTTAAATTTGTATCCAAGTTTTTTAAGATATTTTGATTTAAGAATTGCAGTACGAAATAAAAGTACAATAAATTATTATTTGATGGGTTTCAATAATAAATAAATTTGTTTGTTTAGTGAATGTTTTTTAAAAAGAACTCTTTCAAATATTATTTGCTATGTAAATTATTTTTGATGAAACGAAATATGTATTTGTATTACGAAACTAAGTTTATTTTTAATTGAAAATAAACAAAAATTGTGGATAATAAATTGAAATAAATAAGATTTTCTCAACTAAAATTTAATTAAATGATATTGCTTTATTTCTTTATAATTATAGCAGCAACGCAGCTATTTAAACAATCTTTAGCCTGTCCATAAGGTTGCAATTAATGCAACAATTAGAATTTTTGTATTTAGTGTGAACAAGATTTTTAATTAGATTAAGAATTAGGAGTTTGCATTTTTAAGGATTGCGAATAATATTTATACTTTTAGGAGAAAAGTAATTATAAATCAGGAGTTTGTTAATCAATCTGCGATTAAGGTTACTTAGGAGATAACCATACTAAGTTATGCATGAATTTAAACAAATGCTCCCTAACATATAGCTCTCTCACAGGTATTAGTTAGCAAAGCGAAAATATAAACTTGGTGTTATCCTACTAAGAATAATACTTTATTTTATTATACTCCTAATATATTAATATACAGCTTAAATCAACTGGTATGTTTGTGTAAAGCATTCCTTTCTAACAAAACATTTAATATGTGTAATATTATAATGATAATTTTTACTTATTTTAGAATGATAAGAAAGTTGTAAGATGGAATCTTTAGCAAAACATAACTGAATTATTTGATTGGGCTTTATAAGGTAATATCGATTAAGAAATTAAAATCATTTCTGTGAAGGGAAACTATGGCCTTATTATTACTTAAGACAGTAAAAAGAAAAAAACTTATGCCACTTTAATGTTAGATCTTAATCAAAAAAGCTTTGTTTTGAAACCACCAACTATTTGGTTCGATTTATAAAATAATAAAAGTTACTACTTTTTAAATGATTTTGTTTTATTGGCCTCCCCATAAGGTATTTGTATTCAATAACTTTTAATTAATAACAAAAATAATTTAATCACTTCAAATTATTCTAATGGCTATTACTAATGCTCAAATTTAAAAGATATCAATTTTAAGCAAGCGCTGAAGTTAGATAACTAATAATTTTTAGTAATAATAAATGATAATAATAATTATTTAATATTAGATTAATCCTCCTGCTAAGTATTTTAAATTCCATAACCTTGCTCTTAAATTAAAATATTTTCTTCTTCACCATTGAATTTTTACTTTTTGCAACTTTAAAATATGATCCTTATTTTGAATGATCACTTATCTTAAGTTTCCTAAATATAAAATTAACTAGATATTGTTGATTTTCTTACCATTTCAGCTTTTAACTCAAACATTATTTTAGCTGTTCTTGATAGTTCATCAAATTTGAATTTTTTAAGTTTAGATTTATAAAATTTCAAATAACAGTAATTGAATTAGTTTAAATTGAATACATTCAATCCAACAAATTTAGTACTTATTAGCTAAATAATAGATAATAGCAATTAACTAAAACAAGTGTAAATAATTGCTTATTCTAAATATTTATAATCAATATCTCTAAACATAACTAACAGTAACTAATTAATTCTTACAAATTAGTATTTTTTAAAGCCAATTTAAAGAAAAATTAATGAAATGTAGTCTAGCGTGGCTTCTGTAGATATTAATGATGCAAACAATATAGTTACATACTGTTCAACAAATGGGCAGATAATGACTTGGGATTACTCTATTTTATCGAAACCTTAGCTTTTGGATTCAACTTTCATAAACAATCAAGGATTATGCAAATCTATTCAATATTTAGTAAATAATTATGTTCTAATTCTATTTTAAACAAGTATAATAGCTTTTGATGCAGTTTATTCTAGAATTTTGAACACTTGGAATTTTGTCAATCAATAATCTAAAATGACAAATTAATTTATATTGCCAGTTAATGGAATTTCATATCTCTTATACGATTCTTGCTTTAAAGCATTTGACTAAAACTTTTAGCTTCTCTTCTAAGATTGTAGCTCATTTTTCGATGATACTATTGTTCAAGCAAAACTTGACCCAAGTATGAATTTGGTTGTGTAAAAGGCTTATTCTTTTACAATTTTCTAGGTACTAAACAACCAATTGAATCAAAAAGTAACATATTTAAGTATGGCTTAAATATAAATTTGGAAAATAAGAAATTTTCCATAAAGCTATTAATAAGCAAACAATATTATATTCGAAATAGTATCATATTTTTCTGATTAATCCTTTATTATATTTTCTTAGGATTTAAAGCCTATAAAATCATATTATAATATCCTACTTTCTACTGCAATAGATATATCTTTTATGAATAGTGATCCAGATGATAATCTTTATATAATAGGAGGGATTACTAGCTAAAGTTCTGCTGATTATAAATATTAAGCATATGCCTTATTTAAGAACTATACAAATATCTTTTAAGTTATTTAATAACGTGCCTTTAATTATTTTTTTCCTGTATAGAAAGATTTAAACAAAGAAAATGGCTCACTTGGGTACAATTTCAAAACTGTTTTATTAATGAATTAAAAAACTGCAATATAAACGTTTTACTATAATATGTAAAGCTTAGATAATTTTTTTGGATCAAATTATTTATCTTAAAATGTATTAACTAATAATTTTAAGCTTTTTAAAAAAGATCAATTTTACATGGTTGGTGATTAAAATGGTTTGATGACTGTTGATGCAACAAGAAAATAAATTTATACAAAAGTATATAATCTAAGTCCTTCTGAAATATTATAAAATGATTTTATTTAAGGAGTGTATTAAAGCTTGATACTTTAAAAGTATTTTATAATAAAATCAAATATTTATGTATTTAAAATATTAACGAACGAATTAATAGAAATCTTAGAAGTAAAGTAAAATCCTAGTTAACCAATTTAATAGTTTTCAATATTAGATTAGTAGAATATAATTATTTGTATTAAACAAAATATATTATTTGCAAAAAATTATTAAAAAAACTAAGTATATTATTATACTAATTTTCTTTAAATTACTAATTATTTAATAGATAACAACAACATCTATTTATTTGGATCTAGCATTTCTATTTTAGATTTTGATTTGACTGAAAAATATTCTTTAAAATAGTCTTCAGATAAAAGCTTAGTTTAAAATTGTATTTTAAGCTAAATTGGATTGATTTGTAAAAAAGCATCATCAATAATTACAATTTTTGACAAAAATAACCTGAATCCCATAACCACTTTGTAGTAGCGTTTCTTAGATAACAATTATAGGTTTTAAATAGATAACCTTTATCAGAGAATTATTCTTTATTCATCTAATATTGAAGTATACAGCTTTAATGGTAATTTTTAGATGTATATTTCTTAGATTAATACATAAATCAGTGCATTATAAGTATTTACTAATGATATCTCTGTAACATCTACAAGTAAATTAATACAAAACTAATTTTTTATTAATATATTTTTTTTTTACTTCAAATTATTTAATGTTTTTATCTATTTAAAATATTAGATATATTTATATATGACAGAAAAACATTTAATTATCGAGGAGAGATTCTAAGCCCAGGAGGAGCAGCTATTTTAAATACAGGATTTATACCTGAGTTAAATTAATTAGTATTTTAAGTGTCTGTTATAAGATTTGCTTAAATTTTTACAGTTAATTTAGATACTTTGCTTTTAGTTATGTCATTTAAAAATTAATTTACATAAAATTAACCTTCAAATGGTGTAGGTTATGCATATGATAAAGATTAAAATCTATTCATGCTTTTAGATTAAACTGGAAATTTTTAAACTATAGATTATCAAGGTTAGTTTCTTTCATAGACAACAACAAAGTTTGTTGAATATGATTAATATTCAATTTATAGTTTCGTAGGATTCTCTTTAGATTTTCAAAATAATAACTTACTAGTTTACTCTTAAACTTAAGTTTTCAATCTTTGTTATGGAGATTTAACTAATTAATTAATAAGATTTAGAACAGACAAGAAATAATTGTTTGCATAGATATCAGATTCTACTTAAGGTAGCTAAGATTAAACAAGTATTGCTTTTATTGTCGCTGGAGATTAAGGATTGGTTTATAAATATTAAAATACTGAGTTTGAGTATTTTTATCAGCTCAATGAAGAAATTCAAAGTATTAATTACATTTAAAACCTGAAACTACTAATCATAGCACTTTCTCAGTCTTTTATTATTTTTAATAATTTTGATCAAAACTCTTTGTCAAATTTGAACCTATGGTAAAATTAAAAATAAACTGTTGCTTTAAGTAGTCTTTTTTCTTCATTTATCTGTAATGATGTCTTTTTAACTAAAGATGGATTAATTAGCCATTATGATTTTATGAATAAAATCACTTTAGGTAAAATAAATTTATAAGACTTTCAGTCCAGAGTAATCAAAAAAATTTGTTCTACTACCTCACCAAATGTTTATTTTGGTTTAAGTAATGGAGATATAATAATTTACAACAGAAACACTTATCAATAGTATATTATTAGCTTAGTCTCTAAATAGTAAGGATAGTAATACTTTGGTTTAGAAATAGCATACTTGGCAGAAACTTCGACAGATTTATGGGCTTGCTTCAGTAGTACACAGGGAATTTTCAAAATTAATCTTAAGGACCAGAGCTTTATATAAATAATTTAATTTAATAGCTTAAATACTTACAAGACAATTTAAGAGCTAAATGTTATGATCTTCGATGTAGATGAATAAAATACTAGATTTTTTTTGAATTTTATAGGAGAAAAAGTATTGCGAGTGTTTGATTTATCAGGAAACTTGCTCTAAATAATATCTTTAGCAGGTATATATTACAATACTTTATAAATTAGTTCATCCCACTTACTAGTTTATACTACTTTCCATGTTATGATCTATGATAGAATAACTCTTTAATACATTTAAAGAATAAGGAGGGATAATCAGAATGATATTATAGTTGAAGTTGTTGAAATTAATAGCTAATATTTAGTTATTTTAAGCTAAAGTAAGTATGAATTATTTTAATTAAAGTAAAATTCAAAAGAAGCTGTTTTAATGGACCAAGTTTTTCTACAAAATCCTACATTCATGTCATATGCTATCAATAATAATGATAATAGTAATTAAAATATTGATTAAATAATGTAAGTATTTTTACTATCCTCTAACCAAATACTGGAGTAGAAGTACAATCTAATTTATGAGAGTATCTAAACACTAAATAATATTTGCAGTATTGAAGTGCCTGTAAGCACATTTTATGATAATTCATTTTATATGAACAAAATTAAGCCTGTATCATTTCCAGATCCATCTTAAAGATCTATGATTCCAGTAACAGATTACAGCTTAAATAATTATTGGAATATTTTGTTGAATGTCAGTGATTTAAGGAGTATTAATTTTTAAAGTACACTAAATAGCTTAACTCAAGTTTACCCTGCTTAAGTATAAAATAACTAAGAGCTTAATTCACTCTCAATTTATTCTGACTCGTTTAGTTCATACAAAAAGTAATAAATATAAATAAGAGATTTTAGCTTCATCTTTTAGGATTAGCTAAATTTAATAAATTTTGACAATAATTCCACTAATATCTATTTTTAAAATATACAAATTTTGTAATAAATAACCAATAATATAACATTCTAATTTTTTAATATGAAAAAAATAGTTTTCAACTAAATTTAATTGAAAAATTTACAAAGAAAATTTAGTTAAAATAGCTCTGAAATTAGTTTTTTGTTTTCTTTTAAAAATGTAGATGAAGTCAACCTCTATAATTTAGTTATAGACAATAATAATTTATTGAATTTAAGCTTTGGTGGTTTAATTTCAGTATTTAATGTTTAAAATTTGACTATTTAAAACTTGACAATTTAAAACTCAAATATTTATCCTTTAATTAGTATTTAAAAAGTTGAGAATCTATTAATAAAAAATCTCTCAATAATAAATTGCTCTAGTGCTTCGAATAATTAAAATGAATATATTTTAAATATTACTGGAGTGACAAATTCTACTCTTTCAAATATATTTATTTCTCAAAATTTTAACTTATAGTTCATTTACACATCAAATGTATTTTAAGAAAGTGATATCTAGTATATTTAAAAAACCGACTTCTTAAACATTACAAGCTTGTATGCTGCATAAAATTAAATTTCTTCCTCCAAAAATTAATCTTTAATATCTGTTTAAAGCTCTTATTGCATATTTAATAAGATCATCTATTAAATTAACTAAGGAAATATGTTGGTAACTTAATCTAAAAGCGTGTAAATTTAAAATAGTATTTTCTAAAATAACACATGCCTAAATGGAGGAGCCCTTTCTTTAATTTAATGCTCAAATACATTAAAAATACAAAATAGTAAATTTTAATATAATGAAGCTTTTGCAAGTGGAGGAGCTATTTATTTTGAAAATGTAGATGCACAAATATAAATGGATAGTTTAGTTTAAATAAATAAAAATTAAGCTTTGATAGGTGGAGGAATAAGACTTTTAAACAATAAACTAAATTTACTTTAATCTCTAAATTTTAACTATAAAAATTTAATTTTTGATAACAGTGCATAGTTATATGGAAAAAATGTAGGAACTTTTTTATAAAACGCAACTATAGGAGTGATATAAGATATTTCTGCTTAAACTTCTGATATGAATTAATCAGATCAATAAAAAATAGATTACAAAATAATCAAGAATGAAGAAATGAATAAATCTGATTAATAAAAATTTTAATAAATTCTATAAATTTTCAAATTTTAAAGTGGTGGTACTATTAATCTATCTATTCAATTGATTGATGCTGAAGGAACATATTTGAAGATTGAAGTATAAAAATATTATTCTTAATAATATCCTGATCCAATTATGGATGAACTGAGATAAATATAATTCAAAATATAATCTTACACACAAAATTAGGATTTATTTATAAATGGTCATAATATTATAACTTCCTCTGATTTTTATGATTAAAATAATTAATTTATATTTACATAAATTTAAATTTCAAGTATGCCAAACTAAACAGCAAGTTTACAAATTATACCATACTACATACCAGCAAATATTAACGTGCTTCCAATTTATATAGAAATTCATATGAGAATATGTTACCCTGGAGAAGTTGTCAGATAGCTAGAAAATAATATTTACAGTTGTTATCCTTGTCCTTTAGGGTCTTATTCAATAACAGATCCTACCAAAGATTAACTTTGGTCTGAAAAGATATCAAAGACTGAAACTAACACATTGAATACTTAACCACAAGTGTATCAATCTGAGTGCAAAAAGTGTCCAGATTCAGCTATAATTTGCTAAAAAAGTACAATTATTTTAAAAAAAGGTTATTGGAGGAATAATAGTACCTCTACAGATATTGTTGAATGTCCAATATTATTTAATGCATGTGATGAATAAGATTAAACAAGTAAAAATGGTTGTCTTAGTGGTTATATGGGACCTATTTGTAAAATGTGTGATCTAGGAGGATAATTATGGAAAGGTTAACGTTTTTCTTAATCTCATCTTGGCTAATCAAAATGCTAATTATGTAGTGACATAAAATATTTGGTATTTACTATAATCCTAGCAATTTTACTTTTATTATTTTATTTCATTTTCAGCATGCAAATTTTTTATAATTCATTTGTCAATTCTTGCATCTGCTACTACTTAAGAAAAATAAATTTGATTTCAATTTCAAGTAACTCTATCAAAGATAAATCAAGTGTCTATATGAAAATATTAGTTAATTATGTTAAAATATCTTCTACACTGGTGACTTTTTAGTTTAGCTTTTTACCAGATTTACTTCTTTCTTTTTCAGATTATTTGGGTGATCCTATCAGTAAAATTTCAGTTAATATTAGTTGCTTAATAAGTTCAGATTATATTAGACAATTCAGTTAAGCTAGTATTACATAAGTCATATAAGTATCTTTGTTGGTAGCCATTTTGTTGGTATTATTTATAATAATTTTTTCTTTAGAAAAGCTAAAATTATTCGGAATTTAAAGGTATCATAAATTTACTCTAATGAATATTGTTTTTGTTTTCTTTCAGCCTGATTAAATTAATTTCTTTTGTAAATAACTAACTTGTACTCTAATTGGATCTGAGCTATATGTTACTTCCGATTATATGATAAAATGTAATAATTTTAAGTATAATTCATTCATATTACCATTGTCTATACCTTTAATTATAACTTGGAGTTTATTTCCGTTTATAATATTTAAGCGCTTATAAAAAAGATAGAATAATCTCTAAAAGTGTATTACTCTATATTACTTTGGATACTATTATCAAGAATTTAAAGAAAAGTTTTATTACTGGGAATTCATTAGAATTTACTTAAGAGTTATTATTATTGTTGCTTTTACTCTGACCTCTTAATCATAATTTATTAGCTACTAAATTGTGATTTTCTTACTCTTCTTTTATATTAAATTCACATTGTACTTTAATCCAATAAGAAATAATAATTTACAAAGATTTGACCTTTTTTGTAACAAGATGATTATTTTGAATTCACTGCTATCGATAATAAATATCGATATAAAATCTGGTATTATATCTGGAATCATTTACTCTTTGCATTTTATAGTCATATTTATGACCATTTTAATTATTATCTTTTTTAAATTAAACAATCCTTTTACTTTTGTTGGAAGGTTTTTTAATAAGTTCCTATACAAAATCCTCCCACGTAGTATTTATAATAAATATATAAAAATCTACAGTTCAAATTGGTAAGTATTGACTCGTTGGAAAAGGTTACAAAAGAATTTAAGTCTAATAGTTTCTTTACAAGCTATTGAAAAAGTTACTTAATAAAAATGCTAGCCAAACTCTAACTAAGTCAATATAGGTAATTTATATTTTTATAGCTAATATACAAATAATTTTAATTATATTTTAAAAGATTTAGATCCATTAATAAAGACAAAAAGTGATATTATCAAAACAAAGCTATCTAATATCAATAAATAATCATCTAAACGTTCTACCCTTTATGAGCTATCTAAATTCAAAGACCTAACTCCAGGTAACTATTTCTATAAAATTAATATAATTAATTTTTATTATCAAAAGGTATTATCAAATTAGAAAGAGAGTAAAGTGAAACCCCTTTTCAGAAATATCTTGAACTGATAGATATACCAAAAAAGGATAGGATTGGTTAAAATTTAGAGGAAATGATTTTATAGTAAGGAGTAAATTCAGATGAATTAAATTTTAAATCAGAAATTTTCTCAAATTATGGATAAAAAAAAATAGTTGATGAGGTTTACGATGCAAGATTTAATAGAAAGAAAAATTATGATTCATTTTAATAGTTTTAATCCAGCTCAGGGATTAATTGAATTTAATGATTAATCAATAAAATAATTTTCTTTCTTAATTTTTCACAATAAAGCATTGAAAAATATTATTAAAAATATATATTTTTAATTCATTATTATTTAATGAAAACTTATTTTGAAATTTTTGATGAGGAAGAATTAGAATGCAAAATGGATATTTGTTTTTTTATAAATTAATATGGATTGTTATGAATAATGAATAAGTATTATTTTATTTTATTAAATTCCTTTTTTTCAATTATACATTATATAAATAAATAAAACAAATGTTCTAATAATACAAAGATATTTGGAGTTTATTTAAATTATCTTTTTTCTCAAAATAGTAAGTAAAAAATATATTTTTCAAATTAATTTATTAATTAATTTAAGAAATATTAATCACCTCATTAAAAATTTTACTTTAAAACATAAAAATTTTAGTTATTCATATTATTATTCTTTATTAATCAATATTACATTCATTCTACTCTGAAATTAATCAAAAAACTGTTAATTCAAAAGTTAAGAAAACATGAAAATAAGCAATCTATTATTTATTTTTATATCATAATAATTTGTAGTCTCTTAATTATGCTAGATAGGATGCGAAATTTGCAACTAGCTTGACTCCTGTCTATAGTGCGCTCCAAATTTTGAACTAGATTAAAGTTTAGGTTAATGTGTATATTAACTGTGCGATTAAAATTTATATTGGTAAGTAAAATATCCACTAATTAGCTACTCTTAATCATCATGTTAGTCTATTTGTGATGAAGGATATTGGATTAATGACAATCTAAATATATGTTAATAAATATATCCTTGCTCAAAGTCTTTAATCACACTTGATGCTATCGATTCGTAGAAATAAATATTGAAAATAACTCAGTATAATTTAAACAGTGCCTTAGTTTACTATGAAGATAAGATAAACTTAATTTCTTTATCTGATGGATAACTTTTAAAAAGTATTTAGTTTTATGATAACACGCTGCTTGCTTTTTTTTTAGAAGATAACTTTTTCTTGTTCAATAATAATCAATCAATTTAAGTACTGCAGTTATAAAGTGATACCATTTTGAGCTATATTGAAACAGTAGGAAAATTTGATAAATTTACTTAGTTACTTCTACTTAATAATAAGGTTTACTTAATAACTAAATCTAGATAAGACACTAATACTTTAATAATAAAAAAAATTTTCAATATTTAAAACTCTTCGTTTGAAACTAATAATGAATTTTCCTAAATTAAATTTAGTGAATAAGAATTGATATTTGTTTTTAATTCAAATATAATTATAACAAGTTCAAAAGGAATTAAAATAATTTAAATTTAAGAAAATGACTCTGTTATAAAAATGCAAAACTACACAAATGATTTTATATGCAGCTAATTCTCATCTATTTAAATTTAAGATTTTTCTCAATTTTCCAATACTAATTATTACTTTATAATTTCTAATTCAGTTTAATATCTTATCAAAATTAATCAAACTGATTGTGATTCACTTAATTTGGATAGTTACCCATAATAATTAATCCTTGATTAATAAAATAATTATTATAACATTTTTCTTGGGCTAAAAACTAAGATATTAATTTTAGATAACTTTTTAGGATTAAAAGCTTAAATAGATTTATAGCAAGAGGTTCAACTATTGGAATTATTAACATTTTAAAGATTGAATAATACTTTTATAGCGACTTTATACGATAACTCTACTTTAGCTTTCTACTCTTTTGCATAATATTAAAGTAATTTATCTAGCTAGATCGAACTAGTTAATTAATAACAAATCAACAGCTCCTAAAATCTAATGATTCTTTAAATAAGTAATTCCACTGAAGAACTCAATTTAGATACTCACTAATTTCAAATATACTCTTATTTTAAAGATATTTATGTCTATAATATAAATATTGACGATTAAACAATAGAACTAAGTTTTTAAATGATTTTAAATTCTTTTTAAAGGAAAAATAACTAATTTACTTAATAAATAGTTTCCATATAATTTAATAATAACCAACTTCTTTCTGCTAGTTCAATAAATGGTTTAATTTAAACATGGGATACTAGCTAATATTTTAATGTTAAATTAGTTGATTCTATTCAATTTTAAGGTATTGGTAATTGTTTAAAAATGATTTACTTTACTGAAGTAAGTTTATTATTACTATTTGAGAGTTGTATCATAAGGTATAATGTAATTACTCATTTTATAGAAAATTAATGGAATTTCGTCAATTAGAAATAGATTAATAAATTAATTGCTATCCAAAGCAATTATGCAGTCTTCGTTTTTGATTATTGCCTAACTATTATTGATTAGAATAATAATCTAATAACAAAAGATTGCTCATAAAACTTTTAAGAATAAATAAAATTGGTAGAATTTACATAAGAATATTTTATAATTATTTAGAAGTAGTATTAAATTATTTCTTACTAATTAGATATTTTGTCTTAGAGTCCTAAACTAAATTACATAAATATCTACAATAGTAAATATTTAATATGGTAAGTTAAAATAAGAAATTATCCTAAAAATTATTTAAAAAATGCTTTATTTGAAATACTTATTTTTAATGCAAGTTATGAATTTCTGATTTTGAATGAATTTCTTTAAGTAAATCTAGCAATCGCAAATATACTCCTAAATTTACCTATCGATATTAACTTTGTTGAATAAAATCCTGAGGATGAATTTTATTTTATTCTTGGCTAAGCTTTTAAAAATATAACTACTTTCTAAAATATAGTATATGCAATTTCGAAAGTTAAAAATAATTCTTAAATATGCATATAAAATAATGGAGGCCAAAGTATTTTTAAAGTATTTAAAATTTTTAACGTATAAAACAACTAAACATTTTATGAAATAAAATTAATTTTTTATAGTAGCCAAAATAGTTAAATCGAAACATTCTAATGGGGAATAAATATGTCTAATAGTGTAGTAGGTGATATTTAATAATTTAAAGATTTATAATTTAGTTATTATAAGGCAATATAAAATAATTCTTATTTGATAGCTGGAGATTAAACTGGAAAACTAGCTCTAAGCCTTATTAAACAAAATTTGATCAAATAGATTTACTGTATCAGTGACGCAGAATAAATTTTATAAGAATACATTATTGATGTATAGCAGAGTCTTGAATTAGGATTATTTTTTGTTATAAAATAAAATATAGTTGTATTTAATCTATTTACAAATGAAATGATAGAAATTTTAGAAATAGAAAAATCTCTAAATTCAATAGAATAATTTATTATAATGAATGAATATTCTTCAATAATTGCACTTAAAAAAAATTATATTTTATTGAAAAACTATTAGAATGATTAGGTTTTTATGTTTAATAGTTAGCAAATTATATAAGGCTTTGTTGTTAGCAATCAAACAATTTATGTATATGGGAGCAGTATTATTGCACTAAATTTAAATCTAAAAATCTCTTAAAACAAAGACTAGTCAATTTTAACAAATGCAGCTTTATTTTGCATTAAAGCTGGCTCAACTTTAGGTTGCAAAATGTAAAACGCCGAGTTCCACATATATTCTTTGAGTAGCTTATAAATTCTCTAGACTATAACTTCTGAATATCTAGATTCTAGTTATTTATTTGCTATAGATGAAGAATACAAGTATGTTTACTTATTCACCTCTACTATAGAATTATATACATTAGATGGTAATCTTGTTTAAAAAGTAACTTAACCTAATGGTTTAATTTTAGAAATACAATTTTTCGAAGACATTACTGTTTACAGAAATCCAGGATGTAATAATTTAATTTCTAAAATAATTGTTATTAATAATTTCTTTAATTATATTTTTGATTCATATTAGACTAAAAAATAATATTTCAGATATTCTTTAAATTATCATAAATAAATCAAAATTTTTTTTCCACAACTTTTGGTTAAAATAATAAGTCAAAAAAATTCAGTGATATTTTTTTCTTGAAATTAAATGAAAATTTAATTTAAAATGTATTGTTTAATGTTTTTTATTACATTTATGATAATATTATTCTTAATTTTTTATTTTAATTAAATTTTTTTGTAAATAGATGCTACAATATGCTAAAGAAGCAATTTCTAATAAATTGGATAGATACTCAGTGTTGGAGGTGGAAAGATAATAAAATTCTTTTTTATCAAAGAGTATTATCATCTGGTATTTTTTACAACAAACATAAGGTTTTCATAAATTGCATCATATGACTTAAATACTTTTCAAACAGTAATGTACTATACTTGTGCATAATAATAAAATGATTGTACTGTTTTAGTAGATGCTTTATATGATAGAGATCAAAATTTTATTTTATTGATAGATAAGTTTGGAAATTTTTAGGCTATTAATTACTCAGGACTTTATTTAGCAAAAATCATTTTAAAAATACCAGATTTTATGCAACCGAAATTCAATAATTTAAAAGGACTTTCTTTAGATTTAAGGACAAATACATTGCTGATATATAATTCTCTTTCAGTTTATTACATACCTTATGGAGATTTGAATGATTATATGAAATAAATAAAATATTCAAATTAGTATTTATTTGCCGATATTAGCTTTAATAACTAAGATTTGCAAAATAATACTTATATAATTTTAGGATAATCAGGGATTTTATATAAGTATTAATAAGCACAATAGAACTTCTTTTATAATTTTGATGAGGAAGCCATACAAATCTAATACAATCAATAATAATAAATTCTACTTATTGCATTTTTAGATAAAATTACAGTTTTTAAAAACATAAATTAGACCAGTATTTAATAAATTTCTTAAAAATTAATTTAAAAGTAAGAAATACTATTAGGCACTAGTTAATTTACTAGATTTTTAAGTGAAGGTATTTTTTTAACTCAAGATTCTGTAATATGGCATTATGACTTTTCAACATAAATGATACTTTACAAGTTTTCTTTCGGTCAATTTTCTTTGAGAATAAGCAGTGAGTTATTTTCTGTCACAAAAAATTTACTTTTGCTTGGATTAAGTAGCGGAGATTTAGTGATTTATAATTTAATTGAAAAATAAGAAAAAATATTTAAACTAAGTTAATTTGATTAATAATAAACTGCTTCTGTTTCTATTTCTTTTATCAAAGAAACTTAAAGCGAATTTTTTATATGCTTTTCAAGTGCTTTAGGAGTATTCTAAATTAGCAAGACAACTTATAACATAAGGTAAATGTTAAAATTTTAAGATATACAGAAATACTAAATAATATAGGACTCTACTATTTAAATGTTTGAGGTAGACGAAAAATTTTCAAGAATCTATCTCAATTTTGTATCTGAAACAATATTAAGAAGGTACTAATATGACTAAAATCCTTTAAGTTTTAAATATATTATGCTCACTAAAAGGCAGTAAAATAAGATATAATTGGGTAATAATATTTTGATTTTATATTCATCTGCTTTCATGCTAATTTACGATAGACAAACTCTTTAATATTTGAGTAGCATTAGAAGATTAAACAATCAATATTTTATAACAGAAGTGAAGTTAATACTAGATTAGTATTTACTCATAATTAGCTAATAAAGAGTTGAATTTTTTATACTTACTAATATCTAATCTCCAAAACTAGTTGATTAAGTAAATGTTACCAATCCTATTATAGTAAATTTCTAAGTTCAAAGCTCTAAAAGTTAATTAAAATATTATTTTAACCCAAATATTTTATTTGCAATTATATTGGGAGAAAATCAAATCATTGAGAAAAGATATTCATTAGATTATGAGGAATCTGATGGTGAATAAAAATATTGCTTTGCTAGTTTTTAAGTATAGAGTTATTATTAGTTTTTTAAAGAGTTAAGTTAAGTTAAGCCATAAACATATCCAAGCTCAACTTAAATAGATATTTTAGCAAATCCAAATTCATCTTCATATAATTATTTAATGGTGAAATTTTCAAATTAAAACATGTTTCCTTTAGACAATTCTAATACCAAAAACAGTTCTGTAGTTTTTTATTCAAGCTAGATATCTACGCCTATTGAGAATAATCAGAGTATAAATTAATTGAATGTTAATAACTTTACTTTATTTTATAACAAAAAATAAGATGTTTATCTAAGAGACTTCTAAATAGTTTTCTAAAATAATACCTTTATGAATCATTCTGAATAAATGAAGAATATTAGCTTTGAAAATCTTTATTTTGAAAATTAAGAACTTACAAATATAATTTGTTCATACTTCAATTTAACAAGTGTTGTATTTAAAAGATATACTTTTTTTAATTCTTACATGGGTATATCAGAGGGAGAGAATAGTGGCTCATTTTTAAATTTCTAGAATATAGAATAAATATATATTTATGACTTTGTAATAGATAATAACTTCTCAAATAAAATTTAATTTAGATCCTTACTGACAGCGAATAATGTAACTATACTAGTCATAAAAAACCTAACAATCAAAAACGCTTATATGGAAGAATTTATAAATATCTATAATGTTCAATAACTTTTTATAGAAAATATTAACATAATTAATTGTTAATATAAATAGTCCTCGAATTATTCTTTAAACCTTTAATCTATTTTCTTGATAACGGGTGTTTAGACAACTACTTTTGAAAATATTTCAATGCTAAACTGCAAAGATTTATCTCTAATATATTCATTAAATTCATAATTGCTTAAGTATTAATAAGTCAACTTCGAATCTGATACCATAATATTTAAAAATTTTAAAATTTCATCTAACATCTTCTCAAATTCTAAAATCTCACCATTAATTTTTATTAGGAATTCATACATAACATTTACAAACATCAATTACATTTCAAATTAAGGAAATATTTAAGTGAGTATATGTTCTGAGTTTGAAATTAGTCAAAGTTTTTTAAGTAATAACTAGAACTAAGATGGAGGAGCTCTTTCAATTTAAAATTGCTTAAATAAAATTTCTATTTCAACTACCACTTTTATTTCTAATAGAGCCTTTGCCAGTGGAGGAGCAATATTTATTTCAGAATTTTATGGTAATTTTAGTATTTAAGTTTCTTCAACAATTATTAGAGATAATAATGCTTTAATTGGAGGAGGCTTAAGGATAATAAACCAAAATAATGATAAATTTGGTTTTAACTTTTGGAATTAAATAAAATTTGTCTTTATTAATAACACTGCCGAGATATATGGAAATAATTTTACCACATTTTTGCAAGATATATAAGTAAGCTTACCTTAAAACCATAGCGAATTAGGAGAAGAATAAGGGAATAACACTTTAAAAGATTTCAGAACCAAAGACCAATTGAAAAATATTGAAAATGAACTGTGGTATGGAGTAGCTGTTATTGATAACTTTAGAAGTGGTTCATATTTTATTTTATAGCTTAGTTTAATTGATTTAGAGAAAAGAGAATTTACTTATTCGCCTTAAAAACTTACCTAGGACCTTTACCCTCTTTCAATCTCATAGGAAATAACTAGTATTAAATTTAAACTAGAAAAGGTTTCTCAGTCTTCATTCATTTCAATTACTGGTTAAGATATTATAACCCATTAATAGTTTATTGGATAAAACAACAAATATATATTTAAATAAGTTTAGGTAACATCTTTGCCAAGCTCCCAGCAATACATTTAAATTTCTTATACTTTAAATCTATATTAAAAAGTTAAAAATAAACCAATTTTAGTTAAATTAAACTTGAGAAAATGTTAGAGAGGTGAAATAGTAAAGTAGATAAGTAATAATATATTTAGTTGTTTTTAATGCCCTGTTGGATTTTATTCAATAGCTGACCCTGTATAGCCTTCTTATCAATAAAATGCTACTGACTCTACGAATACTTCAAGTTAATAATGTAATAATTGCCCATTTGAGGCTTTCTTTTGTTAAAGGGACATAATTGAATTGAAAAATGGGTATTGGCGAGAAAGTGAATAATCTACAGAAATAATACAATGCAACAGCATCTTTAATGCATGTCAAGGGTAAGATTCAAATAGTAAAAATTACTGTGGTTATGGATATACAGGTCCGGTTTGTAGAGAATGTGATTATTTAGGGAATACTTGGTATGGTAAAAAGTTTTCAAAATCTCTCCAAAATGAATTAAAATGCAGTGAATGCTTATTTTTGTATCTATAAATTACCATAACGATCTTGTTTTTTTTATCTTTTATGATTTACCTATAGCTTTAGATGATTTTATTCATGAATAGCTTTATGCAACATTAAATTTGCTACTATCTACGTATTATGAAGATTATTCCAATATTAAACAATTCAATAAAAGACCAATCAAGCTTTTACCTTAAAATTCTAATTAATTTCACCCAGATATCTTCTATCTTAGTTTCTTATCAAAACTCTATTTTCCCTGACGTATTCTCTGTAATACCTTCCTTTTTTGGATCTCCAACAAGTTCAATCATGATTAGTATTAGTTGTCTTGTAAGTTAACTTTCTAAAAGCGAGATAGAGAGAATTCAAACTCTTCAGATATTACAATCGATACTACCTTTTCTTTATTTGATTTTTTGCTTATTTGTAACAAACGTTTTACAATCTATGAAATAATTTGACATCAAACAGTATCATAAATTTACTCTTATTAACCTAATATTTGTAATTTTCTAACCGAATTAAGTTAGCTTTTTCTCAAATCAGCTCGTTTGTACCAAAGTAGGATCTAAATATTATGTATCTTCTGACATGCATATTGATTGCAGTGATCCAGCTTACAGGAAATTTGCTTACACAATTTCAATACCCTTTTTGTTGTTCTGGAGTTTCCTTCCTCTTTTGATATTCTTTAAATTGAGAAAAAGATCAAAAACTTTAGACTACTGTAAGACAAGATACATATTTGGATACTATTACACTGAATTCAAAAATGAATTCTATTATTGGGATATAATTAGGATTTACATTAGAGTATTGATTGTGGTTCTTTCTACTTTGCTTAAAGAATATTCATTCATAAATTAACAGATTTGTGTTTTTATTCTCTATATTTACATCAAAAAAGCAATCTTTTATTCTCCTATCGTAAATAAGAATTTACAAAAATTTGATAATTTTTGCTATTAGGTGATCATATTCAACACAATTTTGTCTACCATAAACTCTTCTCTCTAATCACAAATTCTTTTAGTTATAATTTGGACAATTCATTTCCTCTTTATCATGAAAATAATATTTTAAATAATTATTTTCAAGTTCAATAATCCTTAAAATTTTTTCAGAAAAAATTTAGTTTCTTTACTTTAAAAGTTGCATTTTACTAGTTTAAGCTAAAACCTTTAAAGCCGCTAAAACAAAGAGAAAAAATCATTGCTTTATTGGAAGCATATTTTTAAAAACATTTAAGTCTTGATAAAAAAATAAGCTTTTGAATAGATCAATTAGAACTCAACATTCAATTATTTAAGCTAGACATAAAGTAATTAGTAATTATTATTTTATTTTATTTAATATTATTTATTAAAAAGATTAAACAGTATTTCTATAAAGCATACGTAACTTCTAAGCTAATTTTATTGAGCAAAAGGCAAGCTTAATTATAAACTTATAAAATTAATCTATTTTTAGTTCACAAAATGAAAATCCTATAAAGCCAAATTATGAATTTTAACAGACAGAAACAAGAAACGAGAATACTAATTTCCATGATAAATAAGCTCAATCTAATGAAATTTACTCATCTGTCTCTAGTAAATCGAATACAGGAGAATAAAAAGAAACAAAAATTTTGCTTGAAAAAGAAAATTTAGATAAATCTTCTGAGTACATTAATGGATTATAAGATTTGGATTTAAATTCTATTCCTCAAAATGCTATTTTTTAATAGAATTATGAAACTCAATTCAAGCTATTTTCTCAAAGATAAAATTTAAATTCACCAGTTGAAAAAAACTGATAATTTAATTTTGAATAGAAAATAGTACTGTATAAATCATACCTAATTACAAACAATATAATTATATTAAAAAATCTAAAATTTATATATACTATTTATTTTATTCATACAAAAATTATTGTATTTGACTTCTGTATATTGCTTTCATTTTTAGTTTATCTTATTTTTTTTAATTTATTTCTTATATTTATAATTATTTGTTTGCAATTTTCATTTAAATATTATTTTTTTTATTTGAATAAGTAAATTTAATTCGCTTTAAAGTTATGATTAAAAAAATTAACTTAAATATAAAGTTAATAAATAGAAGCAATATTAATAAAAAAAGATTATTAAGCTTATAAAAAATATAAAGAAGTAAACCAAAAGTAGAATTTATTCATCAATTTGAAATGAAAAGAATTTTTATTGCGATTTGGCTAATTAAAATATCAGTATAATAAGCTTAATTATGCTCAATAGGTTGTAAATAATGTGATTAATAAGGCATATGTGTTTAATGTGAAGATAGCTACTTGTTAGATAGTTTTAACAATGTTTGTATATACTAAAATTGCTAATAAAAGTTATTTTTTTAGCAAAAACAGGATTATATCTCTACATAGCAAGATTTCTGTTAAGCAATATGTGATTAAGGCTTTTAAGCAAACTCTTTAACTAATACTTGTGAGCCTATATTGTCTTGCTCCTAATAGTTCAATTTATCAACAGGAATCCTACCAAATAATAATATAAAAGAAATTGTTGTGATAGATAACAGTACTTTTTTAGTAATCTATTAAAGTTAAGGGAGTATTATCAACATGAGAGAAGGTAATTTGCTCTATTCTATATAATTTTAATAAGACACAATTTTTACTTATTATTTAAACATGAATCTGCTGCAATTTAATAATAATAACATGATCATATAATATTCTTTATTAGAAGAATAAATGTAGAACATAACTTAATAATTTGGTATTTTTGATTCTTCTACTTAATTAATTGATGTTAATAATTAATTTGCTTATTTAATCAATTATGAAAAGGAATAAACAAAGGTTTTTTTAAGATTAATTTAGAAAATTAATAATCAATTAATTTTTTAAGAATAGATAAGTGTAGAATTACTCCCAGATTAATTAATTTATTTCTTTCAAGATATTTTGTTTAAGATAAACAGAAATGTTATCTCAATTTATTAAGTTGTATTCGAGAGCTCTTCACTCCTTCTTTAGCAAATTAGCAAAGAATTTATTTGTGTTAATAATATTCAAAACATTAAAAAAGTTATTTAATTGAAAGATGATTAATACTTACTAATTTCATCTCTTTCCAAAAATTTAGTGCAATTATCATCATAAAATTGCTCTATTCTAGCTTTAGAAGAAATACCAACTGATATTTAGGTTTTTACTGTTAATATCACAAACTATCTCACCATCTAATTCTAAACAAAATTTATATTATTCGATAGCAATTTGACAAAATTGTAAATCCTGAATAATTAAAATGAAATAATAGATTTCATTAACATCAAAATCAATAAAGATTTACAATTATTGGCTATTTTATTCAGTAATAATGATATTAATATATATAATTTTAACGAATAATTACAAAATTTTATAATTATAAATGTTTCCCAAAGTACAATCCAAAACCCATAAACTATATTAAATCTTTAGATTAATTAAATAAACAATGAAATATACTAACTTTACATTTTGGTATATTCACAAAGTGTATAAACAATAATATACTAGTACAATATTTAAACAAACAAAATATCTATAGAAGACTAATACTCTTTAAGCTACTTTTAAAAGCGTGACACAAATCCACAAGAATAAATTAATAGTATAGATTTAAATTCTAATACAAGTATGATTTCTACTTGTACAGTGAATGGTTTAATTACTACGTGGGATATTTCCAATATATATAAGCCAATATATATTGGATAATAGCTAATTTATGATTAAGGAACTTGTAAATAAGTAATTTATGCAGATGAAAGTACACTCGTTTCTATATTTGATAAATCAATTATTTTTTTAGATACTATTCACACTTTAATAATAAATTAAATATTTTACTAAAATAGCTAATCTAAGTAATTATAAAGATTTTTCATTAAAGCAGGTGATTTTGCTGCTCTTTTATATGATTCTTGCTTAGTTATTTTAAATATTAATTATTCTGAAGTAACTAGAAATTGTTCATAAATATTTGATGACAATATAGTTAATTTTTTTTTTGATAACTCTTAATATATTATTTTATAAAAGGACAAATAAATAGATGTATTTTAATTCGATTCCTAAAATATTCAAATAAAATTCATCTAAAACTACTAAAGCAGTTATACTATATAACAAATATAACTACGCAGTTTTCCTGTCACAAATTAAGTTTAAAATCAATAGATTCTAGAAATAATAATATTCAATAGCAATTCACAATTTATAATTTTTAATGAATAACTGTAAATAATCTACTAAATAAATAATATTCCTCTTACTTTAGCGATTAATATTTTATTTGTTTAATCCGATCCAAATGATAATTATTATTTTATTTTTGGGTATAATCCTTATGCGACTTATTAGTTTTAAATGTATATCATTCCAAAATTCTAAAATACTTTTTATCTATCAGGCTTTAGTTTCAGCGGAAACATGCTCCTTAATGTTCAAAAAAGTTTTAATTAAGTAAGTGAAATTGATTAATATACTTACTAAAACTTTATCCTTTTGAGCTACTGTTCTGTGTTTAATTTTTACACTTGGGATCTAGAAAAACCTACTGCTGTTAACTCAGACTTATAATTTTATTTTGGAGTCTATTTTTCTTAATTATTATCTAGGAAGCAATTTTTTATATTCGGAGATGTAAATGGAGTTTTTGGCTTTAATACAATTTAAAAAGAAGAATATAGTCTTATTTATAAAATGAGTTCATAAGATTTAGATAATGAAGATGAAATATAATATGTAAAATAAAGCGTAATAATGGGTAAATACTTCATAATTAAAAGTAATATCTTAGTGTATTCTCTTTATACTAATTTACTGATTGAGCAATTGGATTTCGGAGAGCCCTTTCAGCAAATTAAATAATTTCAAATAATTGAAGATTTAAATTCAATAATAGTATTAAAATAGAATATTTTGTATTTAAAGAACTATTAAGCGAATAGTAGTCTTTTTTTATAAAGTAGTTTAGGATAAATAAATAACTTTATCATGTAATAAGATTAAATTATTGTTTATGGAAGTCAGTTAACTTTGCTAGACTTTCAATTAAATATATTATAGAAAACAAATAGATTAAATGCAATAGCTTAAAATTGTATTCCGATTTCAAATATGATTGCTTGCTAAATATAAACTGGAGAAATATAATTTTTTAATTCAACTTCCTTAAATAAACTTTACCAAATTATATCCAATGAAATAAATTACTAAATGATTATTGATCAATTTTATTAAAATATTTATCTTTACAGTAGCTTAATTCAAATTTTTTCTATTAAAGGAGAATTCTTGAAAATAATTGATTTGGAATAAAGTACAATAAATGAACTTACTTTTTTTGAAGATATTTTAGCCTGTAGAACTCAAACATGTAAAATTTTTATTAATCTTTTTTTAAATTTAATTCTCATTTGATTATTCAAATTTACACAAACCATAACTTTATCAATTTAATTAAATTTAATAATTTACAGAGATTACTATCATTGAAAGAAACACCTTAAACATTAGAGGATCTATATAAAGCTAGGGATCAGCAGTCATATAACAGATGTATTTCCTAGAAGAATTTTATCATTTAGTAATCTCAACTGATAATGTTTAATACGGGTAAGTTTTTTCCTATGATCTGAAATCGTTAGCTTTATACTCTATATATACTAACTCTTACCTATTGAATCAAAAGTCTTAAGTTGTTTAAATTTCATTTGATAAAGAATAGAGTTTCTTATTATCTTTAGACCTTACAGGTAATTTTTAGTGTGTATACTATCAATAGTAGGTTCAGCTTTTAAATATGTTAAAAATAATAGAATTAACTCCTTAATCAAAAGCTCAAGGGAAAGGTTTTAGTTTAGATTTTAGAACTAATAATCTCTTTATTTACACATAATACACAGTGTACTAAGTAAGCTATGGAGATCTTGGTAATAGATTGATAAGAATAAAAACACGGAACAGTAATATATATACCCAACTACAAGGACAAAATTAGAGTTTGCTTTTAAATGGTGCAATTTTAATTGCTGGCGAATAAGGAATTCTTTACAAATATGTAAATAATTAACTTAAATATTTTTACCATTTCAAAGAAAATATAACATAAATATATTACTCCTCTAAAAAGAATTACCTTTTGGTTGGTCTAACAACTAGTATTGCTTATTTTAAAAAAATATCTTATTAATCTATTTTCAATCAATCTGGCTGGAATCTAAATTATACCTAGCAATACTTGGACAATAATACATTTGTAAAATTTTATAATGAAAATTTATTGCTAACTATTGATAACTAGATTTGGCATTTTGATTTTGAAAATTAAAAAGTTATATTTAAGTTCAAACTAAAAAATTTGAATGATAGAATAACATTTGATTTATATTCATCATCACAAAATATTTTATATCTAGCTATAAGTAATGGTGATTTTATTATATATGATGCAACAGCAATTCTCATCGAGACAATTAATTTTCAAGCTAAATTTTAATAATCCAAAAATATATTTTCGCCTATAGTTCAAATCGTAGAAACTTAGTCTAGCATATGGGTTAGCTATCTGACTTAATATGGTGTTTATTAATTATCAAAGTCAAGCAAAGATATTAAGATGATATTAGATTTCTCTTAAATTTAGACATTTTAATTTTAATAGGATGTTAATGTTGATATTTTTGGAGTAGATGATACATATTAAAGGTTTTTCTTAAATTTTGCTACTGAGTAGATTGTCAGAGTTTATAACTATAAATAAGATATCTTACAGATGGATTACTTAATTTTATCTAAGAAGTAGCACAGCTAGCTTTTGATTACAGCAAATATGATAATTTTTTATTCTAGCTCTACCATAATAATAAGAGATAGGAGTTCTTTAGCATATTTACAAACTATAAGGAGAGCTAATATTTACAATTTTATTAAACATTTAATTGTATTAGAAGACACTTATTTCTTGATTACCTATGAATCTAAATATGAATTAATATCTCTAAATAGTGATTATTCCTTATAGTATATAGATTAGTAACAAATGGCAGATCCTCTTTTGATGAACTACTAAATTATTTAAGATTAATATTCTTCTACAAATAAAATTCTGCAAGTGATATTATTATCTTTGGATAAAGTATAAGAATTTTAATACAATTTAAGTTATGAGGTATCTCAAGATTAAAATAAATAGTGCGGAGTAAGCATGAATGTAACATCCTATTTAGATATGCTTTAAAAAATATAGAATGTAAAACCTTTTATTTCTTTTGATCCTACATTTTAATCGGCTTCTGTGAGTAATATAGTTAAATAAAGAAATTAATACATGGTAATCCTTTAGGATTCTAATTTAAACACAATTAGTTATCAAGGCACACAAGATAATTCATTGGTTATCTCATCGTAAAAAACCTGTGAATTAGGAAAATAAGATTTAAATAAGTTATTTATTGATTCCTAATCGTTCTAGTAATACACAAAACTTGAAGTCAATATAAGAGATTTTCAATTTGAATTCAGTTAACCGATATTAAATATCACTTTTAACAGCGCAACACAAATTGTAAATCTTTAAAATATATTTATTTCTAAATAAAATTTAGGGTAGGTATAATTTTAATTTGTAAACCTATAAAGAGTTGTAATTAACTATTTAAATTTCTCATAAAATGAAAGGATAAATAAAAATAGCTAAGATGCTATTCCATTGTTTCTTTTTAGGAATTGCTCAGAAGTGTTTATTTATAATTTATTTATTTCTAACTCTGGAAAAGCTTAACATTTTTAATATCTCTTATCAATTGAAAATGTTTCTAACTTGAAAATAATAGGATTTAAAGTGTTTAATACAATATTAGCATAGCTAGTTAATATAAAAATAGCTCAAAGTACATTTTTTTCAGATGTATAAATATCAAACAGTTATTACAAGCTTAATAATGAAAGTGAAACGTAAAGTTATTCTTATGTTTTTAACTTAGTTGGTTTACAAAATACGAGTATTTAAAATTTTTAGTTTATAAATAATAGTAATTTATAATTGGTACAAACAATTAAATAATACGATAATAGCTAAGCACTTTACATTTTACTATCAGACAGCATCATTATCTAATAGCTAAATATTTCAGGAAATTATCAAACTTAATAAAATTTAAAACCTTTAATTCAACTTCAAAATACTGATATTATTTTTCAGGATTCAAATTATGAAAATAATTAAGGCAATATTTAAATTTTATTTTCTAGGGATATAAATATCTCAAACAGTAATTTTATCAATAATATTTCAGAAGACGGAGGTTCTTTACAGCTGATTAGCTGCTAAAGTCTAATAAACATTTAAAACACTACTTTTGTAAAAAATTAAGCACTAGCAAGCGGAGGTGCCATTTACATTGAGGAATTTTATGGAGATATTTATTTTGACAAAAAAGTAGAAATTACAAGTAACAAAGCACTGATTGGAGGAGGAATGAGATTAAAGAATTAATTTTATAATAACGAAGATTAGTTTTGGTTAAAATATAGATTATAATTTCATTAAAATTGTGCTAGTCTATACGGGAACAATTTCGCAACATATTTGACAGAGATAAAAATACAAAATAACTCTTAGTAAAGCTAATTTGACACAGATATTAACTATAAACCTCCTGATTTTAGATTTATAGAATAAAATTAAATGAATGAGACAGAAAAAAAATAGTGGGAATCTATTGCATAATTTAGTAATTTTAAAAGTGGTTCTTATTTGATGATGAATTTACAAATTTTTGATATTGAGGGGAGTGTATTTAAATTTTCGATTAAAAATTTAACACAAAACATGTATCCGTCGTCAATAATTGAGGAAATAAAAAACATTTACTTTAAAATAGAAGATAATAACTAAACCAATATAAATATAAATGGATAAAATATAGTAACTTATGAACAATTTGTTGAAGGATAGTCATTATTTTCATTCAGCCAAGTCACTATTTCTTCTATACCAACATAATAAAAATATTTGTAGATATCATACTCTATCTCATTATAAGACAACCCAGATATTAAGCCGATTTTATTACTGCTAAATTTCAGAGCTTGTAAAGTGGGCGAAGTACTAAAATAAGCGGATTCTAATTCATATAATTGTGAGTAATGTTAACTAGGATACTATTCATTAGAAGATCCAACAAGTGATTAACTTTGGAATTAAGTAACTCTATAGGAGAAAATTGTTAATAACACTGCTTAAATTCAATGTATAAAATGCCCTGACACGGCAAATAGCTGTTAATCAAATGAAATTTAAATAAAAGATGGATACTGGAGGGCAAATAATAAAACTTCTGAGATTATATAATGCAATTAGAATACCGATTCTTGTAAACCAAATGATCCTTAAAGTTTAAATGGCTGTACTGAAGGATACATAGGCCCTATATGCAGTGTTTGTGATGTAACTGGAAAATATTGGATTGACAATCGATATACTAATTCTTTTATTGATACTGGTAAGTGTGAAAAATGTAGTAGTGAAAAATACTAGATTATTTTTATTGTACTAACATTTTTATTGCTGTGCTTGTATATTTTGATCAGCGTTATAATGTTTACAAATAATTTTGTGCATTTTCAGATTTGCTAATACCTAAGACTTATGCAAATAATACCAATTCATAAAAGCCAAATCAAAGATTAATCTATCTTTTATCTAAAAATTTTCATTAATTATATTCAATTGAGCTCATTGATAATTACTCATCCTTTTTCAGTTCTTACAGAGTTTTTAATGTACTTCCCAGCTTTTTTAAACTCCCCTGCTAACAGAATTGTTATTAGTTTAAGTTGTATAATAAGCAAAAAATTAATAGATCTTTACGGGTACACACATATAATGTAGATCATATACGCTATCTTACCATTACTTTTCCTAGCCATCATGGCTATCTTAATAAAAATACTAGAAAAGTTAAAGCTATTCAGAATAAAAAATTTCCATTTATTTACATTAGCAAACTTTATTTACATACTTTTTTAACCTAATTAAATTAATTTCTTTTCAAAGTAGCTAACTTGCACATAGATAGGATAAAATAAATATGTGACTTCTGACTTATAAATAAATTGCAATGATCCATCATATATAAAAATTACTTATGCGATATCAATACCTTGCTTATTTTTTTGGAGTCTATTACCTTTAGTTATTTTATTTAATTTAAAGAGAAATTCAAAGAAACTCAATTATTGCATAACTAGGTATTGTTATGGATACTATTATACAGATTTTAAATAAAAATATTACTATTGGGATTTCATAAGAATATACATTAGAATTTTGATAGTTTTAATTAATAGCTTATTGAAAGATTAAAACTCTTTTTTAAACTACCAAATCATAATTTTAATACTCTATTTATACACAAAAGCTAGCTTTGCAATAACTCCTTTTAGAAATAATCATCTTTAGAGTATAGATATACTTTGTTATCAAGTAGTCATTCTAAATTGCATCTTATCTGCAATCAACATATCTTTAAATGAGTTTTTTATAATACCAATTATTTATTTCTTAAGCTACTCTTATTTGCTGGTATTATTTTTTTATGTTATTTTTTTCAAAATTAGCAATCCTAACACTTTTATTGGAAGAATATTCAAAAGTATTTTTATGAAAATATTACCTAAAAAGCTTTTTAACTTATATTTGAAATACTACACTATTAACATAAAAGTGTTCTTATATTGGAAAAAAATAAAATTAAACCTTAAAATGTTGATAAGTAATAAAGCAATACACAAAATAAATTTCATAGATAATAAGAGAAGAACTCAGTTGATTACCACTTAAAACTATTGTAAATAAATATTATTTAACTTAAAATTTATTTATCATTTTAAATTATAGTAAGCTATCTATAAAACTAGAGCAACGACTTTTCAGCTAATCATTTGCAAAACAATTAATATTTTAACAAAAAATAAGGTTTTTAAAATAAGATTTAATCAATAAAATCTGTGAATTTACAAGACAGTCCTTCTGTAGAGAATTATTCTTAATTTAGAATAAACCAAAAAAATAATATAGATTCTAACAAACAAGAAAATTATCCAAAGTAAATAAGCAGAAATCACAGTTTATTTTATTAAGAAGAATAAGTTAAAAATAAATCAATAATTTAAAATGAGGAAGACTAAAACATTGATATTTTTGAAGAATTAAGCCAATTATAGTAAAGAAAATAAATGTAATTTAAATATAAAAAAGAACTAGATTTTAAATAAATTAAAAAATGAAGTTATGAAAATATTTTCCTTTACATTAAATTAATTAATTACTATTGTATAAATTGTAAATTCATTTATCTCAAAGATTAAATTTATTTTTATATACAAAAATTAATTTTTGTTTGCTGACAAAATCTATTATTCAAAAAATAAGAATTAATTTATATTTTATGAGAAGTTTAGTCTTAAATTAGTTTTTTGAGTTTAAAAATAATTTTATCATTTATTTTTAATTTTTTATAAATATTATTCAATATTTTTAATTTAATTTAAATATAATTTAATAAGTATTTATTTTAAAAAATAATTATTATATTAATGAATAAAGAATGAATTACTTTAGAAACTTATTTTAAATATTAACTGCTATCTTAATTTAATAAGAGGAAGAAAATTAAAAAAGTTAAAAATCAAATTTAAATTTTTTATTGATGATTTAAATATTTTATAATATTTTAAGATATTATTTCCTAAAAGCTATTTTTAATTAGTAATAGTTAAAAATTTCTAAAATATTTAAAGTCATGAGAATACTTATTAGCAATAAATTATTAAATACTTTATAATTTACAAAGGAAAAAATATAAGTATTTAAAATATTTTTATTTATACATTATCTTCTTAAAAATAATTTGTTAAGCTTCATATATTTGACTTTATTCGAAATTTAAGAAAGAAAAATTGATTTTTTATTATTGTTTGTAAAGAAAGATAGCTCTACAAAAATTAGAATATCTTTATAATATACTAATAATACAGTAAATAGCATAAAAAACAGCTAATAATTTAATATTTTTAATTTTTCATAGGAAGAAGAATATTTTTTTATATCTTGTTTATGAATCTAAGTAGAAACTAACAATAGAGTAGCAGTATGTTTATTTTACATTAATTTATAGTTTAAGCTTATCAAAATATTGATTTATAGCATTTTAGCATTTTTCAAATCCAATTCTATAAAAAGGCTCTTTAAGAAGTTAATAAAATGATAATTTAGAATTTGGATAAAATAATGTATATCAAGATGATAGCAATCATAGAATGTTTAAGAGTCCAACAAGAGAAAATTAATTGTATTATGATGGCAACCATGAAGATTAATATGATTAAAACTATAAATTCACAAGTGGCAAATAGAGCATTAAAAAAAACCTAAAAATAATATTTACATATTATTGTTCATATGGTGATAGAACAAATACTACAATTCTAAAATCAAATAAGTTTAGAAGGTTAATGATAGAATCATAAATAATTGATGATGATAAGATAACTTAGAAATATATTGATCTTTTATATACATAATATACGCAAAATAAGACACCAATGGATTTTAACAACTTTTGCAATATTTTAGCTAAAATTTCTTCTGAAAAATACAAATAGATGCTTCCCGCTTAAGCATTAATAAATGTAATAGATAAACATTTTTGGGGATTATTTAAACATATTATGAATGATACAGAGTTAGGAAAGGATTTAAAGT
This sequence comes from Tetrahymena thermophila SB210, assembly GCF_000189635.1. Lineage (NCBI taxonomy): Eukaryota > Ciliophora > Oligohymenophorea > Hymenostomatida > Tetrahymenidae > Tetrahymena > Tetrahymena thermophila. The sequence continues at coordinate 921,158 of NW_002476507.1, read as the reverse complement.
AATTTGAAAACCCCATTCATGAAAGTGTAAAAACTTCTGCCAAGCATCTCTTCTTCATATTCAAAAGAATCTATTTAGTAAAGAAATATTTTTAATTAGATTTATTATTCTAAACGAATGGACGAATTAGATTGTATAAATCATACAATTTTTGATATTCGTTAAATAAAAATTAACTAAATGCTTTTTTATATATTGATATAAATTAAAATTTTTAATTATTCTAAAAATTCAAGGCATATTTCTCTTGGGAGCCAACTAATTCTTTTAAGCTTGCAGATAATTTTAAATAATCGATGAATGGTTTATTTAATTTTCTTAAAGATTTTGATATTTTCCCAAACTTAATGACCAAATCAACTTCTTTCTTATTATATGACTAATTAGTTGAAACTAGCAGTAATCAAATACTAAGTAACAATGTAGGAATAAATACAACAGTTGTAAATCCTTTTGGTTACGATGATATTGGAAAACTATTTACATTAAATAAATTTATTACATTTATAATCAAAACTTCAGAGATAGCATTTAGTAAAATACCAGAAGCTCAATAATTTTAAATGGAGCATCCAATTTAAAAATTTATTGCTCTTTTAGAAAGGATGGAGTTGAGTGAAGGATTTTAAAATTTTGAAAAAAAAATCCACTCTACTCATAACTCCACAACATCCCTAATACTTCCACCTGAAGCAATTAAAGAAGTAATTAATTAATTATCTATTACCATTTTTCTTTATAAGATATATTAAAAACTTGAAACATTTTTTTTTGTAAAATTTAATTGAATTATAAAAGAATAAACTTGAATTATTTGAATTTCTCGACTAATTCGATCAGCAAAGTGTTTTATCTAAATTTTGTCAATAAATTTATATTTTTTTGGTTTTAAAATTTGTCAGTATTATTATAATAATTAATTATTTTTGTTTAAAAATTTTTTAAATTGCAAAATACTAAAATTTATAATAATCTAACTCTAAAATACTTTAGATTTTGGACTAGTATAGAGAATTAGGAAATATTCAGTTGGGATATTAGCACTCCATACATACCCCTCAAAAAGAAATGACAATTAAATTTAATGAGAGTGTTGAAAAGTTAAATAAAATTAGTCCTGTGAGTTAATTTGATGACTAATATACAATGTCTAAGAGCCCAATATCTAAATAAAATAGAAAGTTATAACTTTTAATGAGCTTAGGTATTGATGATAGAGCCTTAGAAGTTTTCGAGACATATTAGAGTGAATTGTAATATACATTTATTTCATTTTGCTAATATGGAGAGCCTTGCAACACATAATACTTAAAAACAATAAAGCTAACAAAGCTATTAAAAAGTGCTGGTCTAATGAAAAAAAGAGAGCCTATAAATTATGTAATTTTGTTATTTTATGAATTTTGAATTCTTAAAATTAAAATATAGGAATAAGAAAGTTAACAGATTTCTCCTCAAAGATATTCAATCAGAGACAAAGATGAAAAATATGTTGATCAAACGTTCATTGATTGCCTTATTGCTAAATTAATAGGACCAAATTAAGTTAGGCAGTTTACTAATAAAATGAGTGAGTTTGATAGATAAATCACTTCTCCTAATATTGGATTTCTCAGCTATTCCAGCAACAAAACAGATAACAATGGATCTAAAGGAAAGCTTGAATATGAACATTTTTTAAAAATAATATAAGAAATCTCATTTTAACTTTATCCTGATTAAGATATTTATGACTCTGTTAATAAAGTTATTCAAGATAATATATTGAAGGCGTAAGTAGACGAAGATAGGTCAAATAATCGTAAAGTTTCTGAAAATTATTTAGCATTGCATAATGCGATTATAGAAGATAGATAAATAGTAAGCTTATTTTAATTTTGTTAAAAATAAATTATACATTATCTCAAAAAATAAACAGACTGACTTAATGGTAGGTATTCATCCTAATCTTAGTAGCTATTTTAAAAGATATGCATTCCCGAAAGAAACAAAAATGAATTTGGATTAGTTTTTATAATTCTGTAAAGATTTTGATGTATATCCTAATTTAATGCCTAAATCACAACTCCATTACATTTTTACTGCTCTTTCCTTCATATACAAGCAGTAGAATGGTTAAAGTGAATCAAAATAGCACTCTATTTATTAGAAAGGAGAAGATGATAGCACAGATTATATAAACCCTTAACTATTCACAGAAGCAATGGTTCACTGTGCAATCGAAATTTATACTATAGAAAAAGAATATGTCAATAGGGTAATTAATTTTAATAAACCAAATTAAAAGTAAAAAATAATTTTTTAATAAAAGATTCTTTTGTTGTTAGAAAGAATGAATAGCTCAAATGGTCCAAAAATAATGTTGAAATCATTAGGTTTGACAAGGTAAAAAAAATATATTATTTATTACTAACATTTTTATTTCAAATAAAAATAATTAAAAAAGTGCAAAGACTACTTAATGGGATTTGCTTGCTCATGTTAGAAAAAGATATTAGTATTTCTATGACTAAAAAATGATGACAAGAAACTAACACTAAACCCGTTTATATTAAGATTAAGATTTAAATAATTTTGATTAGCTTCTAGATTTAGGAGTGAAAGAACAAAACAAAGAATATGTTAATTTTTGATTCAAATTTTGAATAGTTCTTGTTAATTTGATAGATTGAATAAATTTTTAAATACAAATAAGGAAAAAGAAATTAATGAATTTATTTTAATTATGTTTAAAATCAACACAGAAATAAATTTATGTAAAGATAGATGTATAATTTATATATATATATTTTATTTTATTAGTAATTTAAGTGGAAGAAAAACAGTTAATAACAAAAATATTTATTGTTAATGTGAAAAATCATTTTGGAATTATTGATTGATCACATTAAAATAATTAAATACTATTAATACATTAATTACTCATTTAATTATTGGCCAGTTTTATTTTTTGTAATTGCTGATTGATATAAGTTTTTTGTGCATTATTTGCTTTAGTTGAATAGATAAAAACATATTTAATAGCAACAATAAAATTTAAAATACTGCAATTTAGTTAAAAGTTAAAAATGAAATCAGCTTAAAATATTTCTAGATAAGTAAAATCTCTTAATTGATGCTCAATTTACATTAGATTAAGATTTTTTATTTCTATTAAGTCATTTAGCAAAGTCAGTCTTGATAATTTCAATCCATATAATCAATTGCAATAAATTGATAGGTAATCAATAGTTCTCCTTTTTATTAATTCATGGATTAGAATCAAATATTTCACAAATTAAATATATTAGTCCTAGGAGCATTAGAGCATGTTAAAGGGTTGGTATACACCCTTCAGATTTATTTGTTCCAGCTGAAAAGATTTTACAGGCTTAATACCAAAATGAAAAATAATATGCGCCAAATTTGACTTTGGATTAATATAAAAATTATGCAGAAATTAGAAGATAAAAAAAGGTTTAAATGGTTTAATAAGTAAAATAAATTTTTAATTTGTTTTTCCAAAAAAAAGATAATTATATTTATGTTTTTTAGATGAGAAAATAAGTAGGAAGAGAACTTAAACAAGAAGAAGTGCTCCGATCAACAGGTCATTAAACTAGATCAGATATGGATTTTAATAAAATTTTAGAAAAAGAAAACTAGCATTTTTAGTAAAGAGAATAAATTATGATTGATAAAATTAGAAATAGATAGGTATCTATCAATTTGTTTATATGCTTAAACAAATATATTATAGAATTATATAATATTTATATTTTGTATTTATGAAACAGAAAAAAGAAATAGCTTAAATGCTTAATAGTGAATTCAAGATATAAGCTATCAAAGATAAAGCTGAGTTGAAATAGCAGAAAATGTTAAAAATGGAAGAACAAAGAGAATAAATTTTTGAATGGAGACGCTAATAGGTCTAATTAATATTGAGATACTTTATATTTTACAATATGTAATTTATTATAAAAGGCTGAAATAAAAAGACAAGAGATGTCTTAAAAGTTAAAGTATAAAGAAAAGCTTGACAGTATAAAAATAAAAGAATTTCAAAAAAAAGCAGAAGTCAAAGTATTTATTTATTTTTTAAATTATATTAGCTTTAAAATATTTTAATTTTATACAATTATTAGGAATAGGCATTTTAAAGCTCTAAAAAAGAGAAAGAATTAATTAGGTTAGGAATGATAGAATCTAAAGAAGGATATAGAAAGCAAAAAAAGATAAGATTATAAGAATAAATAAAAGTATTTTAGAGATAAAAGGAAATAGCTTTTAAGATGCAAAAAGAGGAAATAGAAAAGAAAGAACATTAAAGAAACATACTTATACATAGTATGTATGAATAAAGGAAAGAAGTTAATTTTCAAAAACGAATTATGTATGAATAAAAATTAACATAAGTGAGGTAAATAAATATTTTTATTTTAAAAATAACAATAAAATATTTCTAACTTAAATTAAAAAAATTAGGAAATTTGAAAAATAAAAAGTAGAAAATGCTAGATAAATTGTAAATTCTTTTGATAAAATAATATTTTTTTTATTTTTTTTTAGTATTTGTAAAAAGAAGATGCCAACGAAAAAAAATAAATGGAGCTTTAAAGAATTAAAGAAATGGAAATATTACAAAAATAAAGCTGTCAATTTCAAAAGAGCTAAGTTGTTTAAAAAAATTAAAAAGAAGTAGAAAAGCAAATTTTAAGCAAGAATTTAGAATATTTTTAAAAAATGGAAAAAGAAACCATGTCTGTTTAATCTTAGTTGCTATAATCTAAAAAAATTTATGACCAATCACTTGCATCTGAAATAGAAAAGTAATTATTTTAAATTTTTTTTAATTTAAAAAAATACTTAAATGAGTAATAAAGTTACTTTTAAATATTAAATGAATAATAAAATAACTGTTAAATTTTTATAAGACTAATGCTTAAGCAGAATAGACCAAAAAGTGCCTCAACAATGAATTTACATAGCGCTAAAGATTAAGACTAATTGAGAGATAGGTTAACTCATCAGCTAGATGAAAGAGCAGAGTATATTAGAACTATGCAATTACTTAATTAAAAGTAGAGGGCATTAAAAGAAGACATAAAGTTTTTGTAGGTGAGAGAAAATCAAAAAATAATTAACAATAAGAGAAAGCAATATCTATTAGCTAATATCTAAAAGATAGAGGCAACGAAAAAGAAGCTAGAAGATAGAGAACTTGAAAGATAAAAAATAATTTAAATGAGAAACGATATGCAGAGAGTATTAAGCCACGAAAAAGAAGTACTTAAAGATCAATTTTAGAAGAGATCATAAAAAAATAATATTAATTTGCATCAGTTAGCAGAAATGTATGGAGTAGGTAAATTTAAAAAAGCATTTTACAAAACAATCTATTTCTTTATTAATTCTATTACTTTAATAAAAGTAATAATTTGTTATCAATTTTATAATTTTTTTGAAGCAAGTGGGTAATTTTAATTATAATTAAGGTTATCTTATTGTTATTATTTTAGGTTATTTTTTCTATATTAATACAATTTACTTGCTCATAATTTATATTTAATCTTTACGTTTTGGCTTGACTTTTTTTATTATTAACATTATTTACAAAACTTCAAATAGAAAAAAAAAGCAGAATTTTATACCCAAATTAAGAATGTTAAAATGAAATCAAGAATTAAAAAAATTAATTACTTAATTTGCTTGTTATAACAAAATAATTATTAAAAATTCAAATAGTTTTTAACATAAATTCAGTTAAAATATTTTCAAAAAATAATAAATTTTATCTGAATCCTAGTTCTTCATAAATTGTAAGCAATAAAAAAGATGAGCAAAAGTATAAACATCAATTTTTATTCAGTATTTAAATTTTAATAATTTTAAATTGAATAAAAATTTATCTTAGTATGTAATTTTTTCTTTCAATCTATTTTGGTTTCTATTAAATATATATTATTGAATTATCAAGTTATTAACTAATATCAATCAAAATTTTTCTCCAAACAGTCTTTTTAAAGTAAAAACAGTAGATTTCATACTTTTGTTAATAACTTCCGATATTAATTGAAAAACAATAGTTAAGGTTAACTTTTTAAAAGACATAAATGGCTAAAAATAAAAATGAGCTACCCTAGAATTTTTTTTACTATGTGTTATAATAAATACCCAATTTTTAAAACCTAAAATATAAAATATCTAAGATTTGGTTAAGCATATTCCAGATGAATAAAGTTGATTGAAATTGTAATTTGAAATGTAGAAGAAACAAAAATAAACTAATTATACAAAAATATTTTTTATTTAAGCTGTTCAAATTAATTTTATGTTTTTTTATACATACTATGAAGAACTTTTTGTGTTACTTAAAATGATTTTAACCTATTTATCAATATATTTTAGAAGTAAGACCTCAGTCAAGATGAAGAAGTACATGATATAGATACAAAATAATTATATAGCCTTAATTCCTAATTCATATAAAACTATTACTTAAAAAAATATATACAATAAAAGCTTGAGAGAATTAATAACTACGCAATTATTGGAAAATAAAATGATTTATTTACTAAGTAAAAAGATATTTTCGAAGCAAATGATTTAGCCATTTATAATCTTATACAAATTTAGATGCAATTATTTAATTTTATCATGTAATATTATATTAGTAAGTATATTTTAGAAAAATTGTATTACATAAATCATTTCAAGTAACTTCATAAATCTCATATTAATGGAGTAAAAAAACATATTTTTCATTCTGAATTACTTTTTTTATAACTGGAAAGAAATTAAGCAAGGGAATGGCATGGCCATAGTGTGAGAAGTAAAATTAAGTAGGAACTTGCGCTAAATTCTTTTTCCAACCCTTAATTCTAAATGAGTCTTTTTCAACCATTTTTTATTGGTTTTCTATTTAGGGAGTTAATAGGAATTTCTCAGAATCGGAATATTAAATACAAATGAATTTGTAAGATTTATGGATATTTTCCGGATAATTTAACATGAATTTTTTTTGTTTAAAAATAATTAACAATCTGTACACTAAACATATAATCATTAAAAATCAATTAAAAACCAAATATAAATAACTAATTAAAAAAAAGCAATCATTTAAATCCTATAATTTTAAAAGTATAAGGCAACATAATTATTAACCAAAAAACCTTATCTTAACAACTAAAAACTATCTTTATACTGAATATCCACACTAAACAATCTCTCTCTATACAAACGAAAGTTTTATATCTCTTTTAACTCTTAGGAAAAAAAAAACTCAAAGTGATGAAAGACTTAATGAAAAATTCTTGTGAAAGTAGCACTACCTTGAATGAAGTGTTTAGTGTTAAAGATAAAAAAACCAAAGTCAATTTAAATAGTATTTACAAGAAGATATTTAAAATGAACAAAACATAAAATTAAAAGAAAAAAATCATGAAACGTGAGGAATACGACCGTGAAATGTAAATGAAACACAGAGATGATTATGGAGCTATTCCTATTCGTCGTACTCATTAACAACAGCCTTAAGGTACTTCTTACTATCTTTGTGGAGGTGTTTCTGTTGAAGTTGAATCTATGTAAACTGAATAATAACCAAAAAGTGAAGTACTTGCTAACGGCTCTCCTTCCATGCTTAACTAGTTCATGCAAGTCCTTGGTGTCGAGCTCTTTGAAGAGTAGGGATTGGTTGAAGTTAAAATCCAAAACACACAAAAAGGTCTAACCAACTTTAAATTTTTGTCTGATATCTTGTCTGCTTCATCCTCTGAATAAATGAAAACCTATGGAAACGACATTGAAAGCTATTACAATTTTATTTAGAATCTACTTCGCAAAAAGAATATGTGTGAACAAGTTGAAGGCTTCAATAAATTTTCTGAAATAGTAAGCAACAAGTTTGACGAATTTGATAAATTTTTATAGAAGACTGTATAGAATGTAAAGAAAAACCATAACATTTTCACTTACAGAGTTTATAAATTTGACTTATTTGATTTTGAATTCAAGATGAAGTCTTACGGATACTCAGAAGATTTCATAAAAACCCTAGGCTACAATGGAGTTTAACAATTTAAAGGCTAAATCATGCACTAAGGCCTTCCCGAGATTTTTACCATGGAAACAAGATAGAATGTTGCTAAAGCTCACATGAAGCAAATCTCTTAAAAATAACACTAATTAAACAATATCTAATGCAAACTAGTCTCTTTAGACGGTATTGAAATAGACACCCACTTAGATATGATGCTGATTCCCTTCTATGATAGCAACACTCCTATATACAATAACTTATTCGATTGTTCTGCAATGATAGAAATAAGTACTTATGATATTTCAAAGTCAGCTCTAAGATAAGTTATCAATATGCGTCGCGAAATCAACTACGATTTCAATGATGCTATTAAGCAAGACATATACTATGAACTAGAAAGTTAATTGTTTGTAGATAAATTTTACAGCAACTCTCCTCTAAAAATTAAAAAATAATAACCCCTAAACTCTTAATAAAACTAATAATAAAATTAATAAGCATATGAATTTGCATAAACTTTAAATATATCTCCTGCTATGGTCAAATAATAATCATAAAACAACTGTGAATCCTATTGTAACTCTGCCAACGAAGACACTTCTGCTGACACTGGCTTTGAACTATCTCAAAACACAAATTTCAAATAAACTAACAAAGTATGCGGCTTTAGATATGTTACATTACAAAACTGATTGATTGATTGATTACTTTTCTTCTGAATGTACTTAATATTTATTTAATAAAAACCTGAAATATAAAAACAATTACTTTCTCAAATCAAAATTAAACCTTTCACATCAGAAAAAAATATCTTTTCAATATAAATAATTCCATACAATTAATTTAGCCAAATATTGGCTATTTATAAACATCTCTCTCCTTATCCTCCTTATATTCTTAGCAATAATATTTACTAGATTATTACAAAATAATTTTCCTATATCGTATAATATATAACTTTATAATTGTTTATTACTCTCTACTGATATAATTTCAAAAAATCTTATTATTTATTACTCTCGCTTTTACTTTTAAAATAAAATAAATATCTCTTTCATAAATGTTTATTTTATTCTATAGAACAAATACTATATAGAAGTTTTTCCTTCTTTTGTATTAAAAATTAGTGAAGTAGGTAGTTATTCTGTCAATTTTATTTATTTTATTGATAAAATTAGACTGCAATCATAAATTATTGAATGCTGTAATAAGTACTTTGCAGAAGTTTAAATAGGATCTTATTCAAAGCCCTCTAATTAATTTACTTTTTGTGATTAACAAAAATTGGTAACATTGATTTTACTAATCTGAATGTAACAATAGATTAGGGAGATAGTTTTCTATGTTTAAATATTTATTATTTAAAGAAATGTTCAATGAAAAATTATCTAGGAGAATACTTAAATTTCGAGTTTTGATAAATTATTGATAAAGTAGGATTGATCAAAAAAACATTCATAAAAGATGTAATTGAATGTAATTATTTGAACTACTATTTTTAATTACTAATAAATCCTAATTAATTTCTTGCTAACTAACTTAATTATTTCTGACGAACCAAAAATGAATCCTAGCCATTTACACTAAAATCTTTATCTGAATCAAGTTTTTTAAAGTCAGAAAATAAAAGTGAGTACATTATGGTATTTCAAATACCGCTTTACATAAATATCTATGAATTAGTCTAAAAAAATTAAAATAACGCCTCTTTTATAATCATTTTAAAATCATCATTCATTTACATGAAATATCACTAACTAATTTTAATTTCTTATTTTTGTAAGCAAAAATTTTTTTTAAATTAGTTTGAATTTGTTTCAATCTAGATAAAAGCCAAATAAATAAATTTTAATGTAACTTTGCCTAATATTGTTTGAAACATTTAACAAATTTTTCTATTTAGAATTTTTATGATAAAGTATAATAAATTTTACTTATATTCATATAATTCTATGAAAATTTACAAATATTATGATTCCTTGTTTCTTAATCGATAAAATAAAGTAAAAAATAAAAATGTATTTTTATTAGTTATTTTTGACAAAATGAATATTATAAAAAAATTTCTTACAAAGTTATTACTTATCTCAATATGTTACTAATTTTTGTTAATTAAAAATAAAGAATTTATTATTCAAATTAAAATTAGTACTTTGCTAAATTTAGATCTATAAAAATTTACACCCAAACGTAATAATTATCTATTTTATTTCAAATAAATAATTTATTTGTTTAAATTAATTCAAATATAATTAGAAGAATCAATTTGTTTTAATAACAAATTTATCAGTGAAATCTAATAAAAAGAATTGTATAAATTTTTTTTCTACGATGCTTAGCGGATTATAAATTAAATTTTTTAATTATACATTTTTATTATTTTTCAATTCTATTTAACCAATATTAAAAAATATAATAAAAACCATTAAAATTTTAAAATTAAATTTAATATAAAAATATTCCTTATTAATAGTGATTTTAAATAAATTAATTAGCAAAATGCCTTTAAATGATATTAATTTATTTTATTTACAATTTTTTATTAAAATCATTTAATAATTTCTAAATAACTAAATAAAATAAATTTAATATTAACATCATATATATATGTATTTAGATAGTGAACAGTTCATTTGTATATATTTTTGAAATGAATGAAGAATTTTAACTATTTAAGTTGTGAGAATCATTGTATTAGTTTTAATTAATTTATTCAAAGCTAAATTTATTATGGAAAATAATAATCTATTAATTTTAAATTTATTTTTTTAAATTAAAAAAGTACCTTTATAAATCTAGATTCAAAAAATATTATTTTTCAAATATTCATATTTTTTCAAATTATATTATTAGATGTTAATAGAAAATACTAATTTTATCAATTATAAAATTTATCTTTATGTCAAAGTACATTATAGTCTAAATTAAGGATATGAAAACTATGTATTTAAATCAATAACTAATTGAATTTTAAGTTTATTATTTTTATTTGACTATTCTATAATAGAAAAATTAAGCAGAATTTTAATTTTAATTAATTATAAAAAAAATAAAAATAAAAAGTAATAAATAAAATTAAATTGGATTCCTTAAATTAAGTTAGATATTATTTTGATTCAAAATAATTAATTTAAAATGATAATAGATTATCAAAGATGATAATTTAAAAATTAATTATAGAATTATTAAACAATATATATTTATTATGAATTAAATTTATAAATATTTAGAATAATTAAAAAAAAAATTTTAACAAAAAACAAAATTTTAGTTAATATCTTAATTAATTATAACATGATAAATAATAATAAATCAATAGAATTTTAATTTTAAATGTTTTTAAAATTATTAGAAAATTAAATTTCTATTTTTAAAGAATATTTATTTATCATTATTCCTTTAGCTACCTACATTATAAAATTTAGAAAATCATTTACCTAATTAAAGGCTAATTAAGAGTCATAAATTCAATTTTTTTAAATTATTTTTGGGTTCTAATATTTAAAAAAAAATAAATGAGTGTTGTCTTTCAAGTTATGTTTATTTGGCTATTGAAGCTTGATAACTTAATATCTTAAATTATTTTAACTAACTTATTCAATTTTATTATACAATTTAAATTTATTTAGAACTAAATTTTCTTATATAAAATTTTTAATATAATAATTGCAAAGCAATACTTTAAATCTCATTTATACTAAAATAATAATTCTCTGTGTTCCATAATAAAATAATTTTTAAATACTCTCAAATTTAATAATTTTAAAATATTAGCCAAATATTATTTGTTGAGAAATAACTTTATATTCTTAACTCAAAAAACAATAAGGTGCATTTTTTACAAAAAACCTTGAGCAAATTTCAAAAAATATATTGAAAATTTAACAGTTTTATATTTAATTTTGACATATTTTTTTTACAGGCAAAATTATTTCATAATTCTAGAGAGATTTACCATGCTAAAAGTATTCATATAGGGAGTTTTTATAAAAAAATATATGAAGAGTTTATATTTAGGATAATATTAAGATAATTATGTAAAACTCATATTGGATTTTTTGATGCAAGTTTCAAAAAGCTAAATAAAAATAAATAGTTTAAAATTAACAATTAAGATTTTATTTTAATTTAATTATTGATTTAACACTCTGTTGTAATAAATTTTATGATAGAAATAATAAATATAAAATACTTTGCATAAGATAAATATTTCATAATATAGTCGAGAAAAAATTTAATATTTCGGATTAATTTTTAAATGAAAAAGATAAATTATGTAAAGATTGCAATAATCTATTTATAAAAAATAAAAATTTTTCTCATGTTAATGTTTATTTTTTTAAGCTGAGATACTTTAATTCTTAATAAAAAAATAGTTAAAACATGAATAAATCAGATTTTAATTTTTTTATGACAAGATATATCCTAAAATAAATTCAAATTACAGTCTAAAGTGATATAATATCACTAATTGCAAATTTAATTATCAAAATAAAAAATATTGACTTAAGCTATCAAAACAACATATGTAAAAAGTAGAGTTAGGCAATTAATTGTTTTTACTATTTGATCAGCAAAACGATAGAAACATATTTGGATTTGTTATAAAGAATTTAAATAGATGGAAGAGATTTCTTTATTCATTTTTTTATTATTATTTTTTCTATTAAGTAGAGGTGATTTGATTTTTTTTCTGTTTATAATAAATTATATAAAAGGTTTGTATGATTTTACTAAATCAAAGAATTAAAAAGTAAGAAAACACTGTAATAGCATTTATACCAACTAGCTTTTATTTAATATTTACCTCAAAATCATACTTCAAAAAGTATTTGGTTTAGGAAAATCACTTATAAGCCTTGAATAAAAAATGTCTAAAACAAGTAATATCACTAATTAATGCAATAAGCCATTTTAAATAGAGTATAATGATGAATGGACTTACTGTACAAGCTCTCACAAATCATAATTAAATGAAGAAGATAAGCATCATAAAAAACTAAAGTTACCAAAAGATAAAATCAAAAACAGTGAATAATAAAATTTGAAACAAAAGACTTCTGCCATTAGTTAGAACACTAAAAATTCATAGGATTGCTAAATAAACCAATTTAAGCAATAAATTAATGCTGAACCTAATTCGAAGCATGATGCAACATAAAATAAGAGCAAAAAAGAAAAAAAAAACAAAGTTATTTATGTAAGAAAAAATCCATAGCCCGTGTAATGTGATATCCCTCAATTACAAAATTGTTAATAACAGGATGAAAATATTTAAAAATGCTTGGAAGAATAGGATGAGCAATAAAAGATCTTAGAAATAATGAGTCAAATACAAAAGTTAGTAGAAACTGAATATTCTAAAGTTGAGAGTAGCTAATAAGACAATTAATAAATTAGTGCATTAAATACAGATAAAATAGAATCCTTAAGTGCTAATGAAGAGAACACTCGTTTAGAAGCAGATGTAAGTGAAAGAATAAGTACTGAAAGTAGGAAGAAATCTGAAAGCAATAATGAACCTGTTGGAAATGTAGAGTTTAATATATTTTTGTAAGACAGAGAGTAGAAATTATTGTAAGACTAGCCAAGTCAGGTTAAGCAGCAAAAAGGAGCTAATCTCTTTTACACACCTTAAAAAAAACTAAACAAAAAAACAGATGTACAACAATACTATTACTAGCAATTTTCTAAGCGTGGTCTCTATAGTGCTCACCACCGTAGAAATGACGAAGAAGAAGGATCTCTTAATAGACATTTTACGCAATCTCCTGGCTTTACACGTTAAAAAGAAAATCAAGAAGATATAAAAGTTAGAAGGTAGGAGGATAGACTAAAAATGCTTACATCTGTGCTGAGTCCATAAATTGCTAATATAAATGGATATCTTGATATGGGATGCGGAAATTGTGAAATAACAGCTTAAATTGGTAAAGTTTATGGGGCAAAATACATCGTAGGATGTGACATTTATTCTGAAGATCAATTTGTTCGTCCAGCAGATACTCCTAGTAATATTTAATTTACTTATATAGCAAACAAGAAAGACAGTCTACAACCTGTATAAGACAAAAGCTTAAATCTAATTACTTGTTTCATGGTTTTACACCATATTGAAAATCTTGATACGAATCTAAAAGAACTTTAGAGAGTTATTATAGATGGTGGTTATTTATATATAAGAGAGCATGATGTTCCATAAGAAAATATTGAGCTGGATAAGTATTTGAGATACAAGCATGAAAGATTTGATGACTGTGGTTAATATATGAAGTTTTGGGGAAAAAACGAGTTGAGAAATAAATTAAGTTAATTTGGATTTATTCATAAAAGTGATTCTCTTTACGAAGATGATCGCCCAAACAGACAAAAAGTGTATCACAGTCTATTTTAATTTAGTAGTGAGCATCTTAAGTAAGTGAATGAGCAACTTATTTCAGTTTAAATATCTGAAGGACACCAGTAAAACCAGTAAAATACCGAATAGCAATAACCAACCATAATTTCTTAAATAAATCTATCAAGTAATGATAAAAAATATAGTAAGAATTCAGAAACAGATTATAATTATGAAAATAATATCAAAGAAATAAAAGTAAAAATTTTTGAAATAGAAAATGAAGATTATGAAATTAATTCACTTTCTCAATCATCAACAGAAAGTGAAAAACTTTAAGAATAAATTTGCCTGAGCTAGAAGTCCACATAAGATAGTGTGCTCAACAAATCTAATAATAACTTGTTTTAAAAAAAATTTTCTACTTCTCCTCTAGCATCAAACTCAGTAACAACCTCAAGCTTGGACTAAGAATCTAATAGAGCGAATTCGTATAACAAAGATGAGATTAAAGAAAATAGTAGCTTTTATAACAATAGAAAAGAGTCCCCTCTAATATGGCGCAATCAAATAAAAAATCAGTAAGAGTAATTAAATGATTAGCATTCTAAAAACTGGGCAGATAAATATGAGAGTCATAAATACAATAAATATAAACAATAGTCAAGTAATTTTTAAGGTAACAAACATTAAACTCACTATTATAAATCTTACCAATACGATAATTAGTAAAACGATTAAAAAAGAAATGCATAAGAATTTTAAAACAAAAACTCACAAAATCCAAATTTTAA
Source organism: Tetrahymena thermophila SB210 (assembly GCF_000189635.1). Taxonomy (NCBI): domain Eukaryota; phylum Ciliophora; class Oligohymenophorea; order Hymenostomatida; family Tetrahymenidae; genus Tetrahymena; species Tetrahymena thermophila. The sequence goes on along the minus strand of NW_002476507.1, from coordinate 906,004 downwards.
GTTTAAAAAATTTTAAAATGATTTTCAAAACAGCCATAAAAAGCACAAAGAAAGTTATGATTTTGAATTTGAGGATGATGATGAAGAATTTAATGATTCTTTCAAAAGAAAGAAAGAATAGACTAGGACTACTTAAAATAATAATAAGTCTTTATCTGATAAAAAAAATCACAAATAGGTCATCAAACAAACTAAACCTGTTTAACTTATTGATATTTTATCATGATTGATAACAAAGTGTTTATTAAATAAACAATTTATATGAAAAATACCAACAACAATTTGATTAAGACTTTCATGCCTATATAATACATTTGCTTTTTAGCAAAAAATAAGTATATTTTATAATCCAATTAAAAATTACCATTTTATACCAAATAATTTTCTATTTTTAAAATATAAAATTAAAATATTTATGAGCAATACTTTAATTAAGTAGCAAAAATCAATTAATATTTATATTATATATATAGTAATGTTAAATTTATTTAATATTATAAATTACTAAGTAAAATAAATAAATAATTTGTTCTATTTTACATACTATATTTGCTTTTCATTTAGCTCAATGAATCAATTTTTTAAATTTAAATCCAGTAAAGAAGTTCAAATTGAAAGTTATTTGAAGAAACTTAAAATGAATAAAACTTTATCAAATTCCTTTGATATTATTATTTTTGAGTTGATTTATTAATATTCTTTCCTCCATAGACAAAAGAATTAAGGAAGTACTTTCTGTATAAATTCAAATTAAAAAATTATATATAAAAGATTATAATTAAAATTACTTATGATATTTCCCTCTTTTAGCAACAAAAAAAATTTTATCTAAACGATAGCATGAGAAATTATTAACAAAAATATTTAATAAAATTACATTATTTATTCAAATAATAAAATATTTTTAATAAAATTAGTAAAATAATCTTGATTAAAAATTTGTTTAATATCAAAAAATGCAAAAAGAAGACTTTACTAAAATTTAATGTAAATTATTTTAATCCCTCTTTTTATTAATATTTTACCATAAAATGTACTAAAATACAATATAAAGAATATTAATATTTATTTAAAAGAGAGATAGTGAGATATTTATATTTTATGTTACAGTATATATAAAGAAATTAATTAGATTTCTAATATTAATTTTCAAATAATTTTAACAATCAAAGAGGAATATATTTTAGCAATTATTTTAATACTTTAATGACTTAATGTTAAATAATAAAAAAAAATGATTTTATAAATAATTTTTTTAATTGTTAATAGTAAATATAAAATAATTACACTTAAATATCTTTTTCAAAGTTAAAATAATAATTATTACTTAAGCTCATGAAATATAAAGTAATTAACCATGTTTTGACCGATTTTTATCATTATTTCAAAAATCAATTTTTGAAGTTCAAAATTTGAATAAAAAGAATTTTTGAAAAATAAATTGATTGAGTTATTAATAAATTGCAAAGAAGTAGCCAAAAGAGAGGATAATAATCATTCCGCCGATTGATTATATTATATTTATTTGTTTAATCATTAAGATTAGCTTGATATTTGAAAATATTTGATAGATAGATTCAAATGATATTTATATATGTATAATTTGTTATTAATATTAATTGTTTACACGCAAATTTAGGTAAATAATAAAAATAGCAACACAATTCTAAAATTTATATAATAAATAATTTAGAATTTTAACCATTTTTATAACAAGTTTAGCCATGCTATCGACTCCTAAAAAGAGTACATATAAAACAAAAATGGAAGAAGGATACGCCTCTCCTCCTTCTAAAAGAGACACCGAAAAAGCGAATAAATACCTTTACTCAAAGGAATAGTATATAAACAGTAGCAATACTAAGAAAAATAACTTCATAAGCCATTTTGATAACACAGCAAAACCACATTTACATGGGACTAATGAAAATTCTAAAACTAAAAAAACTTAATTTAACTTTGAGAGCATTGTTAAACCTAATTATGGAATTACTTTAACATAAACACCAAATGTTTAAAAAAATCTGCCTTCATATGAAAAAATTCCATAGCAAAGGCTTTTCACTTAATAGATAAATAAATATAACACTAAAAATGAATTTGATCATTCAACTCCCAAAAAATAGCATAATTATAAAAAATCTTTATTCTCCTCTGATTCGTAAGAGAGTAGTACTGAAAGAGAGAATGATAATCATTATTACTCGAATTAAAACAAAGAAAATGATTCTCATTCAAAGAATAAAAAAAATAATCGTAATCATATATTTGCAGTTTCTGAAGTTCCAGCATAAAAAAGGCAAAATTAAATAAGCCAACTTTAAAAGAGCGCAAGAAAAGTTAATCCTTTTACATCTAACGAGACACTAACAAATAAAAATTAAGTGATAGTGGCACCTTTTGATAGAGAAAACAGGCAAATGAACATGACTATCCATTAAAGAGACAATAAAAAAGTATCTATAAATGCTGTGAATCATCTTAATAACAATAAAAATGCTAATTAAATACTTCTCCCTTCACCTAAAGAGTTTAAATAGTTAAATTCCACTCACAAAATAGATCATTAGAGCCCTCATGTCAACTGTTTCACAAATCAAATAATGAATTCAGCTAATTAAAAGCATTAAATAAATAGAAGTAATACATCTAATAGCGATAGTAATAATGAATAAAATAATAATAGTATATCTAGCTTTAGTATAAATTCAGGTAGAAGCTGTAATTATGGTAACAATAATAATAGTAACAACATTCTCAATCAAACACCTTCAAAAAATAATAATTAGAATAATTCTAAAGCAAGTTCTTAACCTTTTTTTGAAGAAGAAATGGACAGATTTGAATAAGATTATGAGGTTCTATAAGTTTTAGGCAGTGGATTCTTTGGTACTGTTTATAAATGTCAAAATAGGATAGATAAAAATATTTATGCAGTAAAAGTGACTAAAGAATAAATAAGAGGAGAAAATTCTCAAAAATAGATTTTAAAAGAAGCTTAAGCTCTTGCATCTTTAAGTGCATGCGATGAGGTAGAATATATAGGTAAATTGTTTAAATTATTTTTAATGCAAAAAATAACTCAATTTTGTTGTGTTTTAGATTCTATAAATTCAAATTTAATTATAATTTTAACCAAATTATTTTATTATAAAAGTTTGTTATCATAGTGCTTGGATAGAAGACAGATAGCTACATTTAGCTATGGAATTTTGTGATAGCAACTTAGCAAACTTTCCTTTACCCTAACCTCCTAACTATAATTAGTTCTATTAAATGATTAAGAAAATTTTCTAAGATGTAGTTAAAGGATTACATTATTTGCATTAATAGAATTTAGTTCACCTTGATTTAAAACCTGAAAACATCTTATATAACAAAAAGTAAAATAAGTTTAAAATAGCTGATTTAGGGCTTGCTTTAATTGCAAATAAGGACAACGAAAAATATAACTAAATTGAAGAGGGAGATGCTAGATACCTAGCAAAAGAAATTTTAAATTATTATGAAGCTGTTGATCTTAAAAAAGCAGATATATTTTCTTTAGGGGCAATGATGTATCATCTAGTAACTTAAGAATAACTTCCAACCAATGGTGATGAATGGCTGCAAATAAGATAGGGGCATTTACCTAACTTAGACTCATTGAATTAATGTCCAAAAGAGCTGAAATAAATGATAAGATAAATGATGAATCCTGATCCAGAATTAAGATTATCAACATAAGAAATTTTAGATTCTTCATATATGAAATCACATTTAATTAATGAAATAAAATGGTAAAAAATATTGAAAAATTTACTACTCATCTCAATTCAAAAATTGGAAAAAAATTAATAAACCTAACAAATTACTAGAAGAAAATCACTTCCCATCCTTAAAAAAATAAATTTTATATGAAAGTAAAATTATTATTGACTTTAACAAATCTAATAACAACAACAAAATAAATAAACAAAGGACAATAAATATTTCTTATACATACTTTATAAAAAACCAAAATTAATTATAGTTGAAAAAAATGAATTAAAATTTTTGATAAAATAAAAAATAAATAAGTTTGAAGATAATATATTTATATTATTAATTCCACTATAAAATATTAAAAATTTAAAGTTTAATTATTAAATCATTCATAGATTATTTATAACCGTATTTATATCACATATAATTGTATTCAAATATCTTAAATTAACAATTTAAAACACAATTCTAATTGTTTTTTATTATTTGATAAAACTTAGCTTTAGTAAATTAAGATAAATTTCACATAAAAAAACTGATTTAATTAAAAAAATTATTTTATTCAATTAAATATTAAAGCTAACATTAATTTGTTAAGATTTCTAACATTATTAAAATAAATCAAGCTGAAATAAGTAATTATAATTTAAAAAACCTATTTAAATTTAGATATTAATTTTAATAAGCAAATTAATATTTTTATTATTAATTTATTAAATGATATTTTTTAAATAATTTAAATTTAGATTTTCAAATAATTAAATTATATTCTAACAATTAATTGGTGAAAATGATGAGTGAATAATTTAAAAATATGAAATAAATTGCGAAGAAGTCTTAATAATAATTAATAATAAGAATAAAAAATAAGATTGTTATTCAAAAATAAAAATTGTTTGCATTTAATTTTTTACGAAATTAATATTTAATTTTAATAATTTTTTTACTTGATAAATACTTTATACTAAGTATATGCTCTATTAATTATATTTGCTTCAAAATCCACTACGTTAACTCTTATTATCTCCGTTAACAGAAATATCAGGTTCAAAAGGAACTTTTTTCTATTCAGATTCAAGATAGCGGCATTCAGCTGGTTCTTCAGCATAAAAACTGATAAACACTAAACCAACAAAAGAAGTAGCACTGAAAACAATAAAACTAACTGGACTGTAAGTATCCATTTAGATAAATCCATAGTAAAATACTATGATAGAAACGAAGAAACCAAGCCATAAACCAAAATGACATATGACGAGACCCTTTTCAAGGAACTTCTAAGCACAGAAAGAGTAAATAGCTTATAAAAAGCAAATATTAATTAATAAGTGGAAGGCACAGAAAATACCAAAAGTATCAATATTATTTTTAGTGAAAACAGCTAACAAACCTTAGCAAATAATTGTAGAAATCAAACCTATTTAAGCCCATCTGATACGAGTATATCTATTAACAATAAAGAAAGCAACGACTGATCCAACTAATCCACATAAACCGATCACAAGAAGCAACCAATTTGATAAGCTTTATAAATTTTCATTACCAATAGTTATTTATTGGGTATTCATAAATATCTAACATCCAGAAGTTTATGCAAAGAAATTAAGTAAAAAGCCTTCAAAGACCTCTTTCCAAAATTTAGGATTAGATTTATTTTCAGGCATGATGTATGACTAGTTATATTTCTAGACAACCTAGGAACGTATAGATTACTCGTCGTGAACACTGTAAAGCTTATGAACACTTGTAAGGAATTTATCTCTAGGTTATTAGAATCTGATGATTTCAAATGGAGTAGAGATTCTAAATACAGTCATCAAAACTATTCCTCTGATTACAACTAAGCAAAGTGTTACGATTAAGAAAGCAAGTTATCCATTGCCAAATTCCTTAGCATTAAAAGCACCAGATGAAGAGTTATAAATGCTATTAAGATTAATTTATGTTAACTAACTAACTAATAGACCTATGCAGTAATAAACTTAATATATACTCATGTGTTTAGCCTTTTTATAAAATATATTTTAGTATAATTAATATAATAAATTATTAATTTTGCTTTTAAATTTTGCAAATAAAATTTGATAATTTTTTTTATTTTCATAATTGAAAAAAAATAGGAAAAAAAGCTAATATGTTTAATATGTTGGTTTAATTTCCTTAAATAATAATTAAATATCAAAACTTTTAATAAGATTAGTGAATTTGGGTGATTCAAAATGTTTAAAATAGAAAAAAAATAGAATTTATCTAAATAAACTTATTGATAATATCAGAATAGGATATATGATTTAAAAGTTTGAAGTTAATTAAAAAATATATAGCCAGTTTCAGTCAATTTTATTTGATACTATGGAGCTAAAGACAAAATTAAGTTATAAGTTGCTTAAAATATGTAAATTTAGATAATTTTTTCTTATTAATGTAGCTTTAGTTACTTTGGTTTACTTTAAATGTGTGATTGGAATTCGATGATTTTTTATCATTAAATAAAAAATTAATTAATTAAAACATCATGTTAAGCCTTAATGAGTCAAATTTACTTGAAAATTTAAGAGTAATGCACACTAAATTTACATTTTTCAAAATGAAAATTGTTATTATACATTATATGTAACTTTAATTTTTAAGTTAAAGTAGAAAAAAATGCTAATTAGTTGTTGATATGGCTAAATAAAATATATATTGGAATCATCCCATTTGAGTATTTTGAGTTTTTATTTAAGAGTAATCTTAAATGTTTATTTGAAATTTTACTCTCCACAAATTTTTAATAAGGGAAATTTTATTAAAAAGTATATATTTATGACATCACAAATCAACTTCTTCCCTCATTACTTAAAGTGTAACATAATATCTTATCTTTGGCTAAAATACAAATAATATATCTTTCTTTACTAACACTAATTCATCCTTATAAAATGTAATTTTTTTCAAAATGAATGTTTACCAAGTAGCTTGAGTGAGGGACAAATTCCTTAATATCAAGAAGCAATGCAAAGATACATACACTGACTGAAAGTCCTAAGAATACAGAGCATATCATATAATAGCTATATGTTAAAAATGCCGCACCGATACCAATAGCATAAACAAAGTCAGCAAAGACAATAATTTTACGTTTATTCATATTTTAAGACAAACCAAATGCCATTCCTAGTCCAAATACTGTTCCTAAACAAAATAGATACATATGATTAACAGTATCTGCATAAACCATGAGCTAAGTTAAAAGATTGAAAGCAACTGCATGGAAATAACCACTCATTGTGAGAGTATGGACCAATGCATGCAACCACTTGCTCTCAAGGTCAACCTTTTTGCCATTTGAAAGCTATGAAATTTAGCTTTTTTGATCGCTCAAATCTTTTACAATCAATTTATCTTCCATTTTGTCAATTATTTTTTTAACCAAATTTTTTACTCCTTTTTGTTGATTAGGATTTTGATCTACTTTAAGCTTTAAATAGCAAAAATAAAAAGTATTTAATGATGATAAATTCTTAAAAGCTTTAGAAAAGATCAGCGGGCACTTGTAAATTTAATGATCTTTTTAGTGGAATGAGGTAAATAAAATTATTTTACATTTTTAGAATTGAATTTTGTTGATTTTGAGCTTGGGTTTTTGATTTATTTATATAATATTGTTTAAATATTCTTTATATCTTTTTCTTTTAATTATTTTTTCAATTAAATTAGTATATGTAAAGCATTAATTAGCATATATCCTAATCTATCGACTATAAGAAAATAAAATCAAATTGGATAGAATTGTGTGTGTATTTATCAAAAATAGTAATGTCATTATTTTTACAATCAATTTTATCTAAAGAGTATCAAGTGTATTTCTTTTACTCAATTATTAATACTTTTTCATATAAACAATTATTAATAATTTTATAATTTGCCTCATATTCGTCGTCATTAATTCTTCAATATCCCCTATTTTAATTATGTATTTCTTTTTCAATTTTAGTTGCCTTATTGAATAAATCAACTAATCAAGAATTCAAATATTTATATATTATAAACGAAACCCAATAATCTAATTTTGACGTCAAATATGTATTTCTTATATTAATATTTACTATTTAAAAACTACGTCTACTAATTTACTTTTTGTTGAAGCAACTAAACAATAAGTAGTTTCATCCAAACTTATCATTTATTTTATTTTAAGCAAAAAATCTACCCTTATTCGGTTAAAGCAAATAAACTAAAAATAAAAATGTAAGCTTATAAAATATAAGCATAATAATTAGGTTGTAGACAAATTTTACCAAAAACTCAGTCACATTTTTTAAATCGAATAATAAAAATATAATTCAGAAATTATTTTTTTTATTAGGAAAAGTGTTATTATTAATCTTTATGAAATTTTATAACAAAAACATGAACATTTTTTATCATATTTCAGAAGTATAAATGCTAAAAAATTATAAATATTTGTAATTTAAAAAATTCTAATTTGTGAAAATTTTTTTCTTTATTTAATTTAATTTTTTAAACGAAATAAATATATATCAAGCTATAAAATAGCCTAAACTGAAAAATTAAATATAGTTTACAATAAAAATAATAATTATTTTAGCTTTGGAAGTCGTTTTTATTTTGACTTTTTTAAGTATTTACCTATTAATATAAAATTCATTCTCTATAATTTATGTCATATTTTTATAAACATAACGCCATAATTGCAAATAAATTATATTTAAATTAATATAATATTAAAAGGAAATATAGTTATATATATTTATCTATTAATAGACATATTTTTAAATTTTGAAGAATTAAAAAGTTAATTGTTCATCTAAAATTTTATAAAAATAAAATAATACATTTATTCTTTGAAATTTTATCAAAATATATTTAATTTTTTAGCATTAATTCTTAATAAAGCAATTAATTCATTATTACTTTAGAAAAATAATTTATTTCTATTTCTTTGTTAAACAATCTAAATAAGAAATTTTACAAAATAACATTTGGTTTTAATACTTTAACTAATTATGCTCTTTAAAAATGATATTATTAATTTTAAATAGCTATCCCTTTAATTAATTTAAATTTACTTTTATCGTTAAATTTATTTTAATTTTTTGTTTCTAAATTTCTATTTTTAAAAATTTTTGTAAAAAATTTTCATTAAAACGGTAACTGTGGTGTCATCATATTTAGGTTTTGGTTATGAATGTAAAAAATATTTTGTATTGTAATCGATTAAACATTTTATAATTTAGTCTTGTTTAATTTGAATAATTTAGAAAAAATTCTTTAAATTGAATTTGAAATTTAAAATTTTCTAATTTATGGCTTTAGATATTTTCTACTTCTGAGATTAGAAGCATAGATGTTGTTAAAACTTTATATAAAAAATTAAATTATTAAACAAAAACTTTAAAGCTTTAAATTGAAGAATATTTATAAATTTAAAATGTTATTATAGGTTAAATCTATAAATTTGATTTGTAGTTATAGCGTATTTTGGCTGATTGTAAATTATGTTGTGTAATTTAATTTTTAGAAATAATAAGTCTTACACAATTTATTTAATATTTGGTCATCGAATTATCACAAAATTATTATTCTTGATAATACTTATTACTCAATTATTTAATTATTACAAATATAACAATTTTATTGCAAGATATTAATTTTAAAATAATTAATCTGTTATTCTATAATAAAATCATTAAAATAGAAAATTAAAAATTAGTATTGATAAGTTTATGGGAAAAGTAAAGGATAAATTAATAACCAAATAATTTTATCAAGAGAAGAAAATTTTTATTAAATTTGATATTTCTATTTGTAATTACTACCTACCTAATAAAGTACAGATCTTAATTTATAAATACTTTTATATTTTTCATAAAAAGCACTTATAATGAAATAATATTATAAATTACGCCGAAAATTGTTTGTAATAAATATGAATCAAAAATACTATTTATCGTTTAAGAATTATAACGATAATTTAGTATGAAATTTCATAGAAACACAAATTATTTACATTTTTTATAAGTTTTAATTTTCATGATAGAATAAATTTGATTCTATGGATATAATTCCAAAAAATGAGGGTTCATCCTTCTTTCATTTATTTACTTAATTTTCTGTATGACTAACAAGATAAGACTTATTGAATAGTGTCTTAGTATTTTTTTAAGCAAATTTAATTAACTGGTGATAAAACAATTTTCTTATAGAAATTAAATATATTTAAACAAACATAAAGTATTTAATTAAATATTGCATTTTATACTTCCACATCACATCAACCTTCCTCTTCTGTCTGCTCTTAAAAAATATTTGAAAATAAAATAGAAGAAATTTCTTTAAAAATATCACAAATATTAATCGAAAATATAACAAGCTATTTATTCAAATAGCTTCTAAAAGATATAATGTGTACTGTTTTTTGTTTATCACTCTGTATTTAATATTTTGTGCTTTGATTGCTTTGAGATAAAAATGGAAGCTAAATTGAAGGAATTTATTAAGATAAAACAACTAAGATAAACTTTAATAGTAAATTATATTAATGAATTAAATTTTGGAACATAGTGGTAATAGATAAGTATGAAGCCAATTAAATTATAAAGCTTATTAGCTTTAATTTTCTATAAATGACTGAAATTAATTTAATTTAATTTAATTTTTTTTGGAAATAATTCTATTTGATGATTTATACATTTTTTCTAACACTAAGTAACTCTATTCTAGGGAGAAGTTATTTATTGAAAATTATAATTATTCAGTGCACCTTTCCCACTTGTAATGACTGTCTTCCAGAAAGTATCTAGCATCGATAACTTTTATCCAGTATATATTTTAAAAGAATTCTTTTGTGATAGAAGAATTTAAGTATTTTTGTAATACTATTTTAAGGGTGGATTATTTAAAAGACTTTTAAATGGCGGGATTTTATTTTAAAGTACTTGATTACATAGTCTATTCTTCTATCCATATTGAGCTAGTGATATGCTAGGGATAAATGAGTTTTATGTTAAGTATGCTCTTCAAAGCAAATCCAAATTTAATTTTAATAAAAAAGCTCAATAATAAATCTGAATGTTGAAAAAAGATATTTGATGGGGAAAATGAAATTAGACTAGTAGAGAGGTGGCATGGTGGCAAGAAGGTTCAAAGTATTAATCTAATTATCTGTACAGCAAAAAAAGCTTTGTGAGCTATAAAGAGTAAATGATTATAATTTTACTATTAGGAGTTAAAAGGAAAAGTAAATAAATGATAGCTAATAATAAATAAAAAAGAAAAATTTATTATCCCCAGGAATATTATTAATTAATTATATCATATCTGTTTTTAGATTAATCGAACAAATTTTTTCCCTTTATATATTAATAAACAATTAAATCAAAATTTGTATATATTTTCAATTTAAAATAATTGAAAGAAGAATCTTAGAATGATAAATCACTAATTAAATTAATTAAATAGATCGATTGAAATGGGGAAGAGAAGCGCTAAATTTTTATTATATTTTATAATGCAAAAATTTACAGAAATCAAAAAAAAAAAAAAATTCTTTTGATTATTTTTATTGAGGGAAAAAAAAACAAAAGAAATGACAGATTCTTAAAAAAAACCCTAACTTAAAATGATAAATAAATTGAAATGTAATGAAAACAAACTTCTCAATGACATGCCAGAGCTCTCAACTTAGGAGTCACAGTAAAAGAAAAAGAGAAATCGCTTTAAAAATATAGACTGGGAGCAAGTGCTGGATTATGATAACCTCGTGTTGAATGACCAAGTTTATGAAGCTCCTTGGATGAGATGTACAAAGAAAAGAAAGAAATTATGCACATCTTTTGATAAAAATGACTCTACATCAAACATATAAGGAAGCTCATTCAGTTTAACTGGGTCAAACAGTAAAATTGACAGTATATCACTTTCTCATTCAAATGAACTAATTAGCCCTATGTCTTCATTAAAAATAATTACAACTGCAGAAAAAAATTGCAGTGGGGGTAATAAACCTAATGTATCAAAGTAATAGAAAAAATCTTCTGAAAAAGATAATCATTCAAGTAATGTTGCTAATAAAATGAAATAAGGTTTTTAACAATGCTCAAAGTAAAATGGTATGGATAATTCGTTTGATGAAGAGAATCTACCTAAAGGTGATTTAAAGGATAAACCCATTAGTAATATTAAGTAAACTCGTCAAAAGTCCTAAAAAGAGCGCGAATTAAAAGCTCAGTAAGGAGAAGATTTGACACAATAGAATAAATTAATCACTAATGAAACTCAGTTCTCTCAGTAGAAAATACAAAGTAAATCAGGGAAATCAAATAAAAGTAACTCTCTTAAGGCCAATGAGACTTCGATTAATACAGTTTCTAAAGCCATTAATACTTAAGATGAAAAAAATAAGTATTAAGATAATTCTTCCAACACTAACCATTCGTCCTAAATTAAAGAAAGTTCTCTTAACTTGCTAAAAACATAATATTGTAAAAAATTTTTAAAAAAATCTTAAAATGATTGTTCACAGGAGCCTTCTAGTGAAAAAAGCAGAAAGAGCACAGCTAATCAAGAGGAAACTAAAAAAGACAAGTGTATTAATGAAAACTTGAAAGTAGCTCTTCAGACTAGATCTCAAACCAAACGCTCCCCCACCTCCTCCCGTTTGAATGAAGATGCTCTTGTAATTAACTAATCATATGACGACAGTGATGCTTCTACAAGAGATGAAGACCACTAAGATAATCATATCAGATAGCCTCATATCAAAGATAGATCTATTAAAAATCAAACCTAAAGGATTACGAGAGCTGGTGTCATATCTAATAATGACTAATTACTAACTTTAAAAGAAAGTCCATAGACTAAATAGAATAAAAAAGATGGTGAAAACGAAAAATTTGGATAAACCCCAGAAAAAAAATCTAAAAAAACTTAAAATATAAAAGATGGTAGTAGTTCAAAACTTAAAAATGAGAAAGAACTTTAGCAAGAAAATGAAGAAAGCTAGAAAGGATAACAATCTTTGAAAGGAAGTAAAAATAAATAGTTAATTGGCAAATCATCTACTATTCAAGAGGCGGGTGATGATAATTAGATAGATAAAAACAAAAAATAAAAAAAAGATAATAACAATAACAATAATTAAAAGAAGAATTAGAGAGCTAATAAAAATTAATTTAATCTAAAACTCGATGAAACTTCAAACAGTAATTAAAATTCTTCACAAATAGAGTTAGAGTCAAACTCTTTTGAGTAAGCAGAGTTACAAGGATAAATATTATCTTTAAATCTTAATAAGTAAACCAGCTAAGCCTCTCTTAGAGGAGGACCTTAAGCTGAGTTGAATAGTTCTGTTGAGAATTTGTATGAATAAAGCATTCCTAATATTCCAAACAAAAAGTCTTAATTTAGTAAAAATATACCTCAGAATGAAAAAACATATTCAACTTCTTCATTAGATTCAGAATAAAATTTAGAAAAAATAGATGAAGAACTAAATATTGAGGAGTCAGGATTCGAAAACTCCAACAATAATGCTGCAGCTATATAGCAATTGTAAATCAATCAATAAGAAATTGACTTGGATTAGTAATAAGTTCCACACCTATACATCCGTAACTAAGACTATGCTACCAAAGTTGGACGTAGCTATTAAGCTGTTATACCTGAGTTAGGTAGCTACAATAATCAGTAAAATCACTTGTAAAGACTGGTGACTCAATAGAAAGTTTGGGGAAGAGATTGGATAGAAGAAAAATAATAAAAAATTATAGTGAAGTGTACCGCAACTCTAAAATAATGGTATGGAAATAGAAGAAATGAAGAATAATGCATTCAACATTTAATGCTTTTGGGGTTTGATGATAGTAAATATAATCAGTTTTTAGAAGAAAATCAAGACTATTTCTATAATATTTATAACTAATATGATGCTAAATTTATAAAGAAGAAAATTAAAAAGAAATCTTTATTTTCTTGCAAATGATCTTAATTTTGACAATAAAATCAACTAAATAAAATATAAAAAAAGCTCTAATATATAAACTAATTATATTAAAATTACTAAGCAATAAAATTATTTTATACTTTAAATCTTCTTAAAATTTATCAAAAATAAATAGAAAACTCCATAACTAATTATTACTTAGATTTTAATTTCAATTCTTCTTTATTTATAAACTTCTTACTTGAACAGAACTACAAAATTAATACTTCATTCAAATTTGCATAATTCTTTCTAACTTATTTTACATTCAGAAAGAACATTTATCTATCCACCTATATAAAAAAAAACAAAAAACTTAAATTCTCTGCTCTCAAACAAAGATTCATTTTCCAATTTAATCTATCTATAGCTTATTTTAAAATGCTAGCATTACTCTCTCTTGCTATACTCCTGCTGATTTGGCCAGATAATATAAACAATACATTAAAGAATCGAGTTAATTTTTCTTTCACTTAAAACTTTTTAAATATATTTAAATCTAAATAAAACAATTTAATTATTATAAAAAATTTAATTTATAATTTTAAAGAACAACCATTGATAATCTATACACTCATATATATTATATATTATATGTTAAAGTATATTCATTTGCAATTAAATTATCAAATCTAATTTCTTAAATTAATTTAAATATTTTTATCATTTTTAGGCCTTTAATAAATTATAAAATAGAGTTATTTAGTTTCTTAAACATATTCTCATAAAAATAAAATTAAAATTTTTAATTTGGAAAATATTTATTATAAAAATAAATGTATTATTCAGAGCATTCACTAACTACAATATCTTTTTATTCTGAAATTAGTTTAGTCTTGCTGAAATAGCAATTATTTAATATAAAAACAGTTTTTAAATTTGTAGACAATAAAATATTTAATTTAAAATACAAATATATGATGATGCAAACACTTGAAGAGAATTTCCTTAACTATTTTGTCAAATCGTGGAAAATTAATATTATTGTGCTTTCACTTTATGATAAAAAATATTAAGATTTAAAAAATTAAATTTATTGCTTGCTCATAGATAATAATTAAAAGTGAGGCTTAAATAAATACATAAATTTTTAGATGTAAGACAAGATGTTTTATCAAATGTATATATATACCCAATTTTTCAGATCATTAAAAGAATTCTTTATTTGCATATAATTGAAAAATTAAAAAAGTTAAGATAGTCAAACTAGTATACATATATTATAATTTTAAAAATATTAAAGGAATTGAATTAAAATTTGGATTTTACTCTCTGATATAATTCTACCTAAAAATAAAAAGTACTTAAAATGTTTATCTAATTTATTCAATAAGAATTATACATAAACTTGAAATTTTGCTAATTATTTTAATAGTTTTATTAAATTTTAGAGAGAAATAAAATTGATAATTAATACTTGCAGGAATAGATTTACTATAACTAATTATTTATAATATTAATTACTTAACAATTACTCTAATTAGCTATCAAGGATACTGAAAAAAATTATTATCGTGACCTTTTATTCAATAATAAATATATTTTTTTAAATAGGGGATTACAAAATTATTATTTAAAATGATTTGTCCTTTCATTATAGTGCATATAAATTTGTAATTAAGTTGAAAAAAGAAATTGTACTTACTTATTTAAATATATACTTATATTCTTTGAATATATTTTGTTATAATATTAATTTTTTCACTTTCCCACAAACTCATCTGGCAAGAGAAGAATTTTTCTACATAGAAATTATAATTCATTTTTTCTCTCTTACTTTACTTTTTACATAAATTGGTTGTGTGAAATACTTAAATAAAAATGAGCAAAGGCAAGAAAGATAAATTAGATTTAACAGTGGCATTAAATAATGTACTAAACGATATAATAGTTCAGGATCCTTAGCAAATATTTTATCTTCCTGTTGATACTAAGCTGTTTTTTGATTATACAAAGAAAATAGCAAAGCCTATGGACTTATAAACCATGCAAAAAAAAATTAAAAAGGTAAAATTAGTACAAAAATTATATTTAAGTTAATTTTAGAATATATTTTTTGCAAAATAACTATCGTTTCTATTTAATTCTGACAAAAATTATTTTATTTCATATTATATTTAGATAATATTTAATCTTTTCTAAACCTGTTTTAAAATCATTAATTCCCATTTTTTATCTTTAAAGTATGTAGGCTATAAAGAATTTGAAAACGATCTTAATCTGATTTGGAGTAATTGTAGAATCTACAATTAAGAAAATAGTGACATATATAAAGCATCTTTAAGATTGGAAAGATTATCAAAAAAGTCATTAAAGGAGCATCTTCTACCTTTTAAAGCTCATTATAGATTTGATGAGAATGGAGTTCCAATTAAAAAAAGAAAATACAATCGTGTGAAGGATTCGTTAAACTCAAGTTTGATTTAAACAAATGGAAATTAAAACTATTAATATGCATCATCTTATGGTATTCCTTCCAGAAAAACATCCTTAAGTGTAGATAAAAAAGGTAAAAAGATAAAAAATTTACAAAAATAAATATGTTGATTATTTTTAATATCTAGAAAAAAGAGGCTCTAAAGGAGTAGCAAAATTGGCAAAGGCTATAAAGAAAGGGAAAAAGCAAGATTTGTTAGGATTAAAAAAAGCTCAATAAATACCAGCTCTCCCTTAGAATTTAATATTTGACAAAAAAACTATAATTCACCCTCCTAAATCTTCAAATTACAACTGTATTGTGATAGGATTGCAATAATAAATCTAATCTAAAGAAAATCTTATTACTGAAGATGATAAGTAATTTTTGAAGTAGAAGGTTGTGAATTTTTCGTAAGAAGAACTCTTTAAATGCATTAAAACAATATAAGAATATGAGCCTTAGCACATTTCCTAGCAATCAAAAGAACACTATATTGTTAATTTTAATACACTCACTAAAATGGTTTTTAATAAAATAAAAGAATAATTTTCATTATGAAAAACTAACTTTTTTCTGGGAAATAGACAATAAATAAATAAATAAGTATTTAATCTAAAAATGAATTTTATACTCTAAATTAAGTAATCTGATTAGTAAATTTAAATGATAAAAATTGTTAAATATGTAATACATATCATTTGTAGTAATATTTTTTGCTAATTTTGGAAAATAATTGCCTATTTTTATGAAAAATTGTTTGAAGAACTGTATGCAAATATATAATTTTAATTTATATTTTTAGAGGTATTTTCAAAACATTTTAAAAATAAATAATGCTCAAACAGCTTGATATTTTACACCTAATTTTCTTTAAAAATTATTTTTGGACTTATACAACATTTATCTTTCAAAAAAAATACATACTTAAAATTAAAGATAGTAAGGAGTGAATTGGTTATTTAGTTAGTTATAAATTTAGTAGAGATTGGATAATTTAAACTAAAATAAATAGTTATTTAATAAATTAATTTATTGATTGATATTATATGCTATTAGATTAAAATGATTATTCTAGTAGTTTTTTGTTTGTCTTAAAACTGATTACAATATTATTATTTTTTTAATAAATAAATAATAAGTAATTTTTTTAAATTTTTAAGGTAGAAAAATAGTAAGTATATTTTTTAAATAGATTATTTCTAAATTTTCTTCTTAGTGATTTCAAAAAGCAGTTTAATGAACCTTAAAATTTGTTAGACCAGTAAAGGTAAATTGTACTGAAGAATTTATTTTTAAATATAATTATTTATTTTTATTTCAACTCTTTCAGCCTATTAAAATGTTGTTTTCTTCATAGTTGACAATTTTTAAGAGGTTATATACTATTTGATCAACATTCATAAGCTAACTCGCCTAATTATATTATTTGCATTATGAAAGGAAGTTATCCTTTAGCATATTCTCATTGATTATTTTAGAAATATCGTAATGTAAAATGAGTCTAGTGGCGTAATGAGATACTTAGAAAAATAGTTCTTCGCCTAATAATAGTATCAATTATTGCTTTAATTACTATAAAAAAAAATATATTAGAGAAATGTTTTATTAAAAATATTTGTATAATAAATAGATAGTTACCTCTATTATTTCTTCTGGATTTGCTACTATTTCTTCTTTGTTTTAAGTTGATTATAAAATAGAGTTTATGTCAGACAAAGATGATCTTGTATAGTTATATGATATAGCTAGGTTATCATCTTAATAGTTATTAAGCAGCTACTAATTATTATTTTCATTTTCTATGTCTTCTAATTGCATTTAAGATGTTTTTAAATTAGAGTTCTTGTTAAACATTTCTTAAATATCTTAGTACTAATCTTGATTTTATTTATTGTCTAAGCTTTAAGGAATCTAGTTATTGCTTTGGTTATTAAATAAATTACTGCTATTTGATATCAAATTAGCACCAAAGTTGTAAAAGTTCTAGCTATTATTACTACTACTTCCACTCATATTATTTTAAAATGCATAATTTCCACTGCTATTGTTGTTGGGATTTAAAATGTTACTTCCATTGTTTTGTAATTGGTGACTGTTTTAGCTGTTGTAATTATTACTACTATTTCTTTTGAAGATTCTTAGCATATTAGTCTTCTCAATTGAATTATTCTCTTAAATATTTTAATTATTTTCTATAAAATCTTGAGAAAGCACTGTATTTAAAGAGCAGATCATTTGGTCTTCTTAATTTTACTCAAAATCCTAATTAATTTAAAAAATAAATATTTTTATTTCCTATTTAATTTTGTAAAAAGTTAAATATTTCATTACATCATGAAAATCTTGCACAGCTTACTAAAAATTCTCAGGTTCTTGATTTTTTTATGGTTATTTAAATATTTAATGTATTATTTATGGTTATTGCTATCCTTGCAATTAGTTGACCTAAAATTCTTTACTCGGTCTATTCATTTACTTTTTTACTGCTTCAATATACTAGTTCTATTAGTGAATATTTTCCTTCACAGAAACAGAATTATCTGAAAACTATTACTTAAGATTCAGAGAAGGTCTTGTCTTTATGTCGTTTTTAGGCTGTTTGTAGTTTATAATTATTGGAGTATATTATTGTTATTACTGTTGCTATGACTAAGGGATATTAATTTAAGGAGCAAATAAATACTATGGAGTTGAGTTGTCTTGAGTTTATATTATCTATGGTTTTAATTGTGGGGTATTAGTAACAACTTGTTCACTTAAACGGATAGCATTGTTGTATTTTCTTGCACTAAATTTTAGTCTTGGCTAGAAATTTTACTATTAAAAAGGGTTGTTATTACAACTTGAGCTTACTTATCCTTCAGAGCCCTTAGCAAATAAATTATTTCTCATAACTTTTTATATTTAAATTACTGGTGAAAGTTCATCAGCTTTGTGATTATTAAATAAGACTTTAGGTGTTTCTTTACTGCTATCTGAAGTACTGCAGTCAGAATATTATTTATTCAATTTTTTAGGCGAATAATTATTATTTAAATTATTTAAAAAATTTTTTTCATTTTCTAAATTAGAATTGTACTTTAAATTTACAAAATTCTGTTTTCCCATAATATTAGGGGAAGAAGCAACATTATATTAAATCTTTTGTTTAGAGTTTGAATTATTTTAAGGACAAGAACTTGGAGATTTTAGAGAAGGCAATTTACTTATCTATATTTTTTAAATAAATAAATGTTGAGACTAATAAATTCGAAACAATTAAAAATTATTAAATAAATCAATACATTCTGATTTTTTTATATTCCAGGTGATATATCTCTCGCCTAATGCTTACTCATCTGCCTCTGTATAATATTTTTTTAGATATTCTACTAGTTTTAAACAGCAAATTCAAACAATTTTTATTCGCTTTTTTGAATATTTTTTAAGGAGGGTGATTATGCTCGATTATATTAAAGCTCGAAATTTCCTGTGCTTATGTCTTTAGTCAATCGAGTTTATCTGCACGAGTTCAATCTGGTCTAAAAATTAAGTTAAATATTTAAATTTTAAATAATTAATAAATTAATTAATTAAGGTAAATAATTGAAAAGAAATTAAAGAAACTATTACTTAGTTTTAATTAATCTGTTTTTCTTATCTAGATTTGTCAAGATACTATTTAATCTCTTCGAATTCTTTTTAAATATAAAAAAGTTATAAAGTTAATATTAAGAATAATCTTTTTCGTTTTTTAATTAAAACAATACGATGAATTATTTTTAAAATAAAAGTATATTCTTTTACCAAATACTTGTTCGATAGATGGCCTTTTATTAGGATCATTTTACAGGAGTTTTTAAATTAAGTTTTTTAAAGGTGAGGAAGGAGTTTAAGGAAATTTAAGCTATCCTCTAGATATTGCAAGCATCAGATGAAATATTTCAAATCCCTCAAAAGGGTATTTTAAATATACTAGCCTAAAAAGAACGATACCTATAGCCCATATATCTACTTTATTTGTATAAGGTTGCTGATTACATATTTCAGGGGCCATAAAGTATGGTGTTCCTTTATAAATTTATTAAAAATAAAATTTTAATTCATTAGAAAATTTAAATTATTTAATTAATTAAATAAACAAATATTTGATCCTTACCAATAATAGTAGAGGCCTTATCTTTAGGATTCTGAAGCTTCTTCGAGATCCCAAAATCTCCCAAAAGAATGTTATCATTTGAATCAAGAAAAATATTACTATTCTTAATATCTCTATGAATGATTTTTTAATTATGAATGAATCTGACTGCACTACATAGCTAAGTGAACCACTTTAGTATAGTTTTGCAATCGAAAAGTGTATTGGCTTTCTATGCTTAAATAATTCTCTATTCTAGATCACCACCTTTAAATATTTAAAATAAATTTATAAAATGTAAACTAATTTATTATAGCAGTCAGTCATTAATTCATAATTATAAAATAATCTACTTCTTATTTAGTTATTTAAATTTATTAATTATTATATTTCAGATATTTAAATATCTAAAAGAGAGGATTATATTTTTGCAAGATTTCGATAGGGAGTTTCTGAAATAAAGAAGTGTTAATAAATTTAAATTTTATAAAGAATAATCCGTAATTTAGATTCAGAGGTATGGAATGAAAGATAAATCTCAAATACATCTTTATAATTTTTCAAGTATTAAATATTATAAAATTTATATGAAAAATTGATCATTGAAATGCTAATTTTTTTTTGTGATTGTTGCTATTGATAAATAAATGATTTATTAGATACTCTGATTGTAAAATCTTTCAATTTTTAAATTTTATGATTTAAAAATTAATTAAGAAACTGGATAACAATAATAAATATACGATTGATTACTAAGATAATTAATTAGTAATCATCAATAATATCCATGAACTCCACTAATGCATTTACTTGCTATTGAATCTTTAATTAAAACTATAAACTACTAATACACTATATTATCAAAATTTCTAAAAATGAAATCCATATTTGTAGCAAAAATTTTTATTTTTATTCTTCAGTGAATATGAAAAGCATATTATAATTGTTTGTATGATGGTTTCTGCTTCTAAATAAAGCAATTGTGTGCATTTTTGTAAAGTTGAATGTTGAATTATTTACCTTCTGCGTAATCCATGACTATGCATAAATAATTCTTCTTAAATAAGAAGGAATCTTAATATTTTATGATGTTTGGATGACTCAAAGATTTCAAGATAGATACTTCTTTGTATTGTTTTTGAATTTCTTAATCGCTCATGCAGCTTAATTAGATTTGTTTAATAACAAACTACTAGTTTGTTTAGGCATGCTTGCATAAATAGGCTTTACCTTGATTTCCAGAACCTAAAAGTTTTACCTTTTCGTATTTATTATTTATTTTTTCTTGAGTGTCATCTTAAATATCAAAAGCGGACATCTTATTAATCTTTTTATACAAATACTAAGTAAATAAGCTGATCTATATAAATTATAAGCCAAGTAGTATATGTTGTAATCTTATTTTTAGTTAATGTAAGCTTTGGTATTCTTTGAAATACTAAATATAACTCAATATTTAAATTTGTTAATTTATCAGTAAATTTATATAGAAAAGTAGAAGATAGAAAATTCAATCTTAGCTCTTGGAGATTATATAATTAAGATTTTAAAAAAATGCATTACTTTTTAGAAAGAAATATTTAAATTTTTTTAAGTGTATCTTTTCCTTAGATATTTAACCAATAAACTATTAAAGAGTTGAGAGAGTGTTGATTTTTCTAATATATGTATATATTTTATATTTTTAATGTAATTAAATGATTATATGAGATACTCTAGCTTATTTTTGTATTTGTGGGGATGATCAAAAACAGATTTATAATTTATTTATTTTCAATTATTTTACGAAATTTAAAAACTTTTTTAAGTTTCATATAAAAATAATGATATTGTTCATTCAACAAATAAATAACATAGTCATCTATTATACTGAATAAAATTATTCAGTTTATTATTCAACATTAAAATCTATCAGAATCTATTTTTCTATATTAAAAAAGTTATTTTAAGTTTAAATTTTTATTAAATGTCATTTAAAATTTTTATTTTTTGTAATTTGTAAAATGTTTTAAATTTAATTTTAGGAAATAAGATAATGAAGGTAATCAAAATATTTGATTTATGTGTGAAAGTATTCGCTCTTTTGGAAAATTATAAATTTATTATTATAAATTAATAAGCCCATTTTAATTGATAAGGATAACAATAGATTCTTGTAAAAAGTTAAGATTTTGAGAGAAGATAATATTATGTATTATAATTATTTAAAGAACTATAAAAGAAGTTAGTATAAGTGATAAAGTATTTTATATATCAATTTTTAATATAATTTTAATAATTTCAATTTTCAATTAAAATCTCTTCATTGGCTAATCCCAAAAAAGCATTTTCAGATTTTAAATTTAAGATATGGCAATCATTATTTGAATTGTTATTATATGAATTATTTTCTCTTCTAACTAATTTTTATCTTAAATTATTTTAATTTGTATTTTATTGGTCATTTTATTTTTACTGCTGAGAATGAATGTTTCGTTAGTAGTACTAAATAGCTTTTTCTCTTTTCTCTTAATATGATAATAGATTAGGTCTCCCTAATTAATTATAGAACCACTCAGGGTTTTAAAGCTTATCTAATTAGTTTTAGTTAATATCTATTTAATATGTTGGCTTTACAGGCTCCGTTTTAGGAGAATTTTACAATTATTAATTGTAATTTATTTTTTTAAAAGATAAAATACTAATATCCTGATCAGTTTTTAAATTATTGCTTATATAAGTGCAAGAACAATTATTAAGCTTTGTTTTCTATTAGAGGATAAGAGGTGAAGGATTTCTGGATATACATTAGCCATTAGCCACTGAGTAACAAGATGTATCAGTTATTTTTGATGAAATACTGTTGAATGGTTTATTTGTGTTTGTGGATTGTTTTTTAAATAAATTATTATTTTATGTGTTAAAAATTTAATATTATTCTCTTGACAGTTTTGTACTATTATTTTATAATTTATTAAGTAAAGGTAATTAAGCAATTTTATAATTATTTAATATTTTAGTTTATATTTCTATTTTATTAACCATTTTTGGGTCTAAAGATTCACTAGCTTGTTTCAATTACTATTTTAAATTGTTATTATTTTTTAAGAGATAAATATTTCTTAAATCTTTCTGTATAAATTCATTTTCATTTTGTTAGCTTTAAACATTTTAGAAATTATTTAAGCGATTTTCTTCAGCTAAAAATTCATCCTTTTAGTCATTTAATTGAGGGCAATTTATATTATTTAGCTAAAATGAATTTTAGTTTATTTTAAGTTCTCCTTATAATAAACTTTAGTATGATTGCCTTGTTGGATTATTTAATGTAGACATTTTCTGTTATAAAATTAAGGGATCTCTGCCTCTAGAAACTGATTATGAGCAAGGTAGTGCACAGTACTATCTTGTCTTGTTTTCAATTTATTTTTCTTTTTTTATTTGAAAATATTTGTTAATTCAATTTTTATTAATTAAGAAGTTCATTTTATAAATAAATTAATTCATCTTTCATCAATTAAAATTACAAAAGAATTTATTTTTAATATTATTAATTAATCAATTTTTTTAATAAAAATCAAAATAATTAATGAAAGAGCATTTGAATAAAATAGCAAAGTTCAGTGTTTAAAATTTATTTTTTGAATAATTGTAAGAAATTTTCAAGTAACTTTACTTTTTTTTATTTGTTCCTTTTAGCCAATTTATATATTAGAACAGCTTATATTTGGATGAATATTTTCTAACCCAGAGGAATTGGATACTAAAGAAATATTTACAGGAGACGGTTTTGTAAAGATTTTTTATTGATTAGTGGTTAGAATTTAACTTTAGCTGACAAAGTTGCTCCTTCCTATCATATTTACAATATTTATTTTTATATTTTAAAGATCTTTTTCTGGTTAACATAATGATTAAAACCTTTGTCTTTCATTTTCATTAATTTATTTATCAATTGAATCATCTTCTCTTCTCCTTCCATTTTTAAATTCTGAAGCTTGAGTTTAATCGTTTGCTAATTTAGAATCTGCTTCACTTTGGTTTATTTCAGAGTAGTTCATTTGCTATTTCTCCTTTGATATCATTGGCTTTACAAATCTGTCTAATTAATAGACATTTAAAGGATGTATTTCATATTCTTAAATTTACTTGCTTTATTTCTAAAGCAATGGAGGAAGTATTTTAAAGGGTATTTACATTGGATTTTTTTACTTTTCTGTGGCACAAAAAGTGAAATCCATTTGCTTTTTTTATTCTATCTTACTTTGCTTAAATATACTATCTTGAGATTAAGAAACCCTCATAATTTTGTTATTAATGTTGAAATTGGCTGTTTTTTCGTACCAGGTGTCATCTTCGAAAGTACTCACTTATTATGAAGGGGAATTTGATAAAGGTTATTCATTATTATACTTAGACGAGTTAGACAACTGATTATCATTAAGCATTTAAGACTTTGCATTTAAGCGATCTTCAGAGTAAAATTCTTCAGGAAACTTTCTTGATATTCTAGGAATAACTTTCTTCATTTTGTATGAAAAACGAAATTATTTTAAAATTTGTTATGCGTATACCAGATTACTCTTTTGTTAAAGAACAAAAATGAAATCGAATGTGCCAAATTGATTTTTTTTATACTTAAAAATTATTGTTTTCTTTATGTTAAATATGCAAATTTTTATTAGTAATAAGCAATTGTTTTGTTAATTTACTGTATTTATTTAAATAAACCTCAATTTTAATTATTTTGAAGATACTATTACTAAAAAATATTTGTTCAGTTATTAATTTCCATAATGATAGTAAAATCGACAAATTACTATTCATCTTAATATTTTTAAACAAGTCAATGTAAGCTTAAATAAATTGAATCTAACGCTAAAAATATTTATTCGATATCATATAACATATTTATTATATTGTCCAGAATTATTTAATTGATAAAATTAAGGTCTAAGAAATGCTAAGCTTATTAAATATTTCAAATTATAGAAGAAACAAATAAAGAAATATATAACCTTGTAAAAAATTATTCATGCAACTTTACTAGCAAAAAATATTATGATTATAATAACAAATTTTAAATAAATAAATAAAACCTAATTTATTTTTCATATAAAATCTAAACTATTCATAATACCAATCAGGGTAAAGTAAATTTATGTTAAATTCAATATGGCAACATATATTATAGTAGCTCAATTCCTAAAAAAAATTAAAATAATCTTACTAATATAATTTTAGCTCAGTTAAAATGCTAACATTACTTTGATAATTAATTCATTTAGCTAAAAAATAAATTTGTTACAAATAAGTAATCAAAAGTTTCCTTAAAATAAATATTAGTATTACAAAGATGTAAAATAAATAATAAAGCAAAGATATAATCATTACTGAATAAAAACTACCTCAATAAATAATTTTTTTTGAGACTATTAATTTTTAAAAATACATCTCAAAATTCAAAAATATTTCTTAGTCTAATAAATTAAGTATGATTAAAAAATTTTAAAATTAATAAATTATATTCTTTTATTTAATAAATTAGTTTTTATATTAATAAAATATTTTGTTAAACAGTTATTTTTATAATTATATAAGTGAGTTTTGTTTTTATCACAAAAGAAAATTACAATAGCTTTTAATGCAAAATTATAAAAATGAAATATATTTTTTGAATAACTTAAAATTTACAAAATCAATTATATTTTATACCTTCATTGATATTTAGTAAATTATCCTATTTTAAAATAATAATTTAAATCTTCGTTTAAATATATGTATTAACATCGTCAGATTAATATAAATATTAGTTCTATTAAATAATTGATGAATATTTTTTATCTCTTAATTTTTTTATAACAAATATTATTTAATTTTGCTGAAAAATCAATTTATATTGGAATATTGATAAACGGCTATATGAAATAAAATATTGATCTAATTAAAGTAAATTAGATTTTTTTCAATTCTTAACCAATGTTATTCATTTAAATTTTTTATATTATTATATTGACTTCTGAAAACTAATTAATATTTTTCTTGTTTTCAAATATCTTATTCATAATTTTACTGTATTTTTAGAGTTAATTTTTTGATAAAGCCTTTAAAATTATATTAATCATTATATATTTAAATGAAAAATGTAGGGATTTAAAAGAAATAATCTTGGATGAGTACCAATTATTGTGAAAATTATTTTAATAATTTAAAAAATTACAAGAAAGTCAAAATAAATAATTCGTATGAATATTTTTTATATTAGATTTTAATGTCAGATAATTTATTTTTTATTCCAAGTAAACAGCATACAAAATTCTATGACAAATATACTCAACATATTTTAAATTTTAATATTTAAAAATTCAAGAAGGAGTTGTACATCCTATTATAGCTATATAATCAGTGCAATATTCTCCAAATATTTTATTTAAGCAACCTCTTTTTTTACAGCAATTTTTGCTTACTTTTCCACAATTGATACCATCAGCATCAGAACAAGCCTACATGCACTTTTTATTCAACTCTGTATAAGATAATACATTTGACTCTAGCTAATTCTTTTTAAAAAAGGAAGTTTCGTTTGCTAAAAAGTTCTCTTATTATTTATTATAAATAACCATAATAGTCCCAATTATTATGGTTAAGAGTATAATTCTAGAAACAATTCTAAAACTAAAAAGTCTATCCTTCATACCTATATTAATAATTATATGTATAATTAAATTTTAAGTAAACTTTTTAATGTAATGGGCAATTTATAGTATGTTTGAATTGAAAGTAATCTTACCTCTAATGTTTATTCTTTTTGCTTAAGCAATTTATTTAAATAAAATAAAATAATCAATTCATATATATTACTAAATATTAGAAAAACTATTGATAATTATATTCAATTTCTTAGTGATTTAAATACCAATTAAAAAAATTGTTTATATTTTAGATTATATGATCTTGAAAAAAAGTTAATTCGCTTCGAAAGAATGAACTTTATTTTTGTAAATTAAAATAAATTTATTTTAAATAAAAAAATTTAAATATAAAATATAGTTTTTAATTTCTATTAAATATTAATTTTTCTAAATCAGCCTTAAATATTTTCTATTAATTGATAATTAATTTTATTGTATAATTTTAATTATTTAGATAAATTTTAAAATGATATTAATATTTAAATCTTTAAAAATTATTTATCGGTGATTACAAATTAAATTATTAATTTATTTATGAAAATATTCAAGATTGAGAAATAAAATCAATTGTTTTTTTAAATTTTTTAGTTATCTTATTTCTAATTGTAGTATTTTTTTTTTTGCAGTTAAGTTTATTAGTAAATAAGTATTTTAAAAATAACCAAATAAATTTTAGCTTTAAATTTTTTACAAAATACTTTGATTGTAAAGTCTGTGTTAAAAAATTAAAATTTTCCTCAAGATTATTTTTTTACTGTAAAAAACTTCATTTTTATCTTAGCTATATTAATATACATTAGGTTATACTATTTATTATATTTTTATATATGTTATAAATAAAATAGATGCAGACTTTTTAATTAATAAATTGTTTAATTGAGTTTTATATGTAGAAATTTATTACAAAAGATATGTAACAAAATTCTAAAATAAAAAAATATTAGATTTTATTAAAAAAAGGAAAGAAATTTTTTTTAAAGATGCTGAAAAGTATTTTAAAAAAAGATTTATTAATGAATTTTGTTAACCAAAATATACATATGAAAATATTTTAAGTAAAATAAAGTTTTTTACATTTTTTAATTATGTTGTGAAATAAAAAGAAAGATTAATTTCTTAAATTATTAAATAAAGAAAGTACTATTTACTACCTTTAACAGATAATAATTTATTTATTTATTTAGTTAGTTCTTGAAATAGCATTTATGTAAATCAAAAATTATAAAATGCCTAAATCAAGCAAGGGTGAAAGATAATCAATCAATTTTTTCATTTTATGTTTATATATTTAAGTTATATTGTTGTTGCTTAAATCAAAGTGACAGTAATTAATTTGTAATATTTAATTAAATCACACATTTTAAATTCTTAGTTAGGTTTTATTTAACAAATTTATTGAAGAGAGAAAATAAGTCGTTATAATTTAAATTTGATTGTTAGTATTTTTAATAAATAATTGCTACTAATTTTATTTAAGTTTTAGTTTAATTGAAATATGGTTGATTAGTAATTATTTTTGTTCACAAGAGATTATTTATTGGATACAATGAAAATATCTTATTTATTTATTCATTCATTTATTCATTTTACACCACATTTAGTTATTAATTTCCCTTGAGATTTTAAAAATATTTATGAAGATGAATTTTAGTTGTCATAAACTATGTTTCCTCTTAATATAGTAGCTTAAACATGCCCATAAACCTTTCTTTTATCAAAGATATGAACTGACTTAAAGCGATAGGAAGGAGGTATTTTTATTCTTTGACAATCTGAGAAAGGATCCCAAATTACAAAATCAGCATACTTGCCTTTTTGAATAGATCCTTTCATATTATGGATGCTAAGAATTTTTGCTGGTTTAGCACTTAACATATTTACCAAATAATTTAAAAGAGCTTTTAATTTTTTAAGTTCTCCTTCTTCATCTTTATTCTTGCTAAGAGATTTATTTCTAATATTTTTATAGGATTGATATAAGGCTGTCCATGTGGCTTACAAAGTAAATCCAGCAGTACATATACCACTAAATGCTTTTCGAAAATCTCCATCTTCTATACATTTAAATTTATATTCAACTGGGAAATGGTAGCTGCTAACTGTATCAACCATATTAAGTTTGGATGCGTTGATAAGAAATTCTTTGTTTTCTTTTCCACCTATTGGTGGCTCACATTTAAATATAGTTGAACCGTTGTGGATATTATTAGAAGAAAAAAAGAGATAAGCTCCTGTAGTTTCAGAAAATAGATGTATGTTTTTATTCTTCTTTTCTAGGTCTTATTTTAGAACTGTTATTCTATACATAGAGTTTGAATTTCCAATATTAGCAAAAACTACATTTAGTTTAACTTTGCTGGATATCAAATTTTTTTCAAGAGAATCTCTAATCAGTTGAATGCCAAAATATTCCCAATAAGGAGGACGAAAAGCTAAAAACGTTAGGTAATCTTAATTAAACTTAGAACTTTTTTATATTTGGTTATTGTGAAGACATTTGCAATTTTGATTATAACATTCACATAGCTTGGAATTATCATTGTTTTACTTAAGTACGATAGTTTGTGAATTAAAGTTTGTCCCTGTTAAAGATGAAACACTTTAATTCAATAAATGATTGCCGATAGAGTGATTTGAACCTGAATCAGAACTCTATTTTCGAGTGGAATATTCTTCTTTAAATCCATTATTGAATATTTAATTTTCATTCCAATCTTCTTTTTCTTAATGTATTTTAGCTAAAAAAATAGAACTATTGCAGTGAGGAATATTATAGCGATTATTTTACTAAGTCAAGAAACCTCCAAATTCGTGATTATTATTATCCCTAAAACTTTAGCAAGATGTTTGGTCATCTCCTATCTGTCCTGAACTTTTCAAGCAAATTATATGTTCATGCATGTTTTAATCAGATTCATCTTCGTTATTATTTTGAGATTTACCCAAATTGTTGTTGTCTTAGTTTAATTTTAAGTCAATCTAAACAGTTAAAGTCCTACTCTTTCTTTTCTCAAATAGTTTGGAAGATCTAGCATTTAGAGAAGGAGAGCTGTTCTCACTTTTATTTATTTCTACCATTGACTGAACCTTTATATAGGAATATGATTTTAAGTATTTTATTTATTTATTTATTTATTTATTTTTTTAATATATAATTTGCTATTTTACCTCATTGTTATATGCTCTAAAATTCGATTTTTTTAATGTGTGTGTATTATCGTTAATAAAAGTATGAGAGTCCTTTTCACATGAACCTCTTTTCATGTCTCTTATTAATTTTATCTAGGGCCCTTCACTATTTTAATTTTAGTTTATATAGGTAATATCATGTGAACTTCTCTTTGAGTTAATTAGACTTTTTGTCTTATATGCTAATATGTAGCTGCTACATCCACTACCAGATCTTTCACTATAATCGTTATATGATTTTTTATGTACCTATTTGTATGTTTAATTTTAGTTAAAGCTATTTTCATGTTCATTTTCTGAATTAGAATCCCTAGCAGACTCTGCATTTTCGTCTATTTGATGCAGACTTCCAGCTTTATCTTCATCTTTATGATAACTAATGTTGCAATCATCTTGCTATACCTTTTACATTTTAATTACTTTGCAAGTATTTTTGATGGAATCTATATTATTAGTTGGTTCTATATCATAAGAATAAGTATTTTAATTTTATGCTGGAAAAGGAATTTAATCTTAGAATTTGATTTCATCAGAACTTTCATGGCTTTCCTTTCTACTTTCTTTTTGACATAACTCACTTTTGGGGGACATCGTATCATATCTTTAAGATGAAGGTGAGCTAATAGGAGAGCAAAATGAAGTACTTTTTTCAAGTTTTGCTTGGTTTTCTTAAGTAGGACTGCATGTCTCATCTAATTGATGTATTTTTAGATTATTATTTCCATTTTATGAGCTGCTATCATCTTTTCCTGATGATGATTATTCTTATTCTTCACTCAGTTTGCTATCAGAAGAGAGGTATTCTTCATCATCTTCATCACTTTCATCTAAAATAAAACAGAGAATAATTAACGCTACGCATTAGACAACAATAAAGCGTTATAACTTAAAATTTTAAATCAGTATAAGTTATACTAAAATATTAAATGAAATGCACTAGAAAAACTCATCACTAAAATCAGATAAGTTACTTATTATGAAAAGCATTCTTTTCAGAAAAAATAATTATGTTCATTATTAAATTTTAGAAAAACTTGGATGAAAAATTAACTTTAATAACCATACTCATAAAAATAAACTAAATATAATTCATGCTACAAATAGGTGTAAAGCAAAATTTAAAAAATTTACAGATTTTGAATATAATTTATCTTACACTAAAAAGCATCTGAAATTGCTTATTATTAAATTAATTGGTGTAGTGAAAATTGTTCTAAAATTAGAAATTGGTGGTGAATAAATTTGGAATGAAAAATAATAATTTTCTTTTATTACAAATCTGAAATTTTTTCTTATTAGCTCAAAAGTAAAAAATTGTTAAATACTATTTTTTTGCAGAAAAACAATAAAAGATAACTAACTAGCAATTTATTTATTTACCTTGGTTGTTGTAAGTTTTTCTTTCTGCTCTAGATAAAAGTTAAATTTACAAATTTTCTGTAGAATTAATAGAAGCCTTTCCATACATTTTTATTAATTTTTCCCTATTTGAATGTGAGCTGTAATGTGGCTAATCTCCATTTAAATTAGCTTAGTTATTCTCATTTTCCTTAAAAGGGTTTTCATATAAGCTTTTATTATTTTCTGGATGTAAATCCTAAGCACTTAATTCTTCATCAGAGTTTTATACTTGATTTTAAAAATTTAAGATATTGTCATTAATACATTCTGATATTTGACCCATCTAATTTTAAAAATTAATTTTTATTATAATGCGTTGTAAAGGAATTATTATCAACTCTATTATTTACAATAAAAGAGTTAAATATAATTAATTACAGTTAAGCTGTCGAACTAATCATCTTCGTAATTGATTTCTTATTTTTTTTTTCCTTTTTAGGTTTCACCAAGAATGGAATCTCCCTATGTACGCTTAATTTGAGTTGTTCTATCGCATCTCTCCTCTATTTTGCGCTATCTTAAAGGTGATGTTATTGTTAGTTCTTTTTCACCACTCTTTATTGAATGGAAGGTAACTAACAAATTCTTATGATTACACTAAAATTACTTCTAGCACTAATTTTCAATTAAAGTTGGAGATATATCTTGAGTTTCTAACTTTTATCTGAATTAATTTAATTTATTTAAAACAAAATCCATGTCTCTCTTCGTTTCTACCCATCCTGCTCCATTTTAGAAAGGTGAAGTCAAGTATATCTTGTTATAATTCAAAAGAAATTTATGTATTAAAATTATTTTATAAAAAATATTTTAAGTAAATGAGAATGTTTTTATTTTTTTTATTTTGGAAAAATGAATTGCTTAGTCAAAATTAATTCGTATTATAATTTTGGATTATGGATTTTATTACTTTTTTAAATAATTTTGAATTTTAGCCAAACATATGAAAATGTTTCTTATTTTTTGAAATAATTGCGGTAAAATTTGAAAGATTTTTGGGAGAATTTTAAAAGTCACTATTAGTTTAGATATCATAGATTTAAATTTTAGTTACAATCTTCTAGACAAAATATTTACTCAAAACGCTTGGATATGAAGAATGCTTATTAGATTATTTTGTGGGAGCTTTAATTAATTTGAAAAAATTCTAATAATTGGAAGAGAAGAAAATTCAAATTTAGATAGAGTATGAATATCGTTAATTTTACTACTATTTTTCTATGATATAAATTGTTTAGTACCACTTTATACCAAAATATTATAATTGAAATATTTTGTCCAGCATTAATTAACATTTAATCATGATTTAATTTGCCTTAAAATCTATTTCGTTTTTATAAGTTATTTTCTGAATAGTTGGAAATCAATCAATCAATAAATAATTAAACAATTTATGTCAGTAAGTAAGAAATAGTCAGATTATACTAGAAAGTTTTTAATATTTATTCAATAATTACTCCAAATATTTAGAATATCACAAGAGCTAATCAACTTTAGTACTTTTTTTGTAGAAAATAGGCATTTTAATTTGGAATAAAATGATGTTGGAAAGATATAGATTGCATTTAAGGAAATTTAAATCTATTGATTTATTCAGCTATAAAACCATTTAGAATAATAAGATATTAAAATTTGTAGCCAAATCAACTCTTGATTGTTTGAAAAATTGAATTTTATATTCTTTAAATTGTTTTATATCTAAAATATCTAATGAAAAGTTCCATGATTTTTAATGAAAATCCTATTTAAATTTTTAGATTTTTATTCTATTTTTAAAGTTCTTGCTTTTTATTGTCTTCATCTTCCCTCCATCCATTTTCAAAAAAAAATTGAAGAACTGTATAACTAAAAGAAATTAAATTTGTATAGTATAAGTATATACCTTAAAGCCAGCTACACCAGGCTCTTAATATATATGTTCTAACTCAGAAATATTTTCAGGATAGAGATTAGCAAAAAAGCAGTAATCAGTATTTGACTTATTTAAAATCCTTTGCTTTCTATTCCTTATAGATACAAGCTCATCTTTCAAATAAATCTCGTTTGTCAGTAAAGGCTAGCAAGCTATAGTAGTTACGCCTCCTTTAAGATAGAGTTCAGTTGTCTACTCAATCTCTTCCCAATCAGTTCCTATATGAAGGGAAACATTTAAATCGATTAGTCCAGGAAAAATATATAAATCTCCATAGTCTTGGTGAAGAGGAAACGTTTTTAAAAGTTCCTCTATTTACCTCTATTATTAATTAGTGCATAAGACTTCTGCTGTAATTTCTCCATCAACAAATATGTATGCATCTAAAAAATCTGATTTCTCTTGTATCCAAACATTTTTAGAGCGTATACAATATTTCTTTGCTGTAGTTATATTTTATTCTTCCTTTCCATCATATTTCTATGACATTTGCTTTTCTAAGCTTACTCCTTCGATTTCTTTACTTTCTAATTTTGTAAATTAGGAAATTATACCCCTATTTTCGCGTTTTATACTTACTTTCTTACTTGTTTACTACTCTAAATATTATTCTCTATATAAATTGTTTGCTTTTTTTTTTTGTTTGCTTTTATTCTTTTTATTTATGTGTTTTTGTAAAAAGAGTAAGACTCTATTCCTTCTTAATATTTAATGCATGCATACACTAAATCAAAAAATTAATAAATTGATGGAAATTGGCTTATTGATAAAGAAACATATTCATTCATTTATTGATTGATTGATTAGAAAAAATATTTAATTTATATATCACATAAAATCATGATTACTTTATAGTATGCTAATAACCTGAAAATTTATTAATTAACTATTTAATTAATTATAAACGCATAAAGTTTTCCTAAAATTGCCATCCATTTTCATTTAGATAAATCATCACAAATTTTACATTAAAATTTACAACAACTCAATTTTTAATAATTAATTCCTTCTATTAATTATCAGATCATTTATCATACATTCATACATATTCATGCAAACAAACAAATATATTTCATCTAAAAAATTATTTATTATTTTTGTATTGATCTTAAATATGAAAGCAAACAAATAAGCATAAAAAAAAGATATTAACGTCATTTTATTTTAAAAACAAATTTAAAAAGTCATATTTTTATAAATATTATTCTTAATGATTTTTTGATATAAAGTTTTATATTTTACTTAGAAATATTGTAAGAATCTTGTAAAAAAATGGAGAAAAGCTCAATTATGGATTTGCCAATTTTTAATACTCACTATAATAAAAAAATATCATTTTTGAGAACAAATTTAGTATGATTATAAATAATTATTCATATATAATTAATTGATAATAGTTTAGCTTTTAAACTTATAATGAAGTTATGTGATTGAAAATTTTATTAGAAAGAATCATTTTTAACCAGTATTTATTAATCACTAAATTGTATCTATTTAAAGTATTATGGTAAATAAAATTATTTGTTATTAGATAAGAAAAATCTATAAATCAATTTATAATGAGTTTCTCATAAGTTTTTGTTGTTTCTAAGGTATTCTTTTATTATTATTTTTTGAACTCTGAACACAAAAATTTTTATGAAATAGTATGTCATAAATCCTAAGATACCAAGGCAAATTGATCTAATATAGGAAGATTTAATTTACTATTAAAAATTTGTAATACTTATATTAAAGTGAATGTTTAAAGATTACTATATCATAAAATATTAATTAAGTAAATCTATATTACGTATACAGTGAATTATCTAAACAGATATAAACGCAAAACTAAATATATATTTCAAAATAATTAAAAGTTATAGCAAATCATAACACTATTTTTAAGATAGCTAAGGCAGACCAAAGTAGATTTTATTCCACATTGCAAAATAGAAATAGTTTTTTACATTTTAAAATAGATATAGAATTCAATAAAAGGAATGAACACATTTGGATAAAATTTCAATTTAAATAAGGTTTTAAAGGAAACTGATTACTCAAAAAGAAAAACCAAAATAGTTTGTACATTAGGGTAATTATTATAAATATATTAAAATAAAAATAGATCGACATATAATAAATTATGCAATTATTTATTTCTAAATAGCCCTTAAAGCTCTAGTGTAGAAATGATATGCAAGCTTCTTGATTCAGGAATGAATGTTGCAAGAATTACTTATTGTCATGGATTAAAGCAAGTAAATTTGATAAATTTATTATAAAATGTGAACTCAAGGATTAATTGAATAGTTTTAAAAAAAAATATTTCCTTAAAATAAGTTTGTTATTTTATTTAAATAATATTTTCATTTAAAATAGTTTTATGAAACAGTAATTAGCAATTTGAAATAAGCATTCAAACTCAGAAAAAGCATTCAATGTTCTATTATGTTAGATACAAGGGTAGAAATATATTTAACATTTTGATAATTTATCAATAAATAAATAAAAATAAAAATGATTATTTTAAAATGAACATATTTGGTATTTATTCTTATTCAAAAATATTTAATGTAGGGTCCAGATATTAGAACTTCTTTACTAAAGGATAAAAAACCTATTGAAATAAAGAAAGGATAAAAATTAAAAATAAGTAAGCAAGTCTTTTATAAATTATCTTCTTACTTTTAATAGAATATAATATCATAACAGTAATCTGATAAATTAGATGAACTATTTATTATAATAGTTTTTATGGCTTCAAATGGTCTTTCTTAGCATTATATTACTAAAAAATAGAAAATAAAATAATTGAAAATATATTTTTTTAAATTAAGTCACAGCAACTTATTTTTTCCAACTTTATATTGAATACTAAATTGCAAACTTGCAATTTTATTAACAGCTTTTAATAGATTTTTAATATAAAAAGTGGATGAGCAGCCAGAATATGAAGGAGATGAGTAAGGGATAGGTTGTTCTATAGCTCTTTCAAAATTAGTTTAAGTTGGATAACATGTGTTATTATCAGATAATACAATATATTCTCATGTTGTTGAAGTAAATGAGGTAAACATTACTTTACTCTTTTTTATTTTAATAAACTTAATTTACTTACACTTTTACATAAAAAATGAATTCATTAATTAGCATAAAAGCTAAACAAAATATTAATTATTAAATTAAAATTAATTTATTTTTAATAAATAAAAGTCTGATATTGTTGTCTAGTTTGAAAATGAGGGAATTTTAAACGAAGTAAAAAATGTAAGACTTCCAGGTGTTAAAATAGATTTGCCAACAATAAGTGAAGAAGGTATTTTCATAATACAATTTAAAAATGATTAATAATTTTAATTAATACTAATAGATGAAGATTTTATCATTTCATAAGGATTAGAAAAAGGTGTAGATTTTATAGCTGTATCTTTCGTACGTAGTGGGGAAGATATTGAATATGTAAGAGATCTTTTATCTCCTAGAGGGGAGCATATTAAAATCATAGCAAAAATTGAAAATATAGAAGGTATGGAGAACTTTGAAGATATTTTAAAAAGTTCTGATGGTATTATGGTAGCAAGGTATGTATAATCATTAATACTATTAATTTATTTTGTTTGTAATAAATTAAATCGACTAAGCAGTTTAATTATTTAGTTAATTGTTTAATTATTTATTTATTTTAAGGTTTTATTTAAATCTTAGCATGAAAAAATGATCATTTATTAATTTTAAATAAAGCTTAATTTAAGATTTTATTTTAATCTAGGCATGAAAAGTAAATTCTTTATTAATTTTTATTTTTTTAAATAAAAGAGGTGACTTAGGTATGGTCATCCCAGCATAGAAAGTTTTCGTTGCCTAAAAATGGATGATAGATCGCTGTCTTGAAGTAAATATAATATTTTGAATGTTATATAATTGCTCATTTTAATATAAAAAGGTTGGTAAACCTGTAATTACTGCAACATAGATGATGGAAAGTATGGTAAAAAATCCAAGACCAACTAGAGCTGAAGCTAGTGATGTAGCTAATGCAGTTTTAGATGGCACAGATGCTGTCATGCTATCTACAGAAACATCTGTAGGGTAATATCCTTGTGAATGTGTCGAAATTACCTCTTAAATTGCTAGAGAAGCAGAAATGTGTTACAATAATGCAGACAACTTTTTCAAAAGAACAAAACTGATAAGGTCAATATAATAAATATAAAAGAAATTAAATTTTTCCTTCATTTAAACTTTATTTTAAAATAAAATATTTAATTAAAAGAAATTTTTTTTTAAGTAATTTGATATCCAATTTTATAAAATTAGAGAAATTTCTGACACTGAGAGTATGGCAACTAGTGCAGTATAAATGAGTTTTGATTTAAAAGCACCTATTATTGTTGTTTTTACAATGTATGGAGAGATGGCTAGATTAATATCTAAATATAGACCAACAGCTCACGTGATTGTTGTAAGCAATGAACCTGGAACAATCAAAGCTTTAACCTTAAGCCATGGCATTATTAGTCTCAAAGTTCCTTCGTTTTAAGGTTACATTTTATTTTCTATATTCTATGAAAAATATTTTGAATATCTTGTTAATAATTCAACTCTTAAAATTTAGGTATTGAAAAGCTTATAGATTATGCTATCAATCGTGCTAAAGAATTAAATTTATGTAAGAAGGGGAATAAAGTTATAGTCGTAATGGGAAGTGAAGAAGAGGATTAAGATTAAAGTGATATCTTAAAAGTAAAAACTGTGTCATGATACTGATGAAAGTTTAATGAATGTATTAATAATAAACTATTTCAAGCAAAAATTATTTAAAAATGAATGTAATAGTCTTAAAATATATAAATATATTTATTTATCTAATATTATTATCAATTTATTTATCTATTTATCTATCTATCTATCGCTTTATCTATCTATTTATTTATTTATCTATATATTTAGGCTTACAAACAACTTAATTAAATTAAATTTGGTGTTAAAAAATTAATTCTATGAAATTCTAATTTAATATTGCTTGTTACTTTTTTTTATTTTTTAACTGATTTTATTCATATAAATTAACATAAATAAAATATAACAAATCATTTCTGAAAAATTTTATATTAGAATGTTTTAATAAAGATTTTTATTTTTTGGATGATATTTAATGTTTACATTTACTTTACAAACAACATATGCAAATATTTTAGTGTAATTTAAATTTTAAGATTTAGATTTTAGTTTTGAATCTTTTTAAATAACAATCTTTTCCAACCAAATGTTTAAAATTTTACTAATTTATTTACAAAAATCATTATAAAATTAAAAAATTTTGATTTTGTTTGATTCTTACATATACTCATAATACACACTTAACTTAAACTTATTTGATTGAAATGGATAAACAGAAATCTAATATATAACAGCATATTTCAAAAAATCCTTTTAAAGAAACTAATGATCTAAAATATGGATCTGTAATTTACATAGAATTGTAGGATTAATCTGATTTAGATGATAAAGAAAAGTTCTTATGTTCTGATGGATTTGTAATTAAATATATTTTTGCGCACTCTATAAGGCATTCATCTATCGATTTTTCAAATGGGTTATTTGTGGTCATGCCTGCTTATAATTAAGATTTGCTTAATAAACTTTCTGAACTAAATTTAAATAAGTTAAAGCTGAAAAATGTTCAAGGTTTTTAAAATTAAATTTATTTATCCATTCGCTTTTTTAAGCTTTCAAACTTTTTAATGGATTTAAATTCAATATGACAACTATAATTAAATATATCATAAAAAAAGGAGATAGTGATGCTTTAATCAGTTTCATAGAAAATCTAGAATACGAAATTAGACTTGAAATGGAAAAATTTAATAAATTAAAGGGTTCGCCTATTTTTTATGGTTAACCATTTATGCTATAGCATTAACTAAGCTCCAGATATTTATCTTTTAAACCAGTTTCTTAGCATATTTTTTATCAAGAAAATACATTATCGTAATTTCTTTTTTTATAGTTAATAAAAAATTATTTTAATAAAAAAATTTAAATTGAGAAGATTTATTTTATTCTTAAATTTGAAAATAAAAGAGTTGAAGTTAAAGATATACCTTCAGAAAATTCATTGTTTTATATTTAGCCTGCTCATTAATATCAAAGCGAGATTACTAAGAAAATTAACTACGGAGATGAAATCATATTGAAGTGCAATTTTGATGAAAAACAAGCATCACTTTTTTGGAGTTAATCCATAACTGATGATGACTTATCATAAACAAGTGAACAAAGTTTAGATAATTTACACTATAAACAAAAAATTAACGATGTTATTATGTCTTATGAGCACTCTACTATCATTAAGTTAGACTTTATTAAACTGATATTATCATTTTAACATAAATTTGTGAATTTTAAAAATAGATTTTAGAGATATACTGACTCATAAATCCTTAAAGAAAAATATATTTTTTATAGCGATATAGTTTGGCTTTATTAATATGAAATCGACGGATATCTAACCTATGAATGTCTATTTGAGGATTTTGAATAATTTTACATAAAAAATATTATGGATCGTTTAGAAACTCCAGAAAAATTAAAAAAAAATTATTCTTTAATGAATTTTAGAGCTGAAAAATCACCTTAGGAAGAAGGAAACAGCATTTATTTTGAAAAAGCATAAGATACTTTTCAGAAAAGTACTTTAGGATTGTGGAAAATAGAAAATGTTGGAAAAAATAAGGTATCTTATAGATAATTAACTATTTAATGTTTAAATTTTAATATTAATTTAGGGAGGTATCTTGGGTTTCGATGATAAAATCAGGCTTAGAACTCTTAGGAACGGAAAATACTTAGCTGTCATGCCTATAGGCAAAGATATTATCAAGAAATAATAATTTTCAATAATGAAAGAAGAAGAGTTTATTGTAACACTTTAGTAAGATCCTAATGAATGGACAGTATTTTAATTTTACTTTTATTGTGAAAATACCATTGAATTCATTTAAAAAATAATTTTTCATACAAATATTTTTAATTTAAGGAATTCTGTTTGGAGTACAAAGGAAAAACAAAAGATATAGCACCTTCTTATATAAATTTTTTCAATTTAAGAAGTATAAAGACAGGGAAATATATTAAATCGATATTTGCACACGAACTTGATGAGGAAAATAGGAATGGCTATCCTTCAATTAGATCAGAGAGTAAAAATAATATTTAATTTGAATATTGTTAAATGCCTTTTAATAGATAATTAGAGTGATGTATTTCGATTTTTTAAGGCTACTGATATGGAAGTTTGGGAAACTCATTTTTTAAGAAGCTGTTTGCCAATCATATAATGTAATGCTAAGTTTTTAAAGAAAGTAAGAATTAAAATTTTAAAATAAAAACTTGAATGTAAAGTAAACTGATTTATTTTTAAATTCAAATAAGACTAATGAAGCTGTAAAAATGAAGGGTGAAAAACTTTCTACTTTAGATTCTGCTAGTAAAACTTCACTATTAATATTAAAAAAGTGTTTATAAGAAATAAAAGTATTTTGTACTAATGATTAAAATTTTAACAACTCTGATCTTAGGTAGAGTGTTCTCCCAAATAAAAATATATTAAATAATCCGATTTCTTTCAGATAAAGATTACTAAAAGAATAAGGATTCATTAAGCTTCTCACAAATATCCTTGAGGAATTATTTATTAAAACTGATTCAGAATTAAGGAGTATTTATTAAAGTAAACATGAAAAGGGTACTAAGCTATAGAAAAAAGTAAATGAAATTAATTTTATCTTCATTAAAATTAATTGAAAAACTATATAAATAGTAAAATACTTTGACAATTGATGGAATTCTTAGTAGACCATCAGTTCTGAATTAAAAATGCAGTGATGGGAGTAAATTACAAGCTCAAGTACATTCATTATATAATTTACTTTGATCTAAATTTATTTTTAAATTCATAAAATATTATTTTAGGAGGCCAACATAATCAAGAATAAAAAATTGTTTAAAGAATTATGCCAACTATGTTACAGTTGTATTACATTAATATGCAAGGATAACCATATAAATTAATAAGAAGCATACAGATATTTTAACATTTATGCAAGTCATATTGGGTTAGAATTTGGTGCTGAAAGGTGTATGAGGTACATTCTTAATGGAAATGAGTAGCTTCTTTTATAATTGCATAAAGATACAGTAGTCTCTCACTGTGATGAAAATAATCCTAATCATCCTCACTTTTCCTAATTTAATTAGCTGCCTTAACTTATTAAAGATAAAGATAACGGATCTTTTTCTCCAACTAAAGCCTTACCAAGAATACTATAACTGGCTTTAAACAGAGGCAAATCCTCTAGATCAAACAAAAATCATAGATTTAGCATGATAAGATAATTATCTAGCAAAAAAGTTAATATGCCTATAAACAGTCTTGTTAGTTAAAAGACAATAGTACATTTCTTCATGGAAAAATACTCTGTAATTATTTAATTATAAATTGTCTTGATAAAATTCAAAATAAAATATAAAAAAGGTAATTGGATTGATGACTGAAAATAAATACTATTTTACTGAAATGCTGAATTTTTTAAATACTATCACGAAATCCAATAAAAGTGGTATTACCATAAATTAGATGCTTATTTCAAATCTGGTTGAAAAATGTAAAGACGAAAGATCAGAAAGAGAATAATTTATTATACCTATTGAATTGTAAAATATTTTTTATGAATGTTATAAATAA
This sequence comes from Tetrahymena thermophila SB210, assembly GCF_000189635.1. Lineage (NCBI taxonomy): Eukaryota > Ciliophora > Oligohymenophorea > Hymenostomatida > Tetrahymenidae > Tetrahymena > Tetrahymena thermophila. Next base: position 863,838 of record NW_002476507.1, on the reverse strand, counting down.
AGATTCATTTTTTTATTTTTTCTGTTAGGCGTGATTAAGGTGAGCTGTTTCTTTAAATTTACGGTGAAAAGGGATTTTAATACAAAGAGCTTAGTGAAGTTTTAGTTGACTACGATCTTAAAAAAGATGCTTAATTTATTTAATTTTTAAAAATTTAAATAAATTTATATTCTAATTTATGTTATGGAAGAAATTACTATGCCAAAAGAATGTTAAAGGAGCTATTTCCTACTTCTTCCCTTTTAAAATATATTTTAAGTTATTAAAGCTAAGAAAGCTTAAACAGTCAGAATGAAAAATAATTAAAATAAGCGAGGTCATTTGGTAATATTTCTGTTGATAATATGGAATTAGTGAATAGTCTTATAGCTGAGTTTATTAATTTACTTCTTAGACTCCATGTTGATTCCAAACCTCGTAATCAAAGGTCTTGTCCTAATTTAGTTTATAAAACTTAATTTATTACTCTCCAAAATTCTTCTGATGATAATATGAAAGAGTTTAATAAAAATTATCCTATGGTTAACTCAATTTAAAATGAAAACTAATCTCAAAAAGATTAAGCATTTAAATTTAAATAAAATATTTCAACAAAAAATGTGATTTAGATATATCCTTAATTGAATAATACAATAGATTAATTAAATTAACTTGATAATTCTAAGCTAATTTCAATCAACAATAATACATTCCTTAATAATGAAACTCCTCAAAATATTTTAAAGTCACTTTCAATCAAAGATAATGATAGAGAAGATTTAAAGGACTCTATTAAAAAGTAAAACACACATATAGAGATGACAGATTTTTCAAATTACCTTTAAAAAGCAGCTTTTAACTTAAAAGATGATATTTTAAATGAAGAAGGTAAATAACAAACATTTCATAAAAATATTATTTAAATTGAAGTTTTAATAATAAAATAGATTCAGTATCACCCGAAGAAATGAAATAAATCAAATAATATTTGATTGATTATTTTTTAAAGATAGAAATCAAACAATTCAGGAAATAAGGTTTGAATACATTGCTCTATTCCAATATCAAAATTTTAAGAAAGTTATTGAGTTTCGAAGTTTTTAAAATTGAAAGAAAAATGAATTTGTTAAATTAAAAATCTCGTTTTGGATTAGATATTTTGAGCAAGTTGAAAAACAACTTTAGTAAAGACGACAAAGTTATTGATATAGATCCAATTAAAAAAAGTGTCTCAAAAGATTTTAGCAATAGTTAAAAGAGTTAAAGTGAGAAGTTATCTTCAGATTTTAGCTAATTAGTGGGTTAATTAATGAATATTTTAGAATATTCAATTTAATCTAATTTAACTATGAAGCAATCTAAAAAAAAGTAAATTTATTCTTTGGCTAAAATATTATTTATAATTGATTTTTATTAAAAACAGAGATTCGTATAAAGCATCATAAAAAGATAGAAATGGAGAATATATTATTAATGTCATGCAAACACTGTTTGAAGAAGTAAAAGAAAAAAAGAAGAAGAGAGATCTATATAGAAATAAATACTCAAATTTTTAACAAATAAATAACCAATATATAACCTAATTGTAACTAAATCGTCTCAAATCTAGCTTACTTTCATTAAAATAAAACAAAAAAAATGTTGATACTAATGTAAACAATAATTAAGATGATTAATATAATGAAGAGATTATACAAGAAGACCTCGAAAATGAATTAGAGGATGAATTGTATTAATTCTAAGAAAAACATATTGAAATAAAAATTAGAAAAGAAATAGTTAAATTTTTATTACAATATTATTCATTTGATTAAGAAAAATATTTATAAAATATATTAAATGCAATGATAAACTAGTAACAATCACCAAAAAAAGTACATAGTTTTTATTATTTCTATCAAAAAATTTTGCAAATAATAATTATTTTAAATTAGATAGAAGAATTCGTGTTATAGCAATTTCCTAGGTAAAGTTTAGAAGACTACTTGCAGAGCACCAGCAATAAATCTAGTTAAAGTGATTTTGAAAAGCAAATCACAATACAAGAAAATAGTAATACCAATTCAGAAAAAGATGAAAGAATGCAGAAGGTTTAATTTTGTTATGAAAAAAATTCTTTTAAGATTAATTTTTATTTTTTTCATTCTAAAAAAGCCCTTGATAGTTATGATTCTGACTTAAATACTTGAAACAAATGACTATAATCATTCATTTTATTGTTTAAAATTGCTACATTATCACTTAAATTAAAAATAAATCATATCTAAATCGCTAAGAAAAGTACTTTTGATATCTAATGAGTAAGATGCTATGGCTTATGAGCTGCTTAAAAAATTTGGCAATAATTTAAAACTTTTTAGTGATACAAGTGAAATTTGGTTACACTCACCTGAAGAATTTAATAAAATAGACTATGAGTATTATTATATGGGTTAAGAGTACATTAAGTCTGTTCATTGCCTATCAAATTTATTGGACGAAGATGTATCTTTTGAAGAAATAGATACCTCTTTTTAGTTTAAAAAGCCTTCTTTAAATAGGTAAAAATACTTTAGTTAATACAATATTTTATATAATAAATCATAAAATAATAGATAAATGATGATGGAAAAATTGCAAATTCATGAAACATTGATAGTGTTCTTGAAAACAAATTTCTTTTATATTGAAAATAATAAAGGATTTATTGAATAAAAAGATATAAACACCCCTAGAGATGATTAAGACAACTTAAAATTAAAAAATGATTATTTTTTAGCTCTTTTCTCACTTACTTTTAGACTTCTCCGTCTATTTTGTTAAGATAATATCTAAGGTAAAAAATCCTTGTTTAAGCATATAAATACCTTTCTTTAGTATGTCTTTCAAATAGAAGTTGGCTAGCTTCCTTTAATTGTAGAAATCTATAAAGAAAATACCAAAAACCTACAGAAGCTGAATCAGCAGTTTGTAGATGCTCTTGTTTAAAAAGTAATTTAACATTATTTCTTTTAAATTTGATTAAAGTAATTTTTAAAAGATTATTTAAGGTAATTACCATCCTAAATATGTAATATACATGATCAGTCTGGTTAATACAGAAGAACCTCACTTGAAAAAGAAAATTGTAGAAATCATTCTAAACTCTTTTAAAGAATACTAAAAGAGTTTACAAGCTGCTCTTTGTATGAGAGAAAAGTTAGAAATTGTTGAAAATGAGGAGGCCAGTGATGGGTTTGTTGACACTTAAATGAAAAACACAGTGGATAATGAATTAGATTTAAAGGTAATATACTTTAAAGATAGTTTCTATAAATTAATTTTAATAAAACTAGATCGATATCAGCAAAAGAAAATATCCATACCTTTACCACTCAAAGTTATTCGAACTCTTTAATATTATTTTAGAGGAAATACCAGGAAAGAGCTAGTTTTTGAAAAACTTGTTAAGAAAAGATTTGAATTTTGAATATTTATGGAAAATAATAAAGAAAAAAGATGATTTTACTGAAAATGTCAAACCTAAACTAAAGTTGAATTTAAACACTTTTTTGAAGGTAAACATTCATATAAGCTATTAAATTACCTTATTTTTTATAAATCTTATTAAGAAATTTAAATTAATTTTAACTATTTACACTTTTATTTAATAGTGCTAAGTTATGAGATTAATGTAGAATCTTTATTTTGGTGGATATGACAAATCTAATTACAACAAAATAGAAAATTTTAAGGTTTTTGTTGAAAGAGAGTAGAATAAATTGACAAATTACATTTAAAGAAAAAAGAAACAAGGTAGGTTTGGATAAGATTCTCAGTTCAAAGTAATTAAAACAGAAAACAAAAAATAAAAAAAACCTAAAGAAAATTCTGATGATTTTTCTGATGAGCAAATTATAAGCAAATACAACTAAATAATTAGAGGTATATTTCTTCTTACACATTTAAGATATTTATCTTTGAAAAATTATTTATTAAATATAGAATATGACTTTAGTATGAAAACATATGTCGGATACATATTAGAAGATTTAATTCCATTTTTATTTAATGCTTGCAATAATCATACAGAACAAAAAGAAAAAGATTCCAAAATATATTAGCTTTTAAATAATTTACTCGAATTAGTTTTTGATCTTGATTGGGAAACAATAGAAAACATCCCTAATATTTAAAACATTATTCTTAGATTGTATAAAACAAGCAACAATTTTAATGGATTTACTATTTTGTAAGAGATGAATCCTGAAGATCCTTCAGATCCTGTTTAATAGCCTAAGAGGGATTTTTAACAGCTGATTTCTTTATTCCATTAAGAATAACTATAACCGTAATAATAAAAAATATGAATCATTAAATCTTATTATTTAAAATTTTTATATTATTTAGAGATTAAAAGTACTTTAGACAAAGAATTCAAAAAATTATGGAAGAATCAAGTTTCCAAAAATTTTAATCAGGAATCTCATAAAAATCACATAATATTTTGAAAATTACTCCTCTATCAAATATTCTTAACCTAAGAAGAAGTAGTAATGACAATTAAGAAAGAAAATCGTTGCTGAATTTAATTATATCTGAGAAAGTAATAAAAAAATAAATTTTTATAAATTAATTTTAAATTTATTTTATAGCTTGAATAATCCATTAAACAAGAAAGATAAGATTTTATAGAATTCTTAAAAAATTTAGATAAATATCCTGAATACTTTTAAAATAAAAAGAAGCCATCATAAGGTAATTCATTTTATGCTAATCTAAACATTTTAACAATTCCTTAAAATGAAAAAATATAGAAATGATATGGAAATTCTGTAGTTTTATCATTGATGGCTCACAAAAATGCTTACAATATATTGATTAAAATTTTGAATCACACTTAGAATATGAGCAAAAAAATCTAAAAATAATTATAGAATATATAAAGCTTTGCAAAGATATCCTATAAAGTGTATCTGATGAAAACGAAAAAACTAAAATGCAAAATATGATCAACAAACAATCTTTGATAGTAAATTTATTTTTGTAAATTATTTTTCTCATTTAAATAAATTTTTATTTTTTTTCATAAGGTTTCTTCAATTATGGAATTAATTTGCAGTAAAAATTTTAAACTAGTTGATTCGTAGCATAAATTATTTTTCTTTGTAATAATTGATTTCTTTAATTAACTTCTTGATGGAGGGAATGGAGAAGTACAGCAAAGTTTTTATGTATTTTTCAGTCAAAACTCCTCTAGTTCTAAATTTTTCCTTTTGATCAATGAAATTATCAAAACAGAAATTTTAGATACTATTTAAGTGAATGAAGATTATTTAAAAACAATTTAGAAAGCATTCAAAAATATTAAATATTGCTACACTAGAAAAAGTAGATTTTTTAGTGTAAAAACTATTTTTAGATTTTTACAATTGCTTTGTGAAAATCACAACACATCTCTCTAAGTAAATTAACTTGCTTAGATTTATATTTTTGTTAATTTTGAGTTTATTTAATTAATAGCTTTGGCTCAGGCATCAAAAAAATTCAAGGTAAAATGTAGATATACTAAAGTTAATACTTTAATATCTCTCTGCAGTGTTAAAAAAGAAGTAGTTGTATCAAAATACTCTTAATGTTAATAGAAAGAACATTTCTACGATTATTCAATGTTTTGACACATTAATAGAAATGATTTAAGGACCTTGTTATGAAAATTAAATAGCTTTAACTGAAGAGAACTTTATTGAGCTAGTTTATGATATCCTATCAGTTAAATAATAATTTTAATTTTTAAAAAATAATGAAATATTTAAATTAAAAGATGGATGATAGAGTAAGCTAGAATGACATTGAAAACTTAAACTAAGATGAAGATGAATATTTATCACAGAATTTCAACTATAATAATTAGAGCAATTTCAATAGTCTAAACTAAATATAACAAACATAACAGTTCTTTTACAAATTGCAGCAAATAGAAAAGAAAAAGATTGAAAAAGAGCTAGTTTAATGTAAAAAAAATTAAAGCATATAATTTGTAAAATGATTAATTTTTTAAATAAAAAGTTTTAAATGAATTAAGTGAGACGTTTGCTTCTAAATTCACAAAATCGTTTAAAATGCATTAAGATTTTGAAACCTGGATGGTTAGTAGGGTTAAATTTAAATGTTTTTAAACGATAGAAAGTATGCTGGAAGGAAACACTAATAATACAATTTTAAAGAAAATGATGTCTATTATTCCTATTGAATATTTAAAGCTAAATCTATTATAAGTATATTCCAATTTTAAAGTAGAGCACAAATGTCAATATAACATGGAACTATTTGATGAAGTAATTTTCCTAAATAATAAAGATATTTATTCAATTTTTTTTAAAAACTTATAGAGTTTAACTCATAAGATTACAGAGCTAGAACCAGAAGATATTAAAACACAAAAAATAACTGTGATAGAAAGTGGATTTAAAATATTTAATCTGATAAGTAAATATGAATAAGAATATTTAAGCAGTGGTGAACTAAATTAAGAAGAGGAAGACGATGAAGGTAAATAAATAATTAATTTTAATAAATTAATTATATTATAAAAAAATATGTATTATATCAAGATACTTTTATCAAGGATGTTTTTGGAACTTAGAGAGAGTTTTTCAAGCCTATATTTAGAGGAATAAGTAAAATTTAATAAATAATTTGTATTTTTTAGCTAAAAATTTTATGTTTTTTTAGAACGACTATTTTTGCAGAATATTTTAAGAGAAAACGAAACATCTTTTAGAAGGAATGTAGAACTGTCTTAAGAACTTAATTAATAGGCTCTTGATTTTTTCAAAAAGTATGTATGTAGGATAGAAATTTTGAGAGAAGAAAAGCTTTATCCTGTTTATTTTCCTAAACTACCATACTGTGAGTACTTAACAGACACCACAAAAGATTAGTTTCAAGAAAAAGTTAATAGAATGTCTATCAATTCTAAGCTTAGAGATTTGATGTAATACAGTGATGATATATTAGATTAGCTACAAAACGAATACAGGTAATTTGTTAGGTTTTTATGTAGAAAAAGAAATAACTAAGTTATAATTAATTATTAAAAAATTAGTATGATGAAATAGTATGAAAAACTCTTTTTATTTATTTACGTTGCTAAAAATTTTGAGTTCTTTCAAAACATATCATTTTACTTGGTAAATTTTTTATTTGAAGGACTATCTTTAAAGTGTATTTAAAAAATAAAAGGCATTGACTCAAAATATTTTGATTCTAATAACTGTTTAAGACCATTCCTTTTAAATAGATAGTGGTGTCACTGATGGCTCAAATTAGATTAGCAACAAAATACTATTTGCTTGCTAGATTGCTTAAGTGAGTTTTTTATTTGTAAATTATTTATTTTTTAAATTGTTTCATATTTAGGTTGCTTTAGGAGGAATGCTTGCTATCTTCTTTACATTTAAAGTCATTATGCTCAAATTTAAAAAGGCAAAAAAACACCTTAAAGAAACTGAAGGGATTAGAGCATAAAAAAATTGGTTATAAGTTTATCTTTACAAACTGTATATTTATTCTAAGTTTATCTTCATAGATTTTTACATCATATATTATCTTTGCTAATCTATGCTGGCTATTTTAGGTATATTTAATCCAATCTTCTCTGTCGTCCTTTTAGTAGATATTTTCAGAAAGTAAATTTTTCCTTTTTAAATTTATTTTCATAAATTATTGTATAAAAAGACTACCATCTGCTAAATCTATTATTTAATCAGTGCTAAAAACATGGCAATAGTTGCTAGTAATATTGTTTATATGGGTTATTCTAACTTATTGCTTTGCACTTGTATACTATTACAATTATTATGATGAATATTAGCCATGTACAACGTTAGCAAATTGTACATTTATGATTTTAGATTTAACATTTAAAGTAAATGCTGGTTTTCTAGGAAATGATTTAGGATGTAAATAAATATTAATTAAATAAATATTTATATTCATTTTTTTTTGAATTACTTGACAGAATATTCCTCCTCAAGTTGGAGTCCTAGCATTAAAATTTTAGTGGATTTCTTGTATGCTTTTGTAATAACAGTTTTGATCTTATAAATTATTTAAGGTTTAATTATTGATACATTTGCTCTTATTCGTGAAGAATAAGAGGAGAGAGTGAGAGAAATGGAAACTTACTGCTTTATATGTGGAAGAGACAGAGAATCATTAGATAAATAGGGAGATAACGCATTTCAAGTAAATATTAAAAAATATTAATTCACTAATAAAATACAAACATAAAAAAATAGGGATTTGATTTTCATGTTAAAAATCAGCATAATCAATGGTGTTATATCTTTTACATAGCTTACATATAAAACAAGGTAAACTTATTATCTTAAACTATCTATTTATAATTCATAAAAATAAAAAGCCACCTACTGAGTGCACAGGTCTTGAAAGTTATGTAAGATGGTGTGTTAGCAACGAAGAAACTAAAATACAGTGGTTCCCTGTTAGCAGAGCTAACATAGAAGGATCACATATAGGCATTTAAAATGTAAATAATCTACTTAGATAAACTATATTAATTATTTTTTATAATTATATTAACTTGAAGGAGGAAAAGGAGAAAATGCTTGAAAAAAAATTAGAAAAAATTTCAAATCAAATTACAATAATAAATAATAAATTAGAAAATATAAATGCATGAATACATTTTAAAATATTTTGTATGTTTAATTATTAAAAATAAACTTTTATATTGAGCTATTTTAAGCTCAAATAAAATAATAAAAAAAACAAGAATTATGAGCTTTATTTGATTTTTAATGAAGAATTATATCAAAATCTATTGCATTATTATTTATTTGTTTTAGAATAAATATTATTATTTAATTATAAATTTGTTTGATGTGTTTAATAAAATATTATAAATCTTATTTAAGAGACTAATATGTTATGATATAATTTAGTAAGAAGTATACACTTTAAACTTTGACAAGATACTTTTGAAATTTGTTTGTAATTTAATAAAATTAAGATATTATTTATTACATATTTTAGACTTTACATTGATTAATTAATTATCAAGGTTAAATATAATAAATATTATTTAAAAATTAATAATTTAATGGATTAGTAGGATAATAAGGCATAATCGTCAAACTAAAACTAAGGAGCTTAATAAGAAGCTGATGATGAAGAAATTATGATTCCAATTACAACTTTAACAAAAATTTCAAATTACGTTGATAGATATTTTGTTCGTTTTTATAAAGTATATACAAATGAATCTAAGCAATGTTTGAATTAATATGCATTTTAGCATACAAATAAGTACTTTATCTAAATTTGAGCAAAGCAATATCTTTAATGTATTATTTTTTCTAATAAAGGCTTTGCTTAATAGGATTAGCTCCCGAGCATGACATTATTGCTAACAAAAAGACTATTACAAAGGTATCTTATGATAAAGTCTACTCAGGAGATATGCAAAAACTTGTTAAAGGCAAAAAGAAAAGTAAATTTTTAATAAAAAAAAATAATTTAAATTGAGCAAATTTGCTTAAAATGGTTTTTTATGATTTTAAATGCAAAAAATTAGTAAATAAATTTTTCTTATTTGTTTAGAGGGAGGAATTAAGTCTACTCCAGATAAAACTATTGGAGAAATATTTTGTGATGATGGAAGTGTTTATTAAGTTAAAGGTGTTATAGATGGAAATATAATTGAATTAAACGATAACTTATTTACCAATCCCTAATGGATTACTGAATATGTAAAATTTATAGCTAATAAAATTTATTAAATTTATTTTGATTTCATAAAAGCCTGACAGTAAAGGGTATTTAGGTATCATAAATATTGGTAAAAAAGCTAAGCTGTAAAATAGAAATGTTTTAAATAAAGAATAATATTAACAAGTACTTTCAGGAGTCGATATTGAAGTAGTTAAGGCTTAAAGTAAATTAGAAAAATAGGATGAAATGGAAGAAGAAGAGGATGAAAATGATAACCAAGTTGATTAAGATTGAATTTGAATAATACAAAAACATAATCTAAAAGAATAAAATTAATTTATTGCATTTTAATAATTTATTTATACATATGTATTTATTTTTTTGTAATTAAAATACTATCACAAAATTCTTGTTAGCAAATAAGGAAGAAATATTATTTAAACCAAAAGTTTCAATTATTTATTAATTTCATTGCTTTATATATAGCCCTGTTTTTAAATTAGAATTATTCATGCTGTTATTAATATTTATGCTACCATCTTAGCTCTCTTACTGCCTCCAATTACTATCTATTTACTATTACTACTACTATGATTAAAATTATTGTGGTTATATTTAAGCTTATGTATTTTACTATTAGACTAAACTAGCATAGTTAGTAAAAGGTTTAACTGAATATTATTATTAATAGTTTTCTAATTGATTACTTTAATTTTATGATATTTTAGATTTGCTAGAAATTCTTTCTCTAAATTTTTCAAAATCTGCATCTGTAATTTTTTAATCTCTTGAAATTTGCTATGTCCTAAAAGGATTTTCTTAAGATAAAGCATTATTCACAGGAGATCTATAACTTAGTTGCTGTTGATCATGGAATTATTATGATTATAGAAAGGGCTAGTTTTAGTTTATTTAACTCTTTTTATTTGCACTTGGAGTATAGCTTTAAGAATCTCTTATCAATTAGCTATTATTAGCTTGATTTTGAGAATTTTAAATATGCTCATTTTAAAATTTATTTATTTAATTTTATAAATCTAATTAATTTTCATTTAAAATTTTATCTTTTATGTCTAACTAGGGCTCAATCTTTTAAATATCATTTTCTACTAAAGCAAGTTGCTTTTAAATTTCTCTTTGATTCACTTAATAAAAATCTGGACTGTTATATAAAAGTTTTTTTTCCCACTCCCTGTTTTCTTTTATTTCATTAAGCTTAGCTTGATTTGTCGAAAAGAAATCTAGTAGCAGTGTCTTTTATATTTAAAAAATAATTATTAAAAAGATATAGATAGATTTATTTTATTTACTTCATCAGGTTAATTTTCATGGTCAAAAACAAGCTCAAGAATTTACTTAAAATCAATAAGCTTTTCTTCCAAACAAAAATTAAGATTCTCTATTTCTTTTAAATTTTATCCTAAAACCTAATCGCAAATTTACTGAATTTCTCTTTCCTTTGCTTCTATTTTTGATTTTATCTCCTATTATTAACATAATTTATTTATAAGTATCTCATTTATAAAAATTAAGTATTACAGCAAAAGCAAGAGCAATATTCTTTTTTAAACTCAATGAATTTTAGTTTATCTCTTAGGCAACTGATTCTAAATGGGTTTTTCTTTGGTTTATTTGCTTTATTTTAAATTCCATTTTTTACTGGAATTCCTCTACTTTTTATTTTACTATTGGATAAGCTTTCTTTATTGTTTTTACTTCATGGTTCTTCATTAAAAAAAATGATTTAACAAAAATCAAATTAATAAAAATTTACTTTGTGTGCTCCATGAATTACACATTCAGGGCAAATACATCTACTTTAACATTAAAAGCAATAGTAGAGAATTTCTTCTTCAGCATGTTCTTAACAGAATCTTTTTCTAATTAAGTAGATTAAGTTATCAAAGCAAATACTTTAAATTAAAGTCACTTACATTTATTATTGTATCTAAGTCTGTTATGTGGGCAAATCTTGTTCAGTTTGCATTTACTAAATATTTTGTTGGAAATTATTTTTATTTGCTTATGGACTTTGTAACAACTATTACTACTATTGTAGTTACAATAACCTATTTTATTATTCATGTTGCTATTAGTTTAATTCATTTCCTAGCTATGATGGTCCATTTAAGTAATTTTAGGTTGGTAATCTAGCTTAAAAATTCTCTAAAACATTACTTGGATGATCTTATGCTTTAACTCTTGAATTTTGCAAATAGGACTAATTTTAGTTTTCATATTGCAATCCACTGTTCTAGTTAATGCTCTATTTAAAATAAAATTTATTTGTTAAAGTCATAAAAAAACTAATCAAATTAATCATGGTACTCCATATTATTTTTATGCCTTCAATCCACTAGTATTAAGTTTCTTTTAAATTTAAAGTTCAACGTTGATTCTTTGTAACTCAAATACACTTGATTAGTCCAGTTCTGTACTTTATCCACATTCAAGACAAGTTAAAAGCTTTATTTAAAAAACAATTAACAATCATAAATCATATCAATATCAATATTACTTACTCTAGAATCTGTCTAAAGATTTTCAGAAACAAAAATAATTGCTGCACAGTTAAGGCATAAATCGTGATCGCAAGAAAGCATTAAAATATCATCTGGTATTTACTTACAATTTGTACATTTTTAAATAACTTCTTCCATTTTACTATCGATAAATAAAAAACAATAAAAATAATTTAAAATAAGCTAAAGATTTGATATTTTCTACTAAAAATATTAATATTTTTTATGTGTTTTAAGCTATTAAAAATCAATTAGTAATAATTAAAATTTTAAATACAAAAATTGAAATTTTATGATTGATTTTTAATAACAAGTTAAAACTTATTTAAAAAAAAATAAATTTATTAAATTTTATAAATAAAAGCCAAAAGCATTTATTAATTATAATTTATGCTTACAAAATAAATAAGGATATTTAAATTTAAAAATTATTATTAGTTTTTGTTTGTGCATGCTTGAATATATTAATTATATTTTAATTAGAAATACAATTTAAAAGAAACAGGCTAAAAATAATTAAGAATTTTTTAGATGATAGTAACTTATTTAATGCATCTTTATTTGTGTTATTAAATTTTACAAGAAAAATTTAGATTACATTAATGTGTTTTAAAGAAGATATTTCAACTGTTTTCGAAATTACGTTTTATTCAGCAAATATAAAACATAAACAGAAAAATAAGTTTATTTCTCCATATAAAAATTTCACTAAAATATCTGAGTCTTTTTAAAGAATAGAATATTTTACTTTTTTTGATAAAAATTTTTATTATAATTTTACTTTTTAAAAAATTTTAAATTAGACAAATTTATCAAGTAAGCTTGTCGCAAAATTGTTTGTTTTTATAAAAGATATTTATTTTTGTATCCAAGACATGTTTAATAAATTTATGTAAGTTAAATATAGACAAATAAATTTTAAGGACTTCCTGGTTTATTGAGTTATACATTTATTTAATGTATAGATTATACTTAGCTAATATTTATCTTAAATAAAAATTTGTTTGGGTAAGAAAAAATAATAAATATAAATAAGTGTTATTTGATTAAAAAAGAATTTTTATATGATTCTAATGATTTATGTAAAGATTTTAATAGCAATTCTTTTAAGTTCGTGTGTGATGCTTTTAAAAAATGTGAAGTTATGATAACAAATTTTAACGTAAGTAATATAGTAAATTCTCTAAGGTCTTGTATGAGAATATCATTACTTAGTAAATTTTAATTGAAAAATGATAGTATGATTAATAAAAAAATAATCAATATGAATACCTTTATAGAACTATCTTTACTTAAAAATCTGTAATCTGATTAAAATTATATTGTAAAAATAAAGCCAAATAAAGTTTATAATTTGATTATTTTATGTATTTAAGAATAATCTTAAAAAAGAAAATACAAATTAATGACTGACTACTTTATTTGAAAATTAAAGAAAGAATTATTGTATCGAATTAAATTATGAGCATGACGAATGCTGATTTGTATACAGTATATATCTTTAACGAAATCATATTCTAAAATTTTTTTACATAATTTTTTTGAAAATCTGAAGATTCAATTAAATAATACGATAAGTAATTATTACTAATAAGAATTATGAGTTTTAATGCATTTTTATGATTTTTGTGTCATCTACTTTATAAAAAAATTAAGCAAAACAAAAAAAAACTAAAGTCTTAATTGTTTTGAATGCAGTAAACAAATAAAAATAATGAAGTTAATAAAAGTAAAGATCAATCATTTCTAAACTAATCTATGTTGAATTCCAAAAAATAAGAAAATGAAAATAATATATCAAAACAGAATGTGAGTTCGTATTCTAGGAACAACTCAACTCGCTTTGCTTAGAATTTAAACTCTAAATCTGTTCAAGAAAACTCATAAAAATCTCAATATAATCAACATCATAATAACCAAATTTAGTCTACTCTTAAATAATCTTTAAATCCTATAAATTACTTATATTAATTTTGGAAGGGTTAGCATACGTTCCTTCTATTTGGCCTTATTTAGCTAGGCCCTCGTATTCATTTTGTGTGGAATTTAGTTTTTTGGATTTTTATCATTATGATGGGTGCTATCCATTTAACATTCGTAATTCCTTATATCATGAATGATGTTTCTATTGTGCTAGGACTATTTTACATCATTATATTTATCTTAATGATTATACTCACAATACTCACTTAGTTTTCAGATCCAGGGTATATTCCGCGACGGAAAATGATTTAAACTATCCCAAAATTGCATAACAGAATTGACAATATTGAGGATATGATTAACGAAAAAGCTTACAGGATGATTATGGATATGGAAAACAATGATTAAAGCTAACTGTAAAAATAAGGTAACTAAGATTAAAGTTAATTAAAAATAAGTGGATTAAATAATAGTAAGTTAGAGAGTTTTATGGGAAATTAACTTCAAAGTGCTAAGACAAATATGCATTCAGATCTTATACTTTTTAAAAAAGCAGGTTCAATAAATCCTCATATGTACAAGCATGGAAATTTTAATTTTAGTAATAATAATAGCATGATTACTAGTAAAAAAATTGATCAAACTATTAAAGACTCAATAAAATTAGATTAGCAATTGTAAAAAAAGCCAACTTAAAATGAAAAATAGCTTCAGTCTAGATAATATATAGAAAATTCTAACCTTGAAAATGTTAATAATGAGGACAATCAAGCTTGTTAAAGCTAATTTTACTAATAAATCAGCAAAAATGCAGAAGCATAGCTAAAGTAATATTAAATTCAATAAGTCTAAGAAAATAAAGGATAAATAGATAATCAAGAAGCATCTCTCTAATTAGCACTAATTAGAATGAAAAATCCGTTTGTACCTGTAGAAGAAGAAAGTAGCATCAGTAGAAAATCGAATAGCAGAAGAGATGAATGGACTGAAAATACACAAAAGAACACTACAGAGCTCTATACTCAGGAGATAATAAATGATCAAATTGATTAAACAAAAAAAGATAATCAAACAAAAGAAGAAAATGATTAATAGAAAACTAAAAATGCTGATTAAAATCAGCAAAGTGACCAAAGAGAGAAATTTCATATGCATATTTAAATAGAAAATGAAAATGAGGAAGAAAATAAAGATTAAGATGATGAAATTTAAAAGAGAAGGACAATTTTTTCTTATATTGATAGAAAAGCGAGCCGATAACGAATAAGTTAGTAAACTTAGCTTAATACAGTTTCTAAAATAGATACCATTCCAAATGATGCAAATTTAGAAAGCTTTAATGAATATAAACAGATTTCTAATTATTAAGGATAGAATCTATTACAATCAGCTGTATAAGAGTAATAAACTTAAGATAGATAAATTAGCACAAATTCAGTAGTGGAGTCTGCAACTTCTAATAATAAAATACCCAACTAAGCTTAAAATATTTCACATCAGATAAAGAAATAAAAGATTTCATAATCAAATGTAGATTTACATGATAATAAAAACTTTTTGCAAGTAAGGAGTAGCGGACTTTTGCAGGAAACAATGATTTCTCCAAAAATTGATATCGATGGAATTATTTGTAACAATTAACCTCCAGCAAATTCTTATGATTAAGAACAATGCGCTAATTCATATTCTATCGATATTAATAGCAAATAAATAAAAAATAAAATAAATAGCTC
The DNA here is from genome assembly GCF_000189635.1 of Tetrahymena thermophila SB210. Taxonomy (NCBI): domain Eukaryota; phylum Ciliophora; class Oligohymenophorea; order Hymenostomatida; family Tetrahymenidae; genus Tetrahymena; species Tetrahymena thermophila. The sequence continues at coordinate 847,985 of NW_002476507.1, read as the reverse complement.
ACTTGATATTAAGAAATTAGCTGAAATAAATATTAACAAACAATAAAATACTAACAGTGTAAGTAAAGTAGATTAGTTGGATGATCAGGAATTAAATGTAAATAAAAAAATTTAATTAAATAAAAATAATGTAAATTTATAAGATAATAAATAAATTACTTTCTCGAATAGCCAAACTAAATAAGTAGATCATTAGAATAGTTAAAATAGTAATTAATTTGTAAATCAAAATTCATAAGGCACTTCATATTTTAAGGAAAATTAATTAGGAAATCAAAGCTAATTTATGTAACACAATTAAAGTGAAATCGCTCAAAACTAAAAAGATATTATAAATTTTAGAGAAAATTATAATCATAAACAAAATAATGAATTTTAAAGCGTAATTTCTGAAAATAATTTTCAGAATGAAAATCAGGCGCAGTATCCAAATTACTCTTAAAACTAATAAGAAAATAAAATTTAATTAGAACATATTTAAAAAGTTACTAAACCTAATATTTTCTTTAACCCTTAGAAGTGCATCAATATAGGAACTATTAACATGAATTCAAACTCGACAAATACCTAACAAGAAATAAATTAGCAAAATAAAATTTATGAATCAATAATAGAATAAAATAAAGTCGATTATGAAGATGAAAACCAAGTTGACTTCACAGAACCCTAGCATGACCAAAAAACCAACATCTTTTTACAACAAAAAAATAAAGCTTAAATTGTTAATTGCTTTTAATACAACAGTAATAACGATCCAACCTGTTAAGAAAAAGTCAATTAAATTACTAATACACTAAACAACTCAGTTTAAAATTAAAAAGAACAAGATGCCCATAAATAATTTATGATGCTTTCTATTTAAAGCAACTCAGTAACACCTAAAAATAATTCTAAAAATATTATAAATATAAACTAAAATAGCTAAAATAATATAAATAACAACATTAATATTTTCATAGGAAACAAATCTAGCAACTAGAATAATTAAGCAATTAAGCTGAATGAAAAATTTAGCTACGAAATGGCAAAATATGAATAAAATATTAAAAGATTATCTGACTCAATAATGTAACAGAATCCTTTAAATGCAAGCATAATGAGAAACAAAAATGAAACACTTTAAAATAAAAATTTTTTTGATTTGCATAATTAATCTTATTAGATAACTCCTTAAAAAAAACAAACATAGATATTTAATGGCAGGAAATATTGTGTTACATGCAAAATATTCAGACCTCCAAGATCATCTCATTGCACATACTGCGACTGTTGTGTAGAAGTATTTGATCACCACTGTAAATTTGTAAACAACTGTATAGGAAAGCACAATTACAAATATTTCTTTAGTTTTCTCTCTTTACTCAATTTCACCTTTCTATTGCAATTAATTTCTGAGATCTTTTATTTAATCAATAAATCCTCTGACACAAATAAACTAAACAGTAAATCTAAATATTAGATTTTATCTTTAATTTTAAAAATAACTCATTATTTAATAAATAAATAGCCACTTAATTAGTTTTTGGGATAATATACATTTTAATTATTTTTCTATCATGGCTTTATGTCTTATATCTGTGGGGATTTCATATCTTCATTTAGTACAGGTATGTTGATTTGCTTTCTAAATATTTATTTTTAAAAAAATATTCTTTTTAAATAACTAGATAACTAACAACAAGAGAATAACTTAGAGACCTTGAATGTGATAGAGACCCAAAAAACTACTTTACTTGGTGTTCAGCTAGAGGTCCTATATTTTAAGCAAGAATGATCGTTTCAGATAATTAGCGCTATGATCTGTTAGAAGATTATTGATTAAAAATTAAAGATCAATCTAATAAATAATTTTTAATCTTATATTTAAAATAAACAAATAATAAAAAAATAAATAGTCTCAAATCCTCAAATATTTTTTCTCACAAAATATAAAATTATAACAAAAATTTAATAATTTATTCTAAAAAATTAAAAAGTTTAACAAATTTATCTCTAAAAAAAGTCTATATAAAAACAATTTAAGATCTATTTTATATGTAAAGCTTTAATTTATGTTTTTTATAAAAAATAAAATTCATGTAATCAATCATCTTCTCTTTATGTTTCTTACTCAATTTTAATTCATTTTTATTATTTTTTAGTAAAATTAGACAACTTATTTCATTAATATTTTTTGTTAAAATTTAAATTAAAATCTTTTTCAATACAATTATTTATTATCAATAACTTTCTAATTAAATTTAAATAACAAAAGCAAAATGTATTTATATTATTCTTTTCCTCAATAAAAAAGAAATTAATTTAAATTCGTTTTTTTGTGTTAGAATTTATTTAGAAATTAAAATTATATTAAATTTTATTTCTATTTTAGCTATTTAAGAAAAGAATTATACAAGTTACTAATAGATATTCGTTTTTGAGCTTTTTTATCAAATTTTTACATCTGTAAAAATAGAACCTGATTTTTAAAATAGTTAAAAACTATTAAATTGTATTAAATTAGAGGATAATTATTGTTTCTACTATTATTAAGATGGGTTAAACAAAAACACTTTTTGTAGGTTTTGTTATCTTAATTCTTTCTGTGAGCGTATTAGCATCGTTAGAAAAATAACAAAAAAATAGCAATCAAAAACTAAAATCCAATAGTCTTAGATTAGCTCAAAAATAGGGACCTTTATTTAGCTTCTAAGCAAATGAAAAAGTGAGAGTTGATGTTGTCAAAAAAATAAAAAGAGACATGCTTTTCTTTGTGGAAGGTTTTGCTTTTATAAGCAAAAACTTAATTCTTGAGAGCACAGGACTTGAAAATTAAACTGAAATCCATTTGATTGATTTAGATGATATGTCTATAAAAAATTCTTATACTTTTGATCCAGAAATTTTTGGAGAAGGTTCAGCTATGATTAAAGATAGTCAAACTGGTAAAAATGTTGTTTTTATGATGACTTACAAAAACAATATAGTCTACAAAATGGATGAAAACTTGACTGAAATTCTTTAAGAGTATCCTTTACCTCCAGAAATGAGGGAAGGATGGGGCATGCACAAACTATCAGAAGATACTATAATAGCAACTGATGGAACTAATAGACTTTTCCATATAAATCCTGAAAACTTTACAGTCAAATAAATAGTAAAAGTAACAGATTCCTAAGGGTATTCTCAGGATAATTTGAATGAATTAGAAATTATTGATGGTAAGGTATATTGTAATATTTTCATGTCTAAAAAAATAGTTGTATTCGATCCTTATACAGGTAAGATTGAATCTACGTTAAATTTCTCTCCTTTGGTGTAGTTTTTAGAAAGTGAAGATGGATACAGATAATATGTTGGTTATAACAATGTTCTTAATGGTATTGCATATAACCCAGAAACTAAGTAAACTCTTATAACAGGAAAAAATTGGCCTTACATTTATGAGGTTAAACTTGTCTAAATTAACAGCTGATGATCATTTAGTTTATCATTTAATTTAAGAAAATAATTATAGAAAAATATATGTTTATATTTTAGTATTAGTATAACTCTATTTTAAAAAGATCTATCTCCTTAAACCTCAAATAGTTATTTATATTTTTGTAAAACTTTTGAAATGTAAAAAAATAATATATTTTATTTTTTTAAAAAAATTAAAGGTTTTATATATTTTTTTTATGTTCAAATGATTTTTGCTGAATATATAATTTTAAGAATTAACTTGGAACTAACTAAATATTATCTAAAGAATTTACTTAATAGGACTAAAATCTATCTATTTATTTGTTTTGTTTATTCACTAAATTATTGTTTAAAAGTTGTAATTATTTTGTCATTTTAAAATGATTTAACTTAAAAACAAACTAATAATTTCAAATAATTGTAATTAAATTTCAATAAAACAAAATATAAAAATCTTTTTTAAATTTTACAAAAAAATAAAAATTTATATATTTTTAATTTATTTATTTGTTTGTTTGTCTGTAAGGATCAGTTATCGTTTATATCAAACATATCTCTAAGGATTCTTTTGGTTGTCTTAAGTACTATTGCTTATCCATATTCAAGAGTTTCTGATTCTGAAAACAATGCCTCACAAATGAGGTCATAGTTGATAGAATTAAAAGCTTCAAGATTAATTTTTTTTAACTCCTCTGCTCTGTCGTTGATAAAATATTAAATGTATCTTATAGACCTGTCAATCAGCTTGAGATTTGAAGGTCTCACCCATATCATAATGTTACTTTTTACTTTATCAAGCCTGCACATGACAAGGGTTGAATGGGTGTTTAAGAGTATTTTTAAGAAGATAGATTCATCAAGTCTTCTATTTTAGAAAGGAGAAAGATCAAATTCACTAAAAACTACTTCTTTATTTGATTTATCTTCTTTAATAGAGAATCTTAGAGTTACTTTACCTTCATTACTTACAACTCTCTAAACGGCAAAGAAGTAATGATTAGAATTTTTTGGGCAATAAGATCTACGAAGTTCTACGATTTCGGGTGAGAAATTATATCCTAAGGCTCTTTTAGTTGCTACCTTTTGCTCATATTTTTAAAAGTAAGCTGAGTCTAATCCTCTAATTTATCTTCCTCCAAGCATATCAAACCAAGCTCTTTAGACCATTGTTTCTCCTTCTTTAAGTGTGTAGGGCTAGTTAGGATCCTCTATCATTAATAGGTGACATAGTGATGGCTAAAAGTCTTTTTAATTAATATCTTGTTAGTTTTCAAAAGGGAACAAAGAAAATGTAGGAGAACGCTCAGTAGTATCAGTCAAGACACTTAAACCAAAGTAGGAAGTTGTTTCATAAAAAATAAAGTTGTTCTCTTTATAGATAGTGCTTTCGAATTCTGTTAAAGGAGAAAGAAGAGACCCAGTATTTGTATTTTTGAAATGCTCTGTGAATACATTTAGCTTGTTTGTAGCTTGTATAACAAAAGTACTGTCAGCCTCTTCTTTTGTTGCACCAGTTAAATGATGGCAATGGAAAATAGCTAATCCAATTGCATACATAAGTATAGTTGTTGACTGCATTCTTGTAGATCCTGTAATAGCCATAGGACCAACAGTCAAATTAATTTTATTAATTTTAGGGTTTGCAATTACTTCTTTACTACGTTATACTTTCAATTTGTCATCCGGATTGCAATAAAGAAAATATGGCTTACGAGAACTGAATTCTGAAGCATAATTAGTGGCACCAATTACCCATGGGGTTTCACCTCCTTCAGTACTAGCAATGAGCAAATCATTTGGACCAAACTAAAGGTCCTTCATATGTTGAACAGCATATTCAGGATGATCTTCAAAATCTTCAACACTTTTGATTAAAGCCAAATCTCCACCTGCCATTAGACTAACAACACTTTCCTTCAAAGCATCTTTTTTTAAATGAGTTACTTCTTATCTAAAAATTTACTCCAATGCTAAACTAAGACGTCCAGTAGCACCACATCCACAAAGATAAACCTTGTTTCCTGACTCAAAAGTATCAGAAACAGCCTTGTACATGGCCTCTAATTCAACAACTTTAGAAGTTAATGTATTTAGGGTAATGATGTCAAGTTTCTTAACCTATTCAACAGCTTTAGGGAGATTATCTTTGCTATTTTCTGCTAAATTGATAGTCTCTGGAGCCTATTATTCAGTAGGAAGATCTCCTAATCTGAACTGATCACCTAAAGCTAAAAATTCTGCTGCTTATGACTTTGCTTATTGAGAAATATTTTTGAGCATCTATATAATATCTTTAAAACTTTGCTATAAATTTTACGAATTTTTATTTTTTTATATTTTTGATAATATTTTTTATGAGATTAATCAAGATACTAATTTCACAAAAGATTAATTAAAGCTTTCAAAACAAATCCTTTAATGACAAATGGAATTATCTTTTATATAAATACATTTATCAAATGTAAATATTTGAGTCTAAAAGACAAACCAATCAATCAATCATTAGATCGATATCAATGCTAAATTTATTTTTCTGATGTAAATTAAATCCATACTTTTATAAGTGATTATGAACTAAGTAATTTTAAACAAAATTAAGAAATTGATGTATATTAATTACTTATCTTTGTTTACATTTACCTACTATTTCATTTTAATTTACATTAAGTTTTTTCTCTAAATTACTTTTATATATTATTACATATATTAATTCATTTATTTAATTATAAGACAATAAAATTTAAATAATGTACTTTCATCATAATAGAAAAAAGAATGTAAAAATATATTCCTGGCGATTTTTAATATTTAACTTTTTTATAAATCTGCAAATTTTTATTCTTAGAAATAAATAATTAAATTATTTGAAAATTAAATAGAATTTTTATTACTTATTTATTAAATACACCTAATAATATTCCTAAATTAATTTTTAAAATCTTATGAAAATTTAAATAAAAAAACTCTGTATTTTATTTTGAATTTTTGAACCAATTATTCATAGTTAATTTTTAGCTTATTGAGTAAAATAATAGTGAGATACTACAAGTAAAAATAAAAAAAGAATTATCATTGGCAAGAATAAATAAAAATATTTTTTTTAATCTACTAATATATTTCGTCTAATTACTAAGAGAGGTTGTGGGGCATTTTTTACTTTTGATTTGTATTTGTTTACTCTATTTCTTAGATAATTTTAGTGTTTACTAAAATAAGATCTATTTCAGTATTTTTCTTTTTATTTTTTAATTATGTTATCCTATTACGTACTTAATTTAAATATTGTTCTATTAGTTAATTAGTTTCACTAGCTTTATTTGTATTGTCTAATTTGCTGATAAATACTTTAGCAGTTTCGTTAAACTATTTTAAGTCATTTTATTAGTTTTAGTTATTTAGCCCAAACTTAGATGAAGTAGATGTCAAATTATTTGTGTTGCTAAAGTCCAATTAACTTTAACTAAGAGTTACAGAAGATCTTTAAAGGTTATTTTATTTTAATTGCATTATTCTCTTTGGAGAACAATCAAATATACGAACATCTTCATCTAATTCTGTATACATTTCTTTCATCATTGTATTTTAGTTAAAATCTCCTATTAAATTTTTTGAACTGTTTATTGTGTTTGAGTTACAATATTTGCTTTGTAATTGATTTTGGCATTTTGATGAATAAAGGCTTTAAATTGATGAACAAGAAGGTGGAGCAAAGTTAAGAGACTAAGGTTTAAAATTTTGAAATTAGTTTAAGTTATTGTGATTTGATTAACTTCTCTAAGACCCACTAATTTATGAGGTTCTATCTATAGATAAATTGAAATTCATTTCATGATTTCTATTTGCATTTTAACTTTGGGATCTTTAGTTATTTTAATGTTAGTTAACTTCATGAAATTAAAATATTAAATTTTACCCTCCAGTTCCTCCACTCTTTCTTGATTAAGTTGAATTAGAATTAAATATTTAATTTCCTTACATGGGAAATGGCACATAATTATTTGATAATAGTGAACTGTCACTAATATTATCTTGTGACTGTGAAAGAAGAGGAGGATGTGATATTATATTGTAGTTGCTTTTTTGGTCTGCTTCGTTAAATCCCAAGCTGCTAGCACTTTTAACGTATTTTTAGATTTATTAATTATTTTGATATATGTTATTAGTATTGTATTGGTTCTATTAAGAATAGCTTTACCCTCTTATAGTATTTTTAAGAGCAGCATTAGATTTATTTTACAAAGATAAAGGTGTAACTCCTGATTGTGAATTTATTTCAAAGTGGTATTAAACTTAGTTAACAGTTTTACGACTTTTTTGGCTACTCTTAGTCAAAGGCTGGTTTGCATTGATAGAGATACTATCTAAATTAAAATCCTCTAAAAAGTTATTGAAGTGGCCATCTGCATTTTATTTAGACTTATTATTTATGTTACTTTGAGTATTAATTTTCTTTTATAAAGATAAGGGAGTGTATTGATTTATTGAATTTTACTAAGAAACAGGTTCAGTATTGGCTCTATAATTCATATCAATATAAGCATTCATTAATTATTATTAATTTTATTGAACTTACTGCTAATTAAAATTAAATTTTTTTTATAGATTTGGATTGATTATTATTTATTTTGTATTTTATTTGAAAGGTGATTTTCCATATTGCTGAGGCTTGAATCCTTAGTCAGAAACTAATTCCATTTAAAATTGAGAAGAAATTTAACTACAATTCTAGTTGGCTATATTATTTTTAAGAGTTTCCTGCTTTTTATTGTTTTAGAAAAGAATTAGATTTTATTTCATCAACCCATGGTTTTTACTGTTTTAGTTATTAAATTTTTCTGTAATGGGTTAATTATGATTACTTTCGGTTAATAAATTTTATTGTGGATAACTGCCTATTAATTACTATTCATTTTCAAAATTTGATTAATATAAAGGATTTTAATTTGCAAAATTTTTAACACCTAATTAGTAATCATAACTTTTATGAATAACTCTTTGCTAATGTTTAAAAATATTAGCTTCCTATTAATAAAATTGTTACTCATTATTATCGATTTATGAGTTGTTAATTTACGAAACTGTTTAAGAGTTTTGAGTTTGAGACTCAGGAATATCTTATTAATTAGATTAAATATTTTCTGAAAGCTGTTGATTATAAGATTGATTTAAGCCATTTATCTTTATATTTTACTCTTACATTTAATTGATTCTTGTTTCTTAATTATTAACAGTACTTCTATTTTACTAAGCATTATTTTATTGGCTTTAATAAATTTGTTTAGTATTTTATTAACTTGGAGAAGTCTAATCAACAGTGGATTTTTAATTGAAAGTTAAAGTTGAATAGCTATCAGTATCTTTCTTATTTTTACTTGCATTTAATTAATTTTGAGTTTGCTATAACTTTATATAATTGTTATTGCTATTCATATCATACTAATCAATCAAATTTTACTCATGCTAATTTGATTTTCGTAAGATCTTAAAGTTTTTATTATTGCCTTATATTTTTTAAGTCTCATCGCTAATATCTAAAGTCGGTTCGCCTAAACTCTAATTAACAATATTTCTAACGTTTATAAATTTTTTTTTTGCTTCAATTACAGAAGTTTTAAGATTTTTAGGTTGTAAATTATCTCTCTTTTTATCTTAGTTAAAATAGCTATCTTTTACAATATAGTTTGTTAATATTTGATTATTAAGTTGAGCTTTTAACCTGTTATTTTACAAGTTAATATCATTTAAATCTACCATGTCTAATAACTAGTTATTTTCAACAATTGAGTTGTCAAGATCAGGTTAAGTAGCACATTTAATCCCATATTTTTTTTAATTTTAATCACTTTTCGTACTACTAGACATACCATGTTCACTATTTTTATTTTGGTTTAAGTTATCACTTTTGGAACAGGTACTATCTTTGATATTTGTTTCGTTTTATAGCTAAAAATTTTAATTCATATCTTGATTTTCTTTGTCTTATTCAAACTTAATGAAATTAGTTCTAAATTTAGTTTGATTTTCATTTGATTCTTCTACATATCTCTCCATAGTAGAAAATGGACGATTTTAGTATTGCTAATCTTTTGGAATTATTCTACGTAATATTTTCTTAGCCTATCCTAATTTACAGTCAAACGATTAGCTTAATTTTACAATATCGCTGCAATTTTCTCTTGAATCATCAAGTCCAACGCTTTAATTCAATTTTTTTGAAAACTAAGATTTTTTAATTTTAATTTATGCATTTTTAAGAGGATTTGGTTCCATATTTTATTCTCCATTTTATTATTGATTTTATATTTTTTATATTTTTATTATTATTTTATTTTTTTAAACAAAGTCTGTTTTGGGTTTTTTATTTTGATTGATATCATGTGACCCACTCTATTTAGGATCATTAAGAAAAGAGTGATTTCTTTAAAGTATTTCTGGCTTCGAAGAAAATCCAGTTACAAATAAAAAGTTATTTTAATGCATATCTTCTAATTTACAATTTCTCTTAGATAAAATATTTTTTTTCAAGTTAATTTTTACTTTATAAGATAGATTGGTAAGTACAGTACGGTACTACTTTTATGAATATTTTTTTCTTCTTGCCAAATAATACTAATATTTTCTAATATTATTGATATTAGTTATTTCTAAACCAATACTGAAAAAAAAAAAAAACAATAATGCCTACTAAGAATGAAATTTATTGTACAATATAGTTAAATTGATATATAATCGTTAATTTTTGAACTAAAAACTCAAACTGATTTATTTTATTTTGAGTATTTTGTAAGCACTAAGTAATTGCAAATTATTCACACATTTTTACATATTTACTAATTACAACCACAAAAAATTTAACACAAATAATATAATAGAATTTATAATTTTAATTCAAAAAAAAGTTAAGAATTAATAATTTTATCAAATATAATTCCAATTAGTTATTTTTATTTAATTTTTAATTTATAAATTTTGATTATTTTAAAAAATTAATGAAAATAATAAAATATTTTATTAAAATTAAACAGATATTAAATTCAAACTATTTATTTATTTGTCTAAATTTATTTATTTTATTTTAGCAGTATTAAAAATTAAAAGTTATTTTTAATATAATTATATTAATACAATTTTATTTGTTTTGCGTTTTGCTTTGAATAAATAGTAACAACAATAGATATGAACTAAATAAGCGATATTTTATTCAAAATAACCTAACCAATAGTTTAAATATTTAAATATTTGTAAGTAATCTATTATATATAACCATTGATAATTATTCATATCATTATTTCAATTTAGAAATTTCTTCAAATAATTTAAGAAATTTTGGTTTGAAAATATAAAATTAAAATATCATCTATCTTAAATGATGCAAGGTATTTGACGGTATTTAAGTAAAATAGTTATTTTCCATATAATCAAAATAATTATCAAAGTTATTATCAGTAGAAGTTTTGAGTTGCTTATATAAATTATATTTGAAATAAATAATTAATATTAGAAAAAGTAATTAAATTTTTATATTTAATTTAGAAAAATCTAAATAAAAAAATATAATAGTAATAGTGAATAAGTGTTTTATCAACCATTAAAATGTCTGCTATGCTTTTTGGAAAATGAAATAATGCAAAAAAATCTTTACGAAGGTCGCTAATTACGTAATAACAAAATGATGAAATCGATGATTCAATCTATGTCTTTAATGATTTATTCTCCTGCTTTTAAATTTGTTTATTTTTAATTAAATTATTGTAATTAACTAAAAAAAAACAAAATAATTAAAAATTTTTGTAAAAAAGTTATAGTGGTGTTATTCAAAATGTCTTAAAATCCTGTCTAATTATTAAAATCTCTTGTCACTCTTTTAAGTACTACTGTTGGTAGAGATAAAGTAACTATTATTCATTTTAAAATTGATAAATGAAATAGTATTATAACATAATAGACTTGCAGAGTTGTTCAATACGTTTCCAAGTTTGTTGCTGCTGTTTTAAGACATTAAATTGCAAAAGGTTCAATTACTAAAGAATAATTCGATGAACTTACAAGCAGAATTGAAAGATTGAGTGGTAACATGTCTCTCACAAGAAAGGTATGAATCATTTATTTATTATCAGTTAATCTAATCTTAGCTTTAAAATTTTTAATTTCTTATTTCTATAATTTAGGTTTTGAGATTTGGTAGACCTATAGGTTTAAGCTTTACTCTCATAGACTTGATAAAGCAATTAAATAACTCATTAAAAAATCCTAAGAGCGTCACAGATATAAAATAAAGCCCTTTCTACATCACTATGAGAATCGGCTCAACTATTTCTTTAATATTGTTTTTCCTTTTAGATCACATCCTCTATTTTGCCAGAGTAAATAATCTTGAAATCTTATTTTTTTTAAATTAAAAGCTTATAAATCCAAATTGACCTTTCCATTTCTAAAGAATCAAACTAAATATAATTTAGTTCATAGTTAGCTTTTATAATAGACATTTTGAAATGTTAAGTTATATAAAGTTTAAAAAAAATTTATTAATTTGAATTCGAGTATCAAACAAATTTCTACTGATTTTAGAAGCTCTTTAAAATTTTTATTTGATAGAAATTTCAAAGGAATTTTATTAGAAATTTCTCCTCAAAATAAAAATTGAATTTTAAAAAATATAAAATTATTATTTAAATAGCTTGATTTAATGAAGAAGAGACCTGAATTAACTAAATTTGCTGATTTTTATAGTAGTTTTTGGTGGTTCTTAGATTGTCTCTTTGGACTTACATCAAACATCTAAGAAATCAAGTATCTCTTTGAGCTTAACAACGCTGAGGTAGCATTTTAATATTAAAAGTAAAAGGCATAATAAAAATTTTTAAAATTAATGAAAAGCGTTTAAGTTCAAATGAAAATAAAGGTGAAAAAATTAAATCTAATAAAGCTAGAATCGATGCAGCTATTGTAGATGCTTTTAGAAATATTTTCGATATTCCAGTATACCGTTTATAAATTTATTATAAATTCTACTTTTAACTATTTTAAAATTAAAAAAGGTTGCAGTTGGATTTATGTATCCTTAGTTAGTTTCACCAGGCACCATTGGTGTCTTTGGTGCAATTACCTCTTATATTGGTTGCTATCAAAATTGGAAATGATATAATTAAAGATTTATCTAAAAATTAATAAAATTTAAGTTATTTAATAAATCATTATATTTTTTATCTTTTATAAAATTATAACTGTCATTTCTTAATTTAGTTAAACTATAATTAAAACTCAAAAATATTTTTTAAGTAATTATATTAATGATATTTCTATTTATTTATAAAAATATAAAATTGTAACAAAATATTAGGTGTATTTTATCAAAGTTATTTCACTTTATAAATTGTTTTTTAAAATAAAATTAAAGTTCTTTAAATTTTATTTATGTATTTTTTAATGTTTATTTAGAATAGTTAAAATTAAGGAAATCAATTATCATCTTAAAATATAAAAAGATATCAACATAGAATATAAATTATAGTTAAGATAAAAATTTGTATGATTTTAAAATATTTTTATAAGCATTAAGTATATTTTATTTTTGTTAAGTTTATTTTATTATAGTTCATTTTTTACCAGATGAATTTTATAATCTTTCATTACCTTTTAATAATTGAATACATTTTATTCAAAATAAAAATAATTTGATTATTTTACCTTTTGATGATGTTGGTCTTTCTTTAAATGATATAAGTTACTACTTAGATGAATAATTAAATCCACTAACTCTTTCTGGGCTTATTTAAGAAGGGTCTATTTAAGCAAAAAAAAAAAAATTAATTTCAATTATAAATAAAAATAATTTATTCTTACAAATATCAAATACTTCTTAATTATCATAAGCACTAGCTCCACTAAAATCTGCTTTGTAGATTTTTCCATCATACCCTTTCATCTTTATAATAGTGCAAATTAAAATAAAATTTGTATAAATTATTAATTACATCTGACATGTTGTGTACTTACTTTCCTTTGGTACCACAAGCAACACACCTATTAGGAATAACTTTTGTATTACCAGTTATTACACTTATAGCTTCTTATTAATTAGATTTTATCATGGTATTAAGTTGCATATAAAAATCTTCAATTTATTCAAACTCTCTCTTGAAAGACTAAATCGTATCTGTTAACTATCTAACTTTCTCTTCTAAGAAGTTATTTTATCTATTAACTTCAATTATATCAGCCTTTTTTAAATAACAATAAAAAAATTTATTCCCTTAAAAATATAAATATAATATAAATAAATAATACCTTTTCTGCTATTTTTTATGATAATTCACTATTTTCTGACATATCTCTAAATTTCTTTTTTATTTTCTTCTCTAATTCAGAAATCCCGTTTATTTTTGGTTTTATATCCTCAAATTCTCTAGCTAATTATTTAACTTTTTCCTCAGCAATTACCTTTCCTCTTTCAATAAGTCCAATAATTTCATCTAATTTTTTTTGTTAAAAGTTAGATTTTAAAATATTTAAATATTTTAAATACCTCTATTGAACTCGCTTTAGTTTTACTTCTTTAACAATGCAAAATTTCCTAGCACTTTATGTTCAAATGTGTCAAACTTTCTTCTTATATCCTTTATGAAATTAAAAAATTGTAAATAAAAATTAGCTTCTTAATTTATTGTAAATACTTATTCTAAAGTTGAATAATTTCTTTTTTATTCATTGAATTCGTCTCTAAGTCTCTTTAAATTAGCTTCTAATAAACACAATTTATGAGGATCAATACAATCATCTTCTCCATTTCCACTTTTTTACTAAAATAATTTTAAGCTAAGATATTCAGTGTATTGAATGCTTACTTTTTTGTCACTGCTAATAGCTCTACTACCTAACAATGAAACTTAGTCAGCTAATTCATTCTAATTTATTAATAAAAACATAAATTAAGTAAAGTTATTAAAAATAATCATTGGTTCATTTTAAGAAGTAAAAAATTATTAACACTCAAAATAAAGAAAAATTAAAATTTATTTTTTTCTTCAAAATAATAAACAAATATATTTTACCAATTATCTTTCTTAATCATAGAGTTTAGCCTCTAGTTATCTTACAAGTTCTCTTGATTATTCAAGAACTTGATTAGCATCACCTTTTCTATCTAAAGTAATTAGCCTGGTTTCAATTTCTGAAATTTTATCTTAAACAATTTTTTTATTTGCTTCATATTTTTCATTTAAGGCAAACTATTTATTAATTGAAATTACTATTTTATCTTATAAAGATAGAAAAAATACCTTATTAGCAAAGCTATCTTCAACATCCTTAAGCTACTGCTTTACATTTTTTATTTTATCAGTATTATTTTCTTCAAATACCTTAAATTTATCTTCTAGATCTTCAATAGCACTGTTTATCCCTCCAAAATTTTCTTCCTTCATTTTAAGCATCTACAAATATTTTTTAATGAAAAATGATAAATTTATTTATGAAAAAAAATAAATTTTCTGACTTCTCTTCTAATTTTATCTTCAAGGCATTTTATAGAGTTATCTACAAACTCTCCTGTTATTCTTTTACTCAATAATTATTCACAATCTTATATTTTCCACAAAGTTTTCTTTTCAACATCTTTCACTTCAATCTCAAACTTGTTTATTTAAGTAACTGTTTTCTTACTCAATTCATCCATTTACTTGTTAAGTTTCCTTTTAATTTCTTCTAACTCGTTAACAAGTTTTGTTTTAGTTTTTTTAACCTAAATACAAAAATATTTTATATTTATTTAAGCTTTTATTCTTCGAATTATAAATACTTTTATTTTCATTTCATCTCTTTCAAGCTTTTTAGGTATTTCTAATGCAATCTCATCTAACTTTTTATCCCATCCCTATAAAGTAGAGCAAATGATTTTTATAAATAATTATATTTGTATATTTTAAATTAAATACCTTGTTAGCTCTATATAGAATAGTGCATGCGTGTCCTAGCATAACTATTTTGTTACAAACTTTATTAGCTCCATCTTCAACTTTATTGCCTGTATTTTCTTACTTTGGTTTTTCTAAGACGTTATTGATTGTTTTTAACAACTCATTATCATAAATGTTAATGCTATCTGAAACTGACTTGAATCCTTTTTCAACCTAATACATTTATTATTTAAGATTGAGCATAAGCATATATCAAAATTATAAAAATTTCGATATTAAATAATAATTGTTGATTAAAATTTAATTGCATAAAAACTATACCTCTTCTTTATCTGCTTTACCTTCAAGCTATTGCTAAAATGATTGTAACTACTTAGACTAATTGTTAATCACATTGACAATATTTTCTAAAAATACTTTTAAACTCTCGCTATTGACATTCACATTTAGGAGCTCATTTAAAGCAACAGTATAAATTGACTTGGCTGTAATAATAAAAAAGTAAAAAGTAAATAATAAATATCTTAATTATATATTTTTTTATTCTCAAACAATAAAATAAGGATTTTAATAACTAAATACTATTATAATTGTTAGACATATTTATTATTCTTTCACCTATATTGATTTTATTCAATAATAATACTTATTATCTATCTTTCTATCAATTTATGTATTTATTTTTCCTATTTAAAGTTATTATTTTGTAAGAAATTTAAGTGGCTAATATTAAATTTTTTATTCTATCTCCTTAATAAAAAATTAATAATATCTATTTATTTATTAACTAATTAATTAATTAATTAATTTTAATATTTAAGTAAAAAAATACCATTCAAAAACTTTTGTAAATTAATTACTAATAAATATATAACACGACACATCATTAATAATTGATAAATTAGCTGCTTTCTGAATCTTGGGTATTTTCCATGCATTCATTTATTGAAATCAATGATGCTATTTTTTTTTTTAATAAAATAATAATTTATTGATTTAAGCTAAAATAAAACAAATAAAAAAAATATAAATAATACTTCGTGATTTTTTTGAAATAACCCTACCTACCTATCAGCCTAACTAACTAAAAAATCATTTTAAATATTTAAGATAAATTAATTTTATTTTTTTAAATGACATAATATATAATTTGTTATATCTTTGAAAAAATTTTGATGTATTATTATTATTTTTAGGCAATTATAAAAAGAAAAAGAATCTAAAATTTAACAAATTGAATAGAACACAAACAATAAATTGTATTGTTTTTATGCAAGTTTGTTTTAATGAATTAAAGTTTTATTTGATTCTTTTTTATTTTAACAGTACTAATTGTGTCATTTTCTCTTTGTCTCTAATTTTTAAATTATTAGTAGTTCGGAAAATGTGACTTATTTATTACCTTTATATATTGTTTGTAAATAGATGAGATTCTTCCTTTAATAAGAATGAAGAAAGAAAGTAAAAGAGGGAATAATTATTTTCAATTAATAAATTACAATATAGCTAAAGCTAGAAAGAAAGAAATCTAAAGAGAAGAAAGCATTTCAAAACTTAAAATTAAAAGTAAATTAAAACAGATAAAAAATGGGTAACGCTCCAAGTGAAAATCCTTGCAACTTCACTCCCCAAGAAATGAAGAGACTTTACAAGAGTTTCAAGAAGATGGATAAAGACTAGTCAGGAGATTTAGAAATCGATGAATTTTTAAGCTTACCAGAATTGTCTTAAAATCCTTTAGTTAGAAGAGTTGTATCAATTTTTGATAAAAATAAAGATGGAACAATTAGCTTTGAGGAATTTGTAACTGGACTGAGTGCTTTGTACTCAGATAACGAAAATGCAAAATTAGAATTTGCTTTCAAAGTTTATGATATCGAAGATGATGGCTATATCTCTAACGGTGAGCTATTCTCTGTACTTAAGATGATGGTTGGAACTAATCTTACAGAAATTTAGCTTTAGCAATTAGTAGATAGAACTATTATTAAGGCAGATGAAGACTTTGATGGCAAAATTTCATTTGAAGAATTTAAAAAAATGGTTAAGGATCTAGATGTAGCTCAAAAGCTAACTCTTTCACCCATATGAGATTGATGAAAATGCTATTACATAACTTTCTACTATTAAATATAAAAATCAAAGCAATTTTGCAATCAGAGAAAGAAGGATTGAATTTAATATAAATTACTACAAATACAAACAACTATCAACTATTGGCTCAATCAAAAAAACAAACGTCAACTTTACCAAAATTTCACTTCTTCCTCTTCTACATTCCTCATATTATAAATAAAAGTAGCTGAAATGGACAACCAAATAACTAACTAACTTGTCTGCAAATAATACTAACTCCCAATAAAACAATTAATCATTAGTTCAATCCTTCTAATTAATAAAAATAATTAAATTACCATTTATTTCTCTTGAGTTGCAATATAAGAAACACTTAAATGTTACTTAAATAAAATAAATATATTATTTCTTATTCAGTATTTTTTATGATTTATCTTCTAGAAAAATTAGTTATTAAATAATTAATATATATTTTTGTGGATATACTTAATATGAATTGTAATTAATTTTCATCCCAAATAAAAATATTCTACTTTATTAGAATCAAATGTAATTTATAACTTTGTTTATTTTATTACTTTTCATTACTAGCAAGCATACAGTTTATTATTCGACTTATACAATACTTGATTAATTTATTTTACAATGTTTTCAAATTTTAAAAAATTAAAATCTCTTACCATCATATAACTTATTTAATTAAAAGTGATCGTCAATTAAAAATTTATTTCATCAAAAGATTAATAGCTATTAATTCATCATAAAATGACTATTTGCAAAAAAACAAATTTAAAATATATATTTTTAATATTTAATGTTTTTCATTACATTTAGATAGAATAATTAAAAAAACAATATTTATAAAATATTAAATATGCGAATTTTCTAATAATTATTCCTAATTGTCACTGTGTACACAAAATTTCATCAGATATTTATAATTAAAAAGAGATTATTTTTTAATAGAATAAATCAAACATATATTCATAGATAGATTGATAACACTGAAAAATTAAACTTATAACTTTTTACTTATTTATCTTAAAATATCTTCTTATTTTTAATTCTATATAAAATTCAATGTAATAGTAAGGAAATTATTCATCAAACCAATCTCCTTATGCTTAGAATCCTAACTTGATAATTAATGATTATTTTCAATATTTAAATGATAGAAATGCAGTAAAAAATACATTTTATTTCTTATAATCAAAAGTTTACTATCTTAAATACAACCTAACTTTTATCAAAATAAATTATGATTATAGGTCACTCTTTAAAACAATCAAAGGATTTTGAATTAGTAAGCTTATAAGCTAAAATAGTAATAAATAGTGTAGAATTAAATATAAAAAGAAATCGAAGAATCTTTAGGCACATAAAAGCAGTATGGTAATATTTTTATTAAAATTATTACTTTAACTTTGTTAATTTTCTAATTTATGAAAAACAATCAATAGAAAAAAATTTAGACAATTTGATAGAAAGAAAAAATGTGAATTCAGTTTTTGGTGGAGAGAAAGAATTTAAGCTAAACCAGATTTCATAATTAATTCAGTCTTACGATCAACATAATAAAAAAGGTTTTTAAAGCAATTTTGATCCTCTTAGCAATTTCGAGGGTGAGATGAATATGTACTTAAACTAGTAGAAAAAAAATTAATAAAATCCTTAAATTCAGTAATAATGCATTATATTTTTAGTAAAAATGATTAATTAAATAATTTAAAAAAATTATAATTAGATAATAAAGATAAAATATAAACCCAAATATTTAGAATTATTATGGAGATAACACATTAAAGAATTAAAATATGGATAGAATGAGAAGCAGTGGGTTAAATACACTAGCATAAGCAGCTTAAAACAATATTTAGTAAAATAATCACACAATATCTATAGTATAAAGTTTTTACACTTATTGAATAGCAATACGAAAAAAATTAGAGAGAATGAGGATTCAAATCCAAACAGTGGTTTATAAAGCTATTAAGAAAAGTATAGTAAGTATTTACACTACTAAGAAAGAAACTATATTTCAAAAATTGCTTCAAAAAACCAAATGAAAGAAATTGATTTCTTAGATAAATATAATTAAGTAAAAAAGAAAACCAATTTTTTTATAAAATGTATTTGATGCAAGGACAAGATATAAAATTGTATAATAATTTTTCTGTTAACAAAATAGGAGTTATATGATAAATCTAGTAAGCTAAAAAACTAAATTTTTTAAGGAGAAGATTTGTAAGAGTATGAAGAACGACTTATGCTTGAAAGAAAAATTAAATAACTTGAGAGCTCGAATTCAGTGTTGAAATAGTCAAAAGATATAGCTCATTTATTTTTGTCAGAACCTCTTTTGAAAAATAAAAGCACAGTGAATAACATCTTAAATTAAAAAAATAATCAAAAAATTCCATTTATTCTTCCTTTTAACCCTGCATTATCCTCATAAGTTTGTAATGCTTAACTAATTTTTGAATTTTTTCAAGCAATTTAAATACATTATCAAATAATTTTATTACTAAACTAAAAATCATTTTATTTAAATAGTTGGCGAACTAACTGATCAATTCAAAGAAATAGTAATAAAAATATCACTTTTTTTAATAAAACAATAAATTTTGTTTGTTATTATCTTAAAAAAAGTTCAACAATTTTAAGTTCTTTTATTTTATTAATAAATTCACTCTATTTTAAAATAATTTTTAATTAGAGAAGATAAAATATCCTACTCAAAAAGGAGTTAGGCTATTAAGTTGGATTGGATTACATGCTAGAGAAATTTGCAGATAATAAAGATCTTGTTGAGGAAAGAAATAAATTACTCTTTTAGTTAGATTAAGTTGAATAAAAAAATAGAGAACTTGAAGAAGAGAAGCTAAGGTTAGAAGAGGAAAATAAAAGAAAATAAACAAAGAAAATAACTAAAGCAGTCTCAAGTAAAAAATCTACTGTTGTATAAGGTTAAAAGTAAAAATACTTTTTTTAAAATATTAAAACTGAAACTAATTCTTAAGATTGAAATCATTATGTTAAATAAAATTTAATTCATTTTACGATAAAAAGGTTTAACATGAAAAAAATCAAGAAGATTTTGAGACTTTAATTTTTAGTGCTGTCATTATCAATTTACTATGTTCGTACCTATCTACCAAATTTTATTAAAAATAAAAGGAAGAAATAAATGACTGATTTAATGTAGCTGATGGGTACTTGTTCAAATGTAATTCTATATGAATTTTAACAATATATTTAATATTTTTATCAAAAAATTTAGAAAATTATTGAGTGGATGAAGTCAGCTTCTAAAACAGGCTTAGAGCGAGTACTTTCAACAAATTAACTGATTTTAATTTATTATTCATCTGCTTGAATTAATATTAATCAAACCTCTATTTTAATGTTAAATATAGCTGAAAAACTAAAAGCAAGAATTGGCATTGAAAAAATCTGGAAAATTGATAGAAGGAAAAGACAAAGACAAAAGGCTGACTGAAATTTTAGTTAAATTCATATTAGTTTATCAAAAAATAAATCTTAAATTTTGTAAATTTATTAGTTAATTGTAAAGAATATATTTGATGGGTTGTTTGATAACTTCAGCTAAGAAGCGCTGGGTAAAGAAACCTTTAGTTTATTGAAAGAAATGACATCTAATGGTTGTCATTTACCTAACAATTATTTGTAGCGTTTCGAAATGAATAGATTAAGCTTTAGTTATTATGGATCAATAAAGTAACTAAATATTTGTATTTTATTCACAAAGCTTTTAAAATTAAACTACATATCCCAACCTAGTGAGTTCCTTATTTTTAGAAGATAAAATTATTCAAGGACATTCATTCTTTAATCTAGTTTCATCTTATTAATTATAGTATAAATATAAATTTTAGTTTTTTAATAGTAAATGAGCAGAAAAATAAATGAAATTTTTTATCAATTATTTTATTGAAAATATTTAATAGAGAATACATATTAATGTATATTTAAGTGAATTAATTTAATTTTTTATTAAAAGGAACATTAACTAGAGTTCGTAGAATATGCTTATACTATGTCTTGTGCTTATACGTCTATTAATATATAAAATTGTCCTACCTTATTATAATGTTGACACCTCAAAACCAAAAAATTAATAATATATTGAGTAATATTTTCATTAACATTTTATTATAGAAATATTATTGGTTCGTAACAAAAATACTAATTTGATACTAATAAAATTTAAAGCAATTGCACTTGGATAGGTTCTATAATGCATTGGCTTATAATAGATTATCTTAAATAAACTTGTCCGACTATCCCATAAAATTTAGCTCACATTTAAGTAGAAAATAAACCTCAAATTCGCAAAGAACCATTAGTAGCTCCTGATAGAAAAGTAAACAATTTTTCATATTTAAAGTTAAAATTAAAACAAAATTAAAGATTTTTATTCAGAAGAACAGCAAAAGATATTTTGTAAATAAACTTGAATGAAAATTTATCATTAAAATTTAATTTTTATCAATCTAATTTAATTCTTTTTATTAAAGATATTTCCAGAAGAGCTAAAACTATTCAAAAAAGGAGATTTAGAGGATTTTTTTATTCTAGGAATTTTGGCACAAGAAGATCTGTTGATGATTTTTGAAAAAGAGGTAGATTGGTGCCAAAATATAAAAGCTATCATAGAAACAATAGGATTTAAATTCATTTAATCATTATGAATTTTAATTTAATTAATTTTTAATTTTATTTCAAATATACAATGTAATATTTATTTAATAGAAAGCAAATTCATGAAAATTATCAAATTTTCTTTTTTATAAATTTTACATTAGAAATTAAATACTAAAATTAAAAGCTATCAAAATTATAAATTGTTTTTTAATTTAAAATAAATAAAATTTCAACTAAAAATTCATTTAAAATAGAAATATTTAAATAATTATCAAAAATATGAAACAAACTCTTTTTTAATCATTGAACTTTACTTTTTATCGATTTTATATAATTTAAAAATTATTAACTTAAAATTAAAGCCAGTTTAAGTCAACAAAATAATATTAAATATTTCATACTATGTGTTGTATCAATGCGAATTTTCCTTAAAAGATAAACAGTACAATACTATCTATTTCAACTCTTCGATTTTGAAATTAAAAACATCATTTAATAGACAAAATTGAAAAATTGTGTAAATTGCTGGCAAAGTTAATCTTATTTTATGAAAATTTTATTTGCAACTAAAAAAAAATTTTTTGTAAACTCTTAATAAAATCGAACAAATTAAATTTTGTTTATAAAAATTAATGAAAAAAATTTCATGGTAAAGTAAGTTATAAAGACAAAATACATTAGTGAATATATGGTTTATTTTTATTAAGTTTAGATAAGAGGAAAGATGTAAATAAAGATATTAATAGTGTTATATTTAAAAAGAAATAGCAGAAACAAATTTCATTCTTAGTAAGCAAACAAACAGAATAATTAATTATAAAAAAATAATTACATTTAAAAATTTGATTAATATTATCAGCGATACATTAAAAAAGAAGCAAATATTATTTTTTGTTAATAAACACATTAATTAAAAAAACTAAATTTTAAGACTTAAAAAGTGAACATTAGTAACTAAGCAATATTTTCAATTTGAATTTGTAGTAGAATTATAATAATATTATATATATAAATTTAAATTGATCTATTTCATGAGTTAAAGTTATGAAGATATTTAACTGCAAAACGAACATTTTCCATTTGCTTAAGATAAACCAATACAATTATAATAGCAATAAGCAACTCATTAGATTTATTTTGCTGATTAAGAACATCATAACCATTAATTTTAGTAGACTGAGCTAAATAATAGCTCTCAAAATATGAAGATAAACAATTAAAGAGTTGAAAATAATTAAAAACTTTAAAGTAATAGCAATAGTACTATAGATTTACAATAATTTGAAATAAATCATTCATTTAATAGGGTTGAAGATTCTCTGCAAGAATAAATAAATAACATAATTGATTAAAATGCGCACAGCTAAAATGAAGAATCAAATGATTCAGTTATGGTTCTTCAAAAAAATTATTAAAATGTATGTATTGATGATATAAAAGCAACTACTAAATAAAGCATAAATTTAAGTAATAAATACTTAATAACTAAAGACGTAATAGTTATAGAAGAAGATTCTGAGGATTTTTCTATTTTAGCAAATAACTTAGAAAATAAAAAGCATAAAATATGTATAAAACATTTTGTAGAACAAGAAAGTCAAAGTTAATAACTTTCTCAGAATAATGAATGTGAATCAGATATTACTTCAATAAAATGCTAAAAGTTAGACAATTAGAAATAATTAAGTCTTAAAATTAAAAAAGTTAAAAAGCCTAAAGTTGAAAAATTAAAATAAGTAGACTATACTTTGGTTCCTACAAAAAAGTAGGTAATTTTAAAAGAAAGAAAAAAGTAGAAAGGTGAAAAAACCATAAATATTATAATGACAAAACCTGTATAGCTCAATTATTAATTTTTCTTATTTTGTGATATAGTAATATAATATGATAATATAGTCGGAAAAAAAATAGTTTAATCTAAAAGATCTTAATTGAATCTTTATAAAAAAATATCATATGTAAAAGAATATAAAATCAGTAATTTATATGAAGTAGGATTGCAGCATACGTGTTAAACACAAATGGAATTTTAAGCTGCTAGCCAATATTTATTAAGTTTAAATGACTAATATGCTAAGTAAGTACACGATTCTCTTTAGCTTCTGTAAGAAAAGACACGCATAGGATTAGAGACAGCCCTAATGATACAGAATAATAGAGCTTCTTTTGAGTTAATTATGAAAAGAAAAGAACATTCTAAAATGAAGTATGAAGAATTTAAGCTAAAAACACTTCCAAACTATAAATATTATATTTTTAATCACTATGTTTTCGACATAAACACAGGAAATATTGGTTTTGTTGATAATGGAATTAGTAAAGATTTTTTGAAAATGTTATGTATTGAACCCTAATATTTTGAATTGATGATGAAGAAATATGGAATTATTGATTTTTTAAAGAGAGATTATGTTACTGCTTTTTCCATTAGCTACTTCAATCGTTTTGCTTATAATATGAGGAACTTCAATTAAACTGTAAGGTTCAGCTCAGATTTTATCACTTTAGATAATATAGAAATTAAAGTAGATATTGAACATTAGATTATAGATCTCTGCAAAGAGTTTGATTAAAACAATAATTTCGACTGCCCTTTTATAGATTTTATTGCTTTTCTAACACCTTAAATATCCGAAGAAATAATCTAAAATTTATAAAAAGTTAGAGAAGATTAAAAAGTTAATATAGAAGAACTACTAGAAATGGATGAGGAAGAAATAGATTTCTTTTATAATTTTGAAAGCCAGCAATTCCTTAAGCGTTATTATTCAGATATCTTCAATCGGGATATTTTAACACATAATCTAAAAAATCAAAAATTAGATTACACATTGCCTCAAATTACAAATTGAGAAAAGAAAAAAAATTATAATTTCTAATAAAAATTAAATTTTTTATGAATTTTATTTGTAAAAAATATTTACTTGTGATAAATATTTCTTTTTAAAAAAAGTAATTTTATAAAGTTTCATGAATTTTTCATTATTATTTTGCAATACCAAAATTTGTCTATCAATTATAAACTAGAAAATTTTTAAAAATTTGATTATTAAGAAAGAAATATTAATTAAATAAATTTATGCAGCATATTTTATTTCTGATTATCTTGGTTCATTTTATATTTTATCAATCAAAATTTTAATTTTTGATTTATTTAGTATTATCTCAATCAAGACAATTTGTCCGAGTGGTTAAGGAGGAAGACTAGAAATCTTTTGGGTTTACCCGCGCAGGTTCGAATCCTGCAGTTGTCGTTTCTTTTTTTTTTCTTTAGCAAAAAGAGATCTGCTAATTTGATTAACATTTACTTTTTGATGTAAAATGTATTTTGATCTTATTTACATTAATCCTTAAGATTGTATAGAAAATTTTGATGTTTTAATTAAAATTCTATAGCTTTTGATAATAAATAATATAGAACAGTATTGTTTTAAAAAAAGAAGTGATAAGATTTTAAGGATTATAGAATGGGGTAAATTTTAGCAAAATGTTGTAAGCAAAAGCAGTGTAAAATTTTGATGATTGGCTCTGAACGAGAAATCAAGTATAAAATTCTACAGAGAAACTTTGAAGAGTTTATTAAAGAAGAAAAAGGAAAGGAAGAGTTTGAAGAATTAGATATTTAAGTTGATTAAAATTTATATATTAAACTTTTAGATATAGCTCCTGATATGTTAGAAGAAAAGTATGAAAAGTAGTTAAACAAATTTAATGGAATAATTTACTGCACTACACCAGGCTATGAAGATTATGATAAAATTTGGATCGAGAGTCTAAGGGAAAATAATATTTATTTATCAAAATATATTTTATTTTTTTAAGATCCTGATTCTGATTTTGAGCTCACAGATGATGGATATCCTAAATAAAAAGTTATAATGGCCAGATATGATAATGATAATTAAACTGAAAAGGGGTTTGACTGGATTGTTTAATCTATTTTAAAAGGTAGAGTATATAATTCAACTGCCCCACAAATCTAAATATAAATGAGCTGAATGAATTATATAAATAATAACTTTTAAATAAAAGTAATCAAAAATTTTAAATTTTAATAACTTTTAAATTAGAAAAGTAAAAAAATATATAAATACAAAATCAAAAATTCTTTAAATAATTAATTTTTGGCTAATATATGTGTTCATGTATATATGTTACTTCTACTTCGTAATTTAATTTATATATTTAGAAATATCAGTTTTATATCATATAAAAAACAAATAAATTTTAAAATCTAAAATATTTTCTTCACTTTTTTAATTTAAATATTAGAAAAATATACTAAAAGGTTTTTACTTAAAAATAAAAACCAACTAGAAATCCATATTAAAAAAATTCAATTTAAATGAAGAAATTCACATTTTTATTCATATCTTTTACTTCTACTGTGTAAAATAGTTTGTAATTATTTTTGTTTAAGCTCTTTAAATACATAAAGTTTTATTGTGTCGATTAAACTAAATTTTTAATTTTTACTATTCATAGGTAATAATTATCTTGTAAAATTTGACTAAAACAATAAAATTTTTACTTTCTGATAATAAACTACTATTTATTACTTATATATTAAAAATGCACTTAAATTTTTTTCATTATTGAATTAGGTTTATTCAGAACATCAAAAATGAAATTTAAATAAATTTCTTTATTTTTAATTATCTTTTTCTTTAAAAATATTGAATTACTTTTTTTCTTATTAAAAAGAAACAAACTAAAAAATTGATTTTAGAGTAAAAAAAAATAATTTAACTCTTTACATATTAATTTAATTTATTATTTACCAATTTATTTTAGTTCTAACTTAAAAACTAGCTTTAAAAATATCGAAAATGAAATACCTAATTATATACAAACAAAAACTCAACCAGAGTAAATAAAATTTCATATCAAAAATGGAAAGTTCACTACTACTGCTATTATTCATATTAATTTTCATTCATTTTGTTTATTAACTTGAAGTGTTCTTTTAATTTTTCAGTAATTATTTCTTCGGTTTCATCAGGCATATCATCAAATTCATCGTCATCTTCATCATTAGAGTGCTAACCATATTTCTTTATAGAAGCAAGCATTTCAGCTCTACTCTTTTTATCGTCACTTCCTAATAAGAACCCATAAGATCCTTTAGGCTGAGGTCTCTAATCTTATCCTGGTTAGGATTTTAAATTAGGATCACCTTAGGAGTTGTATGCTTAAATACCTGTTACAGGCCTCTTAATTTTTTATTCTGATTAATTTTTTCTTAGAGTATCTTTAGCAGTGGCAGCTCTTTTATCTTTAAGAGATTAAATTTAATCCTAATCTTACTAATGCATATTTTTTTAGGTATTTTATGTGTAGTTTTGCTGGTGCTCATTAGGTTCGAATCCATAAGCACCAAAAAGTTAATTTTTAGCTGAAAACTATGCAGGTGTTTAGTTTTACTGTGGTGTTGCAGTTTATTGTTTTATTGTTACTGCAGATTTAGCTCTTATCATTTAAGAAACTATGCTTTATGCATTCAATTTACTTTTGTGCGAATTAAAATCAATCATTTTATTTAATTCAGCTGGAGTACACTTTGGAGAGTATTTTTCAGTTCCTTCTTATTCTTTCATATCTTCTTTACGAGACTTAAATTTTAAAAAATTATTTAAAACAATTAAATTAAACAAAAATTGCAAATTTATAGTATTTTGAATTAAAAATATATAAGCAATTACCACGTATTGGGGATCAAACATTTCCATCCATTCATCTGGGAATGGATTCGAGTTATAGAAACTTTCATCAGGGAAATAAATATCGTTGTGCTTATGGAGATTTAATTTTCCAGTATTATATTCTCCATCACACACTAGACCAGCATTTATTTTAAGTACGCAATATTTGGCATTCTCAAAGAAAAGAAGAATTTGAGAGGAATGGCGCTAACCACCTTATTCTTTGTTTTTGAAATGTGAGATTGTTTTAGATGAACCTTCAGCAAGAAAAGCATTCCAATCTGGTCCTTATGTCAATCTTACTTTAATTTGGGTATCTTTAAGGAATTTTTCTATGTTTAAATCCTCGCTAAAGAAATAGTGCACACGAATATGATTCATACTAAGATGGGAATAGTGTCTTGAACTTTGAGTTTGCTGCTATTGTTAATTTGTTGGACTCTTTACTTGGTCACTTCTTATACTTTTAAAGCTATTTCTATTCTAAGAATTCTAATCAGATGTAAGGTTTCTTCTGTCAGTATCAGAATCTTTGACACTTATTTTGAAGCTTGTTTTATAATTATGCAGCTTATACTAGAAATACAGGTTTTAAAAATCTATATTTTAATCAATGCCAATATTGCTAATATCACATATGTAGAACAATAAACGCCATTAATTTAATGTTTCGCTTAGAAGTGCTGGACGATGCTTAGGTTTGGTATCTATAGGAACTCTAATAACTGCATCGTAGATTGGAATGTTTTAAGCCTCTGCGAATTTTTATTCAATTTCAATTAATTCATGCTCTCCTACTACAAGCATATAACACAAATTGCAAACACGACAAGGTCTAGTTGAACTATGAGAAACTTTGATATTATTTAAAGGAATATTTCTCTTCTTTAAATGTTAAACTAATTCCCAAAGTAGCTTTTAATTACAATTTATAAATTGAATGATTTAAATTTATTTAAAATAATTATTACTTTGTATGTTAAAACTTTACTCGCGTCATCTTTTTTAAATAAGATTCCGCACAGTTTGCAATAAACAGAGCATGTTAATTGGTCCAATGTCTTTTTTGAATCCTCTTCATCAGTATCTATGTTGAAAATTGATAATTATTTCTTAATTTGCTTTTCACATAAAAGATAAGCTTACTTGCTTTTTTTGCCATAATTTCTTC
This sequence comes from Tetrahymena thermophila SB210, assembly GCF_000189635.1. Classification (NCBI taxonomy): domain Eukaryota; phylum Ciliophora; class Oligohymenophorea; order Hymenostomatida; family Tetrahymenidae; genus Tetrahymena; species Tetrahymena thermophila. The sequence goes on along the minus strand of NW_002476507.1, from coordinate 819,012 downwards.
CATTGAAATTGTGTTTTCTGCTCTTATACTCTTCATACTAATTAACCATATTTTTCCTTCTAAATCTTATATAAAGTCAAGAACAACTTATCTTATTCTAATTTAGTTATTTTTTTCTAAAAATCTGACTAAACTCTCTGCCTATCTTTCAAATCTTTGTTAAAATTATAAATAATCAATAAAAGTATATCGATAAATTTTTATTTATTTATTTACTCTTTTAATCCATTTCCTTTTACATTTTAAACATCAAAACTATTTTTCTTCTCTTAGTTTATGCAAGCTTTTAAATTAATATTCTTCTTTAGATCTGGATCAAAAATTTCATTATAGCTTTATATTCTGAATGCATAATTTGCAACAGTATCTTTCGAATTTCTTGTGTTATAGACTAATCTAATGAGAGTTGCCTTAAATTTATAAAATTTATTTAAGGATTTATTAAATATTTGATGTTAAAATTACTTTCATTGGCCTTGAAAAAATGAATCTTTATTCAACGCTGCTATTGCTTGCATCTGTTTATCTTTTTTCATTAAGGGTTTTAGCTTAATAAACGTTTTAAGATAATTTCCAATCATTCTAAGCTTGACCACGAAGTATCATTACAGGACACTCAGGATTTTATTTAATATCTAGTTTTTCGTATAATTCAAAGATGCTCATTCTTTCATTAAACTTACGATTCTTAGATTAACCTTCTATAGATTGTTTAAATCTGAGACAAAAGTATTCATGTTCTCTTCTACACCTTTACAAATATTTTATAAAAAAATATTAATTAAATAATATACTAAAAAAATATTATTCAAAGTTGTATTGTATGATAATGAAAAAACAAAACTTGATTGAGGACATATTTATTGTATTTTTTAAAGCAAAGCAGCTAACTAATTTATTTAAAATATCTATTAATTTATTTAATACAATTATTCCTGCTAAAATTTTAGTTTTAAATTAACACATTTATTTACTTGGCTTCAAATTCAATCCATGAAGAATCTGCTTTTCTCCTTACCCTTCCATATTCATCAGTATAAAGAAGAAATGTATTAGACTCCTATACCATCAAAGTTTCTGGTATATTTATATGTAAATTATTAAAGCCTACCCTGGCTGAAGCAAATGCCTTAAATAAACCAAAACCTGGCTTAACAACATATTTTTTTTCTTTATAGTAATTTTCATCTGGTGGAGTAAATGCTATTTTTGCCATTGTTTACTCCCAATATCTTTCTTTTCTCTCTTATACAAGTTTGTCTGCTTCATCATCACTTTAATTTAATTTTTTGCGTTCAGATTTAGGACGTAGTGTGCTGCTTAACAAATTTTATTGGGTGTTGCTGCTTGGCATAATGATTTTCTTAAATATTTATCCTGACTTATTTTGCTCAATACCAGGATTCGTAATATCGAAATTATCATCCATTTCTTAATTCTTTAAATGCAAATTTTTATGTATAGTAACTAATAGTTTTCAATATGTTATGTTAATAATATTAAGAATGATATATATTCTATTTCTTGTTTATTGTCTTTGCTATAATTTATTCTATCTATTTAAGTCCAGCTCACTCAATATTTCTTCTTCTATCTATATAGCTATGAGGTGAAACGGAATTTAATTATTAATCAAATTTTAAATCTATTTAATGATAAATAATAATTACTAAAGAAAGTCGGATTAATATACAGTAAAATATATACAATTATTAATAGATATCAAGATTATCTCATGAAATAGTTATAATCTTTATATTCAAAATTGCTAATATCAATATATCTTAAAGCTTTTTTTTCTTTCTTATTTTCGTAACTTATCTTTCAGTAAGTAACATATTTGACAATTAATTAAAAATTTTAAAATAATTTTAAATGATTTAAATTATTATGGATTTTAACTTAATTTATAAAACAAAATTTTTATCTATTATTTTAAATATTTTAATTTCATTGATACAATTCATAATTATGATTCTAAATATTTGAAATAAAAAATATAATAATTAAATAGAATAAATACTTTCAAAACTTTTAAACAAATTATAATTTTTAATTTATATTATTTAAAGGATTAAGCTTATAGATTGAGCTTATTGCGCAGTCAAAATAGTAATTACTTATTTTTTTATAAAATTGTGAGCTACATTAAAAATATTATTTTTTAAGGTAATTTTTATTTGGTTAATAATTTTTCTTTAAATAATGCTAGAAAATCTATTTTTTATTTACTTTCAATTTATAAAGAAACTCTAACCTACTTAAAAAAATTGTTTATTTAGGGAAAAAATTTTTATCTTTAAAAAACCTGAATTATAAGCAATCTTATGGAAGAGAGATATTTCAATAAATATTTTAAAAGAAAATTTTTTAGATTATTTAATAAAAATTTTATAAATTAGAATAATAATTTGATAAAATTGAAAATGTTTATAATTACAAAATACTTCAAAACAATCATTGCTTGTTTATTTAGAAAATTATTGCTTTATTCTTTAAACTGATTTTTTTTATGAAAATCAAACTAATCAATTAATTTAAAATCAAAATTTATAGATATATTTAAAAAATAAAATCTAATTGATTGATTCACTGAATAAGATTAATTTTTTAATAAATTTGTTATTGTATTCAAGTAAGAAGATAAATCCATTTTTTAAGAATTGTATATCAATAGCTCATTTTTTAACTTAATCTAGATTGACAGATAATTATAATAAAAGAAAAATAGCGTTTTGAAGTTGGCTGTAAACAAAATCTTTGGCTTATATTTAGTTTTTTAAAGTAACAGTTAAATTAATTATAATAGTAAGAATGTCTCAAAGAACAATAAGTGGTTTTGAAATAACTCCAAGTGTTAGAGAAATATAAGAAAATCTATTAAACTTCGAATTTAATTTGAAAAATGAATTTGAAATTTTAAGTGCTTGTTTAAAACTATGCAGTTAAAACACTCTGCTAAATATTGAAAATGATATTTAGGTATTGAAATTACAGATTAATGAAGAAATAGAATCATATAAGGATTTTAACTCTTAGTTATAGAGAAGAAAATCAGGAATAACACCTCTAGATGTTGAGGAATATAACATTATAAAGCTTAAATATAATAAACTTGTATTGTAAATTGAGAAAATATATTCGTCTAACTCCGAGTTAGAATCCATTACAAACAAGTTCCCTAGAGGAAAGCTAAAAATTGAAAGTTAAATATTGATAGGAAATGCATAAAGCTAAATGATAAAGGCTAATAATGAAGAAACTGTTCCTAAAAATTCAAATGTTTTATCTCGAATCCTTCCAAAACCTCCTCTTTCTTCAAATAGCTTAATTTCAAATAATTCAAGCATAATTTAATCACTCAACCCTTAAAACAAAAATGCAGCTTAGGATTTAATTAAAAATATTGCTAAGAGGGAAACGGTTGATGAAAATAATAAAGAATTTATTAAAAGAGAGCTTATACAGTTAAAGTAATTGATATAAGAAGTTAACAAAAAAATTGACACTCATGAACATACTGATTATGAAATGGAATTAGATAGATTGCGCAAAGAAAATAACTAAATTTTGCACGATTACAAAATTCTCAAAAATGATAATACTGAACTAATGCACAGTGTTCGTACTCTTTAGAAAATGGCTTGCGAAATAAAAATCTAAAATGAAAGACTTTTGTTAGGTATTTAAAACCCAGCTGCATTTAAGTATTACAATAACTCTCCAATATCGAATATTCCTTCTTCTAATGATCAAAGGGTACAAGAATTCTAATTAAATTAGTAGTAAATGTAATAACCACCCTCAAGACTTTCTGCAATGAGCTACTAAAACGCTAACAAAGATATGGTTCAAAGCCCAAATAACACAAAAATGCAAAATGAATATTCAAAAAGAAATACTTTACATGATGGGAAAAGTTAAAATAACAATTTATAAAGTCCTTAAAATATAAATTCTAGCGTTGATAAAAACAGCAGAGTTTTGACAAGAAATAGTAGTCACAATTAGACTAATATGAACACCTAAGCAAATAATAATAATAAATGTATGACAGAGGCAAACCAAAGATCTAGTTATTAAAGATCGCTGATACCTTCATAGCAGTCAAATAGAGAAGAAAATGTAGACTATGATTTACTCTCTTCTTGGGCAAGAAAAAGAATAATGGAATAATGAATAATTTTAATTAAAATATTTAGCTAATTATTTTATATCTATTATTAAAATTAAAAAATAAATTAATTTATTTGCTTTATAATTTTTGTTTATTTCCTAAATGTAATATCAATGTATGTATTTATCTATATATGTGTATATAAACATATATCTTCAATTTAATGTTATTAAAAATCAATGATTTAATAGATCATTTAATCAATTATTTAATTAAATTTTTTCATTACTTAAATATCCAATTTGGGTTATGTAATAATTATTAATTATCAAACCACCTTTTTACTTACCTTTATTGGTTGACCTATTTCGAGAATTCGTACTTTGATTCCCTCCAAATGAATAAAATTTTGCATAACCAGATATCATACCAGATTTTAATAGAAAAATAATTATTTTGCTTTTAAGATTTAGCGGGATTTATTACTTATGCAATAAACAAAAAAATAATAATTTAAAAGATAAAAAAGAAAATAATAATAACAACAATAAAAACACTCATTTATACTACTATAGTGTATTTATCTAATAATCTATATATTATACAAAATATAGTCATTCTATAAGACTTTGTTAATAATATTTGATAAAAAATATCAATAAACAAACAATGCAGGTCTAAGATAGTTAATAATTGCATAGAGTACAAAATGGTTTCTAAGTAACAAACTGTAGACTGAATGCTGTCCGAGGTTCTTTTTAACCTTCATAAGCTTTGAATACATAATAAAACAGCTAGATAAATTAGTAAAATTTAAATAACTCATAAATATAATACTCTAATTCTTGTTCAAGCTAATAAACTGAAACATCATTTCAAACTTCTTCTTAGCCTAAATAAGCTGAAGTTAAATCTTTTGAGTAGTTAGAAAGAATTTAACTAAGCAACTTTAATGATTTAGTTGTAATAAAATAAGAGCTTTCAAATAAGTAAAACTGGAATAGATAATTTGAAGCTTTGCAGATAATTAGGAGTATTTTAAAATATCATCCTGAAGAAGTCAACAATATTTATGAGTTTTACGGCGATATAATTGTATCCATTTTTTAATCAAATAGAACTCTTATGATTAAAAGCTGTCTTGCTTTGTTATCAGAAACGTTTAATTTAGCAAGAACATATCAATTAAAAGATGAAATTATTCAAGTTTTTATAAAATTACTTTTTTAGAAATTGTAAAATAATTGTCTTAAGCCTTTAGATGAATGGATAAAATATGTAATATAATGCTTTGCGCAAAATGTCTTCGATTATGATTCTGCATATTTAACTTTAATATAAATCCCAGCATAATAATAAAGTAAAATTTAAATACATGATATCCTAGAGTTCCTTCTTGAACAAAAGAAAAATTCAATCAATACTTTATAAGGAACAACTTTCATAGCTCTGATTAGGTTCCTATCTGAAAACATAAAAATGACTACAAATAAAAAGCTTTAAAGTCCTTCTGTAAAATTGTGTATTAGCCTAATCGAAAAGATTGGCGAAGATTCTTTTGTTTAACTAATCTAGAATTCACTTAATAACGAATAAATGCAAAATATAGTAGAATCAATACAAACTTATATAAAATCAATTAATACCCAAGCAACTTAACAAAAAAAATGAAAAATAAATCCATAAATAAATAAACTTAAATTTTACCAAATACCGCCAATATATATTTTTAAATCTAAATAAATTACTATTTACTAATTCAGTTTACTATTATAAAGAAAGAAAATCTAATTACGTATTTATCTCAAATATATTAATCATATCTAAAGTAGAAAGAAAATGTATATAATTTAAATAAATTTTATTCATATTCTAATTTCTGTTTAATTTACTGAAATCAAATCTATTTTAACTGCTGTTTTAAAATTCTAAAAATAACAAAATGCTTCTTCAAATTAAAAAAAGAGTGATTGATATCATCTACAAATATTCTTTCTTAAATGAATATTTATTCCTTAAATTAATTAATTATTGTTAATAATAATTTATTTTTTCATCTATTATGTAATTTCTACTAAGAAATTTTTCGTGCTGTAAATAAATATAAATTGAAGTTAATTATTTTTCTTAAAGGGAGTCTATTATCTTAAGAAGATATTTGATTAGTTTCTTATTTTAAGAAATTTTTATTTTTTTATTTAATTATTCTTTATTATTTCTATTTGTTTATTATATTTTTAAATAGTATTTTTCTAATTTAAATTGTAATTATTTTTTATAAATTATTTTATTTTTATTGATATAGATAAAGAATTTTTATTGTTTAGTTTTTATAAGGGAATATGTGTGTTAACTTATTTGTTATTTTGATATAGTTGTAGGTTAAAGAGGAAAAAAGACATATTTTAAAGATAAGAGTAGAATTAAATTTGTACTGAAGAAGAGTTTTTCTAATATTTTTAAACAAAACATTTTTATTTTGTCTCGCTAGTAGTCATTTCCAAAGAATAGAGCATATCAATAATTTGTTATTTTGATAGATAGAGTGAAGAGAAATAAATGATTAATTTGAAGAGTTAATTTTCTTCCCATTAAAAAAAAGAACTTTTGCACACTTAGTGCTTCAAGGAAAAATGATCTAAATATTAACATAATAATTTATAAAAGATTTAATATGCTGATTAAGATGATTTTTTTGTTAAAACTATCCTTCTAAATGTTTGTTGTTTGGATAATTACATTTTTTAGAAATACTGATAGCTTAACTTGTTCACTAAAACGGGGTTTTAAACTAAATGTACTAAATTCATTTTAAAAATTTATAATCTATTTAGGGTGGTTAGATTAAGTTGAAATAGTAGTACATCATCGCATTAAGTATCTAAATCATTTTATATCTTTTATAATTTTTATTACTTTTTTCAGTTAAATTCATTTTCCTTTTATATTACTATATTTAACAATTAATTTATTAATTAATCAATATTTCTTTTCTCTTTATATTTGTTAATTAATTCTTTGAATTAAAAGGTCTTTTCTATATTTTATTAATTTATAATAATAAATTTATTGAATGCTGACAATTTATATGATATTAACAAATTTATTGCTGTGTAAATAAACACACCTTCCTTATTTATATCTTGCGAACTCAACTTCTTATAAAATTGCAAAATTAAACAAATTTTAACGTTCTTTTTTAAGATTTTGAAATGTAAATTACAACAAAAGGAATAAATAATTTTTTATATCTTTATAAAAATGGAATTTTTGTAAACAATTTGTTAATTAAAATTTTAATGAATTTCATTCTAAATTTTTACAATATTAATTTTATTTAAATTCAATTACTTGCTTTTGATTGATTTTAACAAATAATAAATCATTTAAAAAAAAGAAATAATAAATATTAAACTAAAAATTTAATTAATAAGTCTTAGAGATAAATATATAGCTCAATATATGATAAATCTATTTATTAAAAGATTAATCTTATTAGTAATATATATATTTATTTAATTAACAAAAATATAAAATCAAATATTCTGTAGTATTTAATATTTATTTCATATTAAATAAAGCAAAAATATTTAGTGTGAAAAATAGATGCTCTGCTAGCCAACCAACAAACCTAAAAACTCGTAGATAGCAAAATGATATTTTGAGAAAATCAACCAAATAATTACCTCTATTGAACTCAATGTAGGTTATAATAATTTATTAGTCTCTTGATACTTACTTAGTAAATAATTAAGATTAATAACATTGATTGATTGATTTTAGAACAAAAAAAATTAATAATTATATTTATATATATTAAAATAATTAAACAAAAAGTTAGATAGCAATAAATACTTAAATGCAAAGTGTAGACGTATAGCAATTGTTATAGCCTTCAGAATATTCTGTAATAGCAGCAAAGAAGACTGTATACAGACCTAGATCATCTTATTAAAATGGCCCAAGAAATAATACATTAACAAAGATAAGTACTGCTAATAATTCATTTAAAAATACATTCTTCAGTATATGCAGATTCTAAGACAAAACACAATTTATCCACATTCATTAAAATTTATTTGAAGAAAAAATTGTTTGCAAATCCCAATAATTTAAATGAGCGCTAAAATAAAATTATTTTATAAAAGATAAAATGGACTTATCAGCTGCAGATGATTACAAAACTCCAGAAAAAGTCAATAAAAGACTTGTTTTGAAGCACTTTGGAGGTACATCATAGGAAAGAATTAGACAACGTAGGGCTAACAGCCAAGTCAATTATAATATGACTTACAGCGGGTTTTATCCTCACAAAGATCATGCAGCTTTACCACTCAATTAATGTAAGATTGAATATCAAAAACTATCAGTAAAGTGTGAAATATTTTTTTGTTTTAATCATTAAAGAAAGAGTCGGTAACAGCTCCAACAAAACTCAAGAAATAAATCATAGATAAGATAGCCAATAACCAGTATTGATATTTGACACTAATTTATTAAATTTATAAGTTTATATTACCCATCAAAAATAAAATTATTAGTTAATTTGATCAATTATTCCCATCCATTCCTCACTAATTTTATTTTTATGTGAATCAAACTAAAAAATTTCCATGTTTAAACCAAGATAAATTATTAATTTCATTTTTATTGCTAAAATCCAAACAAAAACACATACAAATAGATGAGTGAATGAATGAATATACATTTTATTTTTTTCTATTAATAATAATATTTCATATTTAATACAAATAGAGACAAAAGAATGAAGGACTTAAAAAAGCCATTAGCGTATTTCTCATACAATTATTATTTATAATTAAAATATAAGAGAAGCAAAAAATATTTATATTTCTTTATAAGAATTTAAATGTAACTAATTATATTCATATCAATTCAAAAATAATAGTTTGAGAGAAGTTAAACTGCTGGTGAAGGCTAAAAGAGAAAAAGATCCACGACTTCATATTAGAATCAAAGACCTAACGATAATACTTAATAAGTAATAATATAGATAAAATATTTTAAACACTAAGATAATATTAATTTAACCTAAATTATATTTTACTTTTTTTAAAGGATTACTATAACCCTTAAAATGCTAACGATACTCTGAAAGGATTCTATTCATCATAGTAAACTGATATTGATGATAATGGAAATCCTTGCTTTAAAATTGACTATTCTTTTTTAGACAACATTTCATTAGATGATCCTAGACTATAAAAAATCCTAAATGATGATGCCTTAAATTCAAAATAATTTGATTTAGAATCAATTATTGATGAAAACGCTGATTACTTTCATCATCTTTTTGGTATATAAAATAATAATAAATAATATTCTTATTTATCCTATTATATTTCATTAAATTTAGGAAATTGTGCTTGTATTAAATGTACCTGTGGTAGATGTAGATGCTAACATGGTAGAATGAAAGTTATTTATAGAAATGGATTCACTACAAGCTATGCTTAACATTTCCCTGAAAAGAAAAAGATTGGAGTAACACCTCCTCTTAACTAAACATTTTATGAATCTCTTTCCAGTTTGTAAAGGACTTAAATAAATATTGATCCATCTCATTTGACTACACATAAGGTAAATGAATAAAATCTTTTAAAAAGTTAAATTTGAAAATTTTTAAAAATTATTTCTATTTAAAAAAGAGAGATTATATAGGTCATGAACCCTAACCTAGAGAAAAAAAATCAGATTTTAATTACACAAAAACTCCTTTTATGGCCAGCAGTCATTATAAAGTATGCAGCATTAAAAAATTAATTTATTTAATTTTGTTATAAAATGAAGACTAACTTCTTAGATTGGAAAGATTACGACCCATCTTATGTATTCAAAAGACCTGTTCATAATAGTGTAGCAACTGACTGTCCAATGAGAACAAAAACAACATACAACGATAATTTTTTGAATAAAGACAAAATTTAAAATGCTACAGCTGATGATGTAAAGAGATTGCAAAAAAAGTAAAATATAATTAATATTTTTAACATAATTTTAATAAAAAATTATTTAATTATCATTAGTTAAACTCTTCCTAACTCCTATTAAGATGATAAGCCAACTGAATACAATAAATCATTTTAAAATTTCAATCCAAAAGAAGTTCCAAATACTAAGTTACCTTTTAAATACATCAGTGAAACAGAGGTATTACTTCTATTAAAGATAATCTTTTTATAACAAAATTCAAAATAAAATTTATTGAATAATTAGAAATTTTAATCTGTGCCTCCTTGGAAAACTCAATATAAAACTATTAATCAGAATGACTTTAAAAATCCTAAAGTAGACATTTGCCCAACTTCTCAAAATGGAATGACAAAACCATGGAAACTTAAATTAATATAAAAATTAAAGCAACTTGGGTTAGGGGAAACTTCTAATACAAATATTTCTCAAAATTCAAAGATAACTAAAAGACTGGCAAAAACAACAACTCTTCCTCATAGATATTGAAAATATACATAATCGATATTCAAAAGTATATAAGATTTTTATAAAGCACCTTGAAGATGTAAAAGTAGAATTTCTTTTGATTGAATAATCAAAGAAAAATAGTAAAATATTGATTGATTGATCAATCAATTGATAGATATATCCAAGTTTCTTAAAAATTTTTATAATTTCTAATTTTAATATCTTTTATCTCATCATTTTTATAATATAAAATAAATATCTATTATATCATATAAGACCTTGTTAAATATAAATATTGCAATCAATATATAAAAAAAATTACACTATATCTATTGATGTACATATTTGTTTGCAAATATTTCTTACTTATTAAATTCTCATAAATTAATAAATAAAATAACTAATTAATTGATGATGTAAGTAAAATATTTTGCTTAAAATAATACATATGATCGATTTTAGCAATAAATAATTGAGTTGGAAAGCTTGTAAAAAAACAAATACTTCTATTTATGTAATAATTAGTATCATATATTATATAAATTCTTACTTTTAAATTAAAGAATTTAACTTTTCATTGATTAACTTTATTTTTTTTGTTTTTATAAATTGATAAATTTTTTTAATTGGTAAAATCAATAGGAATATTTCTCAAATTACTTTTAGATTTATTTAATGAATAGTACAGTAAAGGAAACAGCAAATTTCGAAAAGCTTGTAAAAATTAGAATTGGAGAACCTCTAACAGCTGTTGAAATATCCTAATGTAAACATGATAAATTTAGAAAAACATTTATTTTAATAATTACTACATATACATTTAATATAATTTACAACTAAAAGAACATGCAATTTTTGGCTCAATATCAGGATATGTTGGAGCTTATGGCTTAGATACAAAGGAGTTAATTTATATTTAAGAAGTATTTGAAGAGATTATTAGAGGAGTAAAAATAAAAATTATACTTGATGGATTATTCATATGATCTTATTTACTTTATAAATAAAATAGATTCAACAAAAAGAAAATGGGTCTTTTAATGTTTTGGTTGGAGATCATTCTTTGATTTAATTTTATTTAGATGAAATGAAATAAAAAGAAAGATTAATTAAAGTAGCTTTTAATAATCATACTCCAAAAAAGCCAGAAATTTGTGCTTCAACTATTACTTTTTTAAGTGGTAATTTTGTAGCTATGACCTAAGCTAATCCTACATAAAATAAAGACGCTAGTAAAACTATTTATTTAATTTCTTTGATATGATAATGAAATTAGTTCCTCATAAAAATAATTGAGTTTGAAAACATGAATTTATTTATTGTTTAGAGTTTTAAATTAAGTTTTTTTATAATAAAATGTTAAAGTTTATGACTCTAATGACTAGCAGTTAAAAGGAATTTTATAAGTGTTTTAAATAGATAAGCAATAATGGAAACATTATTCTTAGTTTAATCTCCCATAAGTGTGTGTTCCTTTTGATTTTGATAGTGACAAAATGGTATGGCTTGAATATAAGGATTAAGGTGTGAAAGAAATTTAAATTTATGACTTATCAACACAAAAGACAAGCTTAGTTACATCATTTACCAAAAAAATAGAGTTTATAAGCCATGTTAAGTTACTTTAAAACTTTGTTATCTATGTAGAGAATCACATGCATGTTAAAGTATAAATATAGTTTAACAATTAATACTTCAAAATTCTTTTAATATATGAAACAATAAGACTTTTTTTAATAATTATTAGGTATTTGACTTAAAGACAAATAAAACTACTGATTTGTATTCACATAATTCAACTGTATAAACAATTTATTGCACCTTTAATGGTAATGCTGCTACAAAACACTAAGATGAAGAAAATATAAAGTTTAAATTTTCAGAAATTTCTCTAAATTAAATAGTAATTCACTCTGTTGATTTCAATTGCAACTATTTCTAATATTCAAACCAAAAGCTCACTCATAAAATTCAAGTCTTAAAGTAAAATAAATAAATAAATAATTAATTTAAACATTAAAATTATTATATAATTTTATTAAATAATTAATTATAGATAACAGAATGTTCCCGATTAGCTTAAATAACATAAATATATTTTTGACATGGGTTATCCTTACTATATTAAATCAAAAGAAAATATTGTTGCTTTCACATGTGATTTTGGGTTATGTGTTTTACGTTTATGAAAAAAAATATTATTTTTAAGAAAAAAAATTAATTAAAATTTATTTTTTCAGCTTATTTTTAGTAATAATTAAAGAAACTATTTTAATAAAATTTAAAAATAATTTCAAAACAGATAAAAAATTGAATGATTGATCTACCTACCTTCTATTATCTAAATAAAAATAAGATTTTTAATAATCAAACTACTAAAAGCTTCTATACCGTTTTTATATGAAATTAATTTAAATTATATATGTTTGCAATAAATAAATTTAATATATTTAGATTTGCTTATTTTCAAATAATTAATATCACTAAACAAACAAAAATCTAATTATCTACTTTACAATTCAAATAAATCATGTTCAAACTAACTAGGATATCTAAATTAGCATTCCCTATCTTGCTAGCAGGAACTGCTGCTATCAATTAAAAGAGAAGAACTATTTATGCTTTTACTGTAAACAATTTAAAAATTAAAATTAAGTTTGCTGTTAAAAAATAATGAATTTAATATTTATTTAATAATGAAATGTTTAGTTTCCAAGCACTCCTGATTTGATAAGAGGGGAATATGAAAACAAAGTAAGATCTGCATTTTCATATGAAAAGGTTATTTATATTTACTTTACAGATTAGATCAGATAGCCCTCCAGAAAAAATCTTTGAAGTATTCGCAACAGAAAAAGATGAAGATGGAAACATGTAGATGTCTCATGAAGATTTTTTCAAATCGATTTGCCCTTTTTAATACTCAACAAAGGAAGATTAGGATGAAAAAGAAGAAGATGATAAAAAAGTAATTCATTTTTTTTATATTATTCAAAATTTTTATTTATGTATTACTTTACAATTCCGAAATCTAAGGGAAACAAAAAAGGAAGTGATGATGATGATTCTAAAAAATAATAAAGCAAAGTCCATAGTGAAGCCTTAGCGTAATTTGCAGATATTGATAAAGATGGAAAAATCAGTATATATGAATACTATATGGTCACAGCATTTTTATAAAGTAAATTAAATTTGAAACTAATCTGAGTTTATTGATTTATTTTTTGAAGTTGATAAGAATGAGTATTTGGACTATTTTAAATAAAAACAAAAAACTGATTTAAATGCATAAGACATGCAAGAATGTAATGTTTGATTTCAAAATGATATAATGGCATTAAAACCATTTTTTAAATAAAAAAGTATTTAGCTTCATTAAACAAAAAGCTAAAGTCAAATTAACTATGGCTAACTTACTTGACCCAAGAAAGTTTAATGTTAATAAAGACACTTTCAAGAAGCATGTAGATTTATGTATTAAAAATTTATTAGGAGATTCAACTTCTATACCAGCTACCAGAATTTTAAAAATTAAAGAAGATATTACCAAGGATGTTTACAAATACTTAGTAAAAAATGTTTGTTATTATAAATTTAACTCATTAAATAAATTATTTAATAAAAAGTTTGACTAATTCGAAGCTAATGAAGAGGGAAAAATTAGTGGAGAAGATTTTGCTAAGAGCTTAATCTCCTTCATGGAGCATCAAAGATGTAAATAGTACTTGAAGCGTTTAAATAATATTGAGTTTAAAGGATGGTTCACTTTTGATGAGTTTTATACATTTTCAAAATTTTTGACAGATAACAAAGAAAGAATTGAATAGACAATCGAAGAGAAAGGATATACAAATAGAAAATAGTTTAAAAAGCTCATGCAAGAATATCAAAAAAGCTAAAATGTTGCTATCAATATTTAATAAGTTGATATTTTAATAAAAGTTCTAGATGCAAATAGTAAATTATTTATTTATTCATTCAATAAACCTTAATTAATAAAATAAATAGATAATAATAGGATTGAAGCTGAAGAATTCAAAGCTTTAATACTGAACAGACCTGCTTATGGAAGTGGTGAAGATACTACTCTTAAAAAACCTTATGAAAAGTTGATATCCTAAGGCAAAATTTGGCTTAATAAAGCTGAAAGAATTTGGGAAATTATTGTTGAGTGATAAAAACTATTTAATTTCTAAATTTTAGAATTGTGATTCATATTGTATAAACGAACAATTTATATTAGTCTTAATTAATATAAGTAAATGAAACATAATTTTAATAATTTATTTGTACGTTTATGTATTGATTAAATCATGGTATAAGATCATTTTTTTAAATATTTTAATTAAATTTTTTCTTAGCAGTTTACTTGATTTAAAAAATAAAAACATTTATTTTATCTCTGAGATTCTTTTTGTATTTTCTGATAATATATTTAAAAATAAATAATGTTTAACTAATTTTAATAAGTAGAAAAGTAGAATACAGATATATTTATTATAAATATAATTGATCCATCAATAATTCGCCGAATATTGATTGATGTCTATATAGAATTAAATGTATATGATAAATAAATTCATGAATAAATTTGCTGATAAAAGATTAGATCTTGCTGCTATCTTAATCGATTATAACAGAAAACAAAGTAATTAATTATATTAAATTTTTTGATCAAATTAAACCATAATTTTTAGAAAAATCAGATAAAATCAAAGTAGGAAAAAAGAAAAATTTACAATTAAAATAGGTGAAAAGATTGGTTTTTAAAAAGGTAAATGCTGCTTGCTTTAATAGTTAAGTAAGATCGTTAATTCATTTTATAATTAAAAAAACACTCTATATTAAATAAATATCGATTTTAAAATACCTACAGCTCAATTGGTTTTTTACAGATATTAACACAGACATTTTACACCCTTCATAAATCGAATGCAAAAGGAAATCTATTAGAAGCACTCTTAGTTAGATGGTATATAAATTTGATAAATAAATGATATCTTAAATTTTTTCTCAATGAAAATTTATCAATTAGGATTTTACTGATAATAATTATATTACTTGATAATGTTTGTCTTGGAGTTTTTGAGATTCTCCCATTTGGCACTTATGTCTACAATTATTACAAGTTAATGATATTCATTAGTAAAAGCGAAGTAAATAATACATTTAAATTACTTATCGTGAAGCATTATTTGTTATTTAATAAAGTTTCATGTATCAATGATGCAAAAATTCATAGTTAAAGCTGATCCTGATGTTTTAGGAGAGTTTTTTTTGACAATGCTAGCTAGATTTATGATCAGAATTATGCACAAAGTATATTTATTTCAAATAAGCTATTTCTCTTAAATGAGTTTTCTTTTTAAAAAACAAAATTATAGTCTTGTATGATTTTGAAAAGACTTAACCTACCTGTTTCTTAGCAAGACTTTAATTTATCCTAAGAAATTATGGAGTTTTTAGAAGAATATCATCCTAGAATTGTGAGAACATAGACAAATTTGAATAATACTAGCTTTTTAGATTAGTCTATGATTGAAAGTTAAACAGATGCTGAAAGAGAGTAGCAAAAAAGTAAATATAAATTTAAATTTTATATTTTTAAGTGATTTTACTTACTTATATCATAGCATTTCACCTTTGCTTTAGTTTTTATTTCTTAAAAAAAATTCTTAATTATCTTAATTGAGATAAAAAAGTATATTTTAGAATTGATGCTGAATTTAATCTTTACTTTTAATTAAACCTTAAGAATGCTAAAATATTTTAGTAAAAATTTTTATGTTTTTAAGAAAAAGAAGAAGAAAAAAGACAAAGAATGCTTGAAAAATAAAAAAGAGAAAAAATGATTGAAGAAGAAATACAAAAGTAATAAGAGGAATTGCTCAAGATAAAATAGTAAAAGCTTTAAGAGATAAAAAATTAATTTGATAACAGCGATTAAAGTGATAATGAATAATTAATAGAAGATAAAAAAAATTTTTAGAAAGATAAAATCAAATCTGCTAATTCAAGAGAATAATCTAAGGAAAAGTAAAAATCTCCTCTCAAAATTGTTGATAGCAAAATTACATAAATTAAAAAACCTATTTAGCAAGATTCGAATAAAAATTTAAGTTAATAAGATGAAAAAACTAACTTAAATACTTTAATCAAGAATAAATAGTAAAAAGAAGAATAATTAGAGGATTAGGTAGATGAAGATGATATCCTAAATAAAATAGATTTTAACGATAGCTCTAGTAAATAAGAGGATACTAGTTCAAACGAAAAAGTTTATGCTACTTAAGATCTTAAAGAAAAATAAAATAAAAATTTATCTGATTATTTAGTGGAAGATGAATACGAAGTTTTACAATAAGAAGAACAGTAATAAATTAATTTTAAAGATGGTGATATAGTAAAAAAGAAAGAAGTAAGAGGTATTAAAAAATCTTCTAGTACATAGAAAGGGCTTCCCCCAACTAATTACAAATCTCCTTTAGAATAAAATTCAAAAATAAAAGTCACTAGTGTATCAGGAAATTCTTAAAACGAAGCTACACAATTAACTTAATCAGTTCTTGTAAACGGTAATAAAAAAGATAGCTAAGAAAGTGAATTAAAAAGTTATATATCAAACTCTTAAAAATTAAACCAAGATAAGGCAGTTCCTTCATATAAATCTAAGTATGCAAATAATCCAGCTCTCTATGCAACACTCTCTTAAACAAGGAGCCATTTAGATGAGACAAAGACAAAGTTTGAATTATATAAATAAAAGTATGCATCAAATACTAAATTAAGCTAAAATATATCTTTAATTGATAAAGATGACTGAATAAATAATTTTAATGGTCTTTCAAATTTATGATAAAAATATATTTTAATAATTTTATTCAACTTATGTAAAATTGATTTTTAGAAAAAATATTTTAAATTAAATTTATAAATGAAAAAGTAATAACTCATTTATTGATATAGCAAGATTTTCTTCTTATTAGTTTACAAAGCTAGATAAATAAAGAAATTAATATTTTTATGTGGTTATTTTAAGATTTAAAAATGTAATCAGAAGAAAAAATACTGAAAAAGTATAAAATCTAATTAATATTTTTTTTCTAAAATAATTTCTAATTGAGAAAATATAAAAATTCATAAAATAAAAAATTTTTAATTGGGTATAAAAATTTAGATAAATACCTTTTTTTATTTTCTAAATTAAAATAAATTTTCAAGTTTATTGTATATCAATTCAGTATTGCTACAATTTGAAGTTAATCATATGAGTTTGAATACCTATTTTATAAAAATGTTAATTAAAATATGCAATTTATTTCTTATTATTTAGATACAAGATACATTATTTTTGTAAGTTAATTTTTGCTTATTTGTGTTTGGTTAACTTTAGATTTTGATTTGTGTTTAAGTATTCATAAAATTAATCAATACAGTAAGTAAACCTGGTATTATTTTTCTAATAATTATTTATATAAAATTGCTATTATACCACTATTTATTTTTGAAAATCAATAGATAATATTTTGTTAATTATTAATTTTACAAAAGATAATAAAAACAAGCAAAGAATTTAGATTATAATATTTTTATGAATTTTCTACCATTAATTTCCTCTGCTGCTGGAGGCTCTAGTGATGATGATGATAATAGTTGGTGCCCTAATTTAACATTTACATAAAGATTAATAGGATTTGGATGTTGTACTGCTTTAGGTATTAATAAATTCTGTTAAATATTTAGAAATCAAAAATGTAAATCCAAGTACAAAATAGTTTTATAAATTAAATATTAGGTTGGTGGATTTAGGCTATGAGTTTTGCTTCTATTTTAGGTGTAGTAACAGGAAATCCATATAAATTTGCAATTGCTTTCACTATTGGAAATTTAATAACTATTTTAGCGTAACATTATTATATTTTTTTGAAATGTTGTTTGATATACAATAAATTAAAAGCTATTAGCAAAATTTAAGAAAAAATAAATAAAATATTTTAAAAACAAGTTTTGAAGTAGCGATTTATTTATTAATATTAAATGCTTAAATAAACATTCTAATTAGCTAACATTTTTAAAAAATAAATCAATAAATAGAACTTGCTTTTTAATAGGTTTCACTAATTAGTTTAAAAAAATGATGGAACTAGATAGAAGAGTTACCTCTATAGTATATATTTCTGCTATGGCTGCTACGCTATTAATAGCCTTTTTAACTCACTCTGCCCTTTTAGTTTTTATTTGTATTGTAGTAGAAATATGTGCCTATATTTGGTATACTGCCAGCTACATTCCTTATGGCAGATAGTGCTTAACAAATTGTTTTAAATCAATTTTAAGAAGGGAGTGATTTATTTAGAAACAACCTAATAATAAAAATTATTTAATTAACTTATTATTTATTTGTAGATTATATTAGATTTAAATAATATATGAAAGAATGAAGAATTAGTTGTAATTAATTTTGGTTATTGACATTTTTTTTAAATAGCAAAAATTATTTTTAAAAATATTAATAAATTAACATAAATGTGTAATATTTTAAATAAATATTTGCAGAATTAAAACTTTTAATTAAAATAACTGACTATTTCTAAAAATTTTATTAAAATTGCTTATTTATTTAAACGATAATAAATAAAATTTAAATATTATCATAATATTTTTAAAATTATTTTTAGTAATTGATATTTCTTGAAAGTAGAATATTTTCTTTAAAAACCAGTGAGAATGCTTAGTTTATTAAATATTTTAGAGGAATTAATAATTTGATTTAATAAATATTTCTAAATAAATTCTAATAATTTTGCAAGATAGAAATGTTAATTCTAATTAAAATATTGATTGATTGCTTTTTATTAGAAATACAAAAAAAATAATAAAATATTCAATATTTTTAGGCAAATCATTAAAAATTTAATTACAATTGCTGCTTGCTTACATTCATATATTTGTTTGTTTGCTTTTGATAAAAATCTAAATACTTAAAAGTTCAGATTTGTAGTTTTTAATTGAAGAAGTTAATTTATATCTTGAAAGTTAAATTAACTTATTTAACTTTTAAAATACGATTAATTAATTTATCATCAAATTTTTACCAATAAATAGATACTTAATTTATAATCAATTAATTTGCATTATTTCATATTCAAGAATACAATATTTTAACATTTGTAAAAAAGCTAATAGCAACTTGCTAAAAGAATAAAAGTAAAATTTTTAATAAAATATTTAAGAGCTAATTTGCTAATATGAAAACCTCAGAACTCAACTCCAGTAACCCTATCTTTACAGACCTTTTAAGCATATCAAGCTAAATTAGAGCGATTTTATTATAAAAAAAACATAAATAGTAAATAAGATGTGGATTAATTTTTTTTTTAATCATCTTAATTTTTTTTTATCAAGTAATGTATATTGCTAAAAGTTGCTACATCGAAGTTTATTCTTATTATTAAATTGTGTTAGTATGTTTGCTTTTGATTGAATTTTACATAGACATATTATGCATCAAAGTTATTAACCAATACATAATAATATTTAATTGGGAGAGCTCGAAAAGTAATGAAGAAAAGTATGATTAACTAAAAAATTTCAAGGTGAGATAAGTTATCTACAAGCTAGTAAATAAAAACTAAACAACTGATATTCTCCCCTTAACTGTCATTCACCATAAAAAAATGGTTGTTGGAGCATTTGCCCTTGTATTTTTTACTTAGTTTTATTTTGCTACTAATTATTTGGAATTTTAATGTTATTTCTCCTTTGAGCCTATTGTTATGAATATTACCTTTTGGATACTCTATCTAGTGATAATAGTTTTAACGAAGTTTTAGATAATATATCTATGCTGTTAAAATAACCAAAAAAACAAGCTTGAAAATAATTTTAACACGAATAGCTTAGTAAATTAGCAGAGTTAAGCCTTAAGTGTAGAGCAACTTGAGGAGTAATGGAAATTAAGATCTACTACTGAAAAAGTAGTATTTAACAAAAAGAAGAGTTAATCTATTTACTAAAATAAATAAAACTAATAACAAAACAATTAGGCTTGGTCAGCTTAGTAGTTAGACCAAAAGTAATAACATTTCTAAAATGATAATAAACTAGAAAATTTAGAAATAACGAGTATATAAACCAAAAAATTATTATAAAATACCGATAGGTTATAGGTTAATATTGTAAATAATGAAAATTAATAGTTAAATTTAAAACCTCTTTCATAGAACGATGTAGGGTGTTTGAATTCTAACATTCATGTAGAGTCTCATATTATTATTTTACAAAATGAAGAAAAAAAGTCCTCTATACCCTAAGAGAAAGAGGTAGTAGTATAATCATCAAATCAAACCTTAGAAGAAAGTATTGAGTATGAAACTTGTTAAATTTGTTTAGTGGAGTTGCAAGATGGTGAAATAGGAAGAGAAATGAAATGTTGTAAAAAAATTTTTCATAAAGAGTGTTGTTTACAATGGTTTAATACAAAAGAAACTTGCCCAAATTGCAGATCTCTTCCATTACTTTCTTTTTGATTTATAGCTTAAATTTACATTATTATTTTAAAAACTTGCAAAAGTTATTTATATTGAGCTAATTTATAAATTTATATTGATAATTAATTGTATGTATTTTACTATTATTCTGATTAAAATTTTGCGATTTTATTCTAAAATATATACATACTAAATTTCCACTAATAAAAAAATAATTAATTATTTATTTATCTATTTATCTTTTTTTGTGTTCACTTATCAAATTTTATAAAAATGTAAATTTTTTTTTGATAAATATGAAGCTAATTAAAGCCAAATCATAGCTCTTTTTTAAAATAAAAATATTTATTGAATTATTTTATTAAGGATCATATATTAAGGCTAAAGCTGCTCGATATTTTAATATTTTTAAATAGATCAATACCAATATTTTAAAAATAAAATAAGGCTCAATATTTGAAAATTTCATATTTTTTATCTAAGTTGATATTTTAAAATCTAAATTCGATTTAGATATATGCTCTACTCTATTTTAGACACTTTTAAAATTAAGTATTATTGCCTTAATTAAAAAATTTTCTAACATTTTAAATAAGGGTTTTAATATATTAATACCTTAATAAATAAACCTTTATGGCATATATGATAATTGTAATATTTTTAATCCTCTCTATTTTGAATATTAATTTATTCATAAAATTTAAATTTTATAATAATATTTATTAATCATCAAAAATCAATTAATTGTAAAATAAATTTTCATCTATTTACAATAAAAAAACAAATAGTTTATTATTAAAAAAAGGTTTCTTGAATTTTTTTTCAAAATAATAATTATTTTTCTACAAAATATTTGCATGATTTAATTTTCAAACTTATATTTAGTTATTATGTTAATTATGAAGTTATTTGCATAATTTTTTATTAGATTAAATGAAATATGAAAGCTAAGTACTTATTTCTTATATATATATATTATATTATTTTATTTAAATTTTAATAAATTATTTATTGATAATTTTTTTTTTAAGCTTATTAATTAACATTCTGTAAATTAATTATAACATCATTTTATTTTACTACTTTTTAATTTCTTTTCAAACGTAACTTATAACCATTGGGCTAAAATCGTCTCCACAAGCTACTAGTCTAATATTTTTTTAATTGATTATATTAATAAATGATCAATATAAAATTTTTTTTACTTTGTACTGTTCTCATTTATTTTCATGCATCTAACTACACCTTAGCTCATAGCACCAAAACTTTTAATTGAATAAATATTTTTAAAACTATTAAAAATATAAATATTTATTACCCATATAGGCATTTGCCTGTGTCGTTTTCAAAGCATAACACATTACCATCACCACAGCCTGCAACTGTTAAATTATAAATTGTTTCTATGCAAAATACAGCATCAGTAGCTTTCATATTTGCCAATGGCTTGAAGCCACTTTATATATCAATTACTCTTAAAGTCTTATCAGCACTACCAGTGATAACTATTTTTATTAAAAATACATTTATTTAAGAATATATAGCTTTAAACTTTGATTAACTAGTTAAAAAATTTTATTTTATTTTTATAAAACTTAAAAGATAATTTTATAAAATTATTAACCTTAACCACCAAGATTAGTTTGCAATCCATTTATAGCTCCTCTATGTAATTATTCATTATAAACTAGTTTATTTGTTCTCATGTCTTAGAATGCTACAATACCATCCTATTTATTGTGATTTTTAAATTTACAATTTTATTTTAAAAATATTTATACATTTAACCCTGCAGATATTATATAGTTATGATTGTTTCCATCTGAATATAAGATTACTTGTGAGACAGCTCCTTTGTGAATTTTTGCTTGCTTTATTGCAGTCTAAGAGTTAATATCCTAATTTTTTTCATATTAAAAAATGTATTACTTATTGAAATGGTAAAAATAATTGATTGATACCCAAATTGCAATAACACCTTGCTTATCACCACTTACAACTAAAGAATTATTCCAAGTAAAATCTAAAACAGCATCTTTATGTGGTCCATGAAGTCTAGCTGCTTAATTTTTAGATTAAAGATCCCTATTATTATTAATAAATAGTTTAATTTTTTTCTGACCATTTTAATGCAAAGTTAGCTATCAAATCTTTATCTAATTTTGAAATTAAATTTATTATATTTTCTTACCATATACAGAGAGTACAATCATAAGAAGCACTAACTGCTACATTGTTTTCATCAACCAAAACTTTAGTAATACTTCCACTAAAAATAAATTATTTAAAAAGTTATAAAAAATCCTACAAAAGTAAGTATTTATATATTTTACTCATGACCACGGATATGATCACATCTTACACCTGTTCTGTCCCAAAGGCATAGTTAACTATCCATACCTGCAGAAATTACTCTTCCATCTTATAAATGATCTACACTAGTTACCCATTCAGTATGTCCAAACTTTTTAGCAAACAATTCACGCTTATAAGAATTGTTAGATCTGTTATATAAAGATGAATTTAAATAGTTATTTAAAAAATCATAATAGAATAAAATTAGATTTGGCAATTTTATTTTTTGTAAATGTTAGTTATTTTACATATTATATTCTCTTAAACCATGATCAGCAGAACCTGTCACTAATGAGTCACCTTAAATAGAAAGACAGAAAATTCCACGTCCATGGCCTGGTTCAAGGACTTAGTCGCTAACTGGACCTTCAGCCCACTAGCTTATTAATTACTTTTGTGGAACTTAATTATTACGACGCATTTGAGCTTTATAAACTATTGCTTTTATATTAGGTGATTATTTATTTTAAGTAGATAGGTGATTTTCTTGATCTTTTTTGCTAATCTAAATTATTTTCTTGAAATTTTATTTAAAAGATATAACAAATATTATATAAATCAATGGTCTTATAATTGTTCTATTTGTAATACGCAGACAAAGAAAGTACTGAAACAAATAAAACAAAGGCAAGATCAAAAAGATAGATGATTCATGGACATTAATTTGATGCATATAAATCAATGAACAGATAAATTCATTAATTAATTGATATTTTCATGAATGAGAGGTTTTAATTCTAAGAGATTTTTTTAGTTGTTTTTGCACACACATAAAAAAAATAGTTGATTCATTAACACACTTTTATAAATATAACATTTTAAACCATTCACTTTTGATATTAATTTAATCTTAAATACTATTTCAGAATAATCACAATTAATTGTAATTTATTTATTTATAATAAATTTTGGATGGACGATAAAAATAATTAATTGTATTGTAAAATAAATATTTCATATTTAATGGTTAATCCAGTATGTTTTATGAAAACTAAATTCAATATAAAAAGTTAATGCTAATTAAGCAAGAATATTAAAACTCAAATAACTAACTATAAATTTATTTTTATCTAATCAATCAGCAATAAAAATGAAATCCATTGTTTTATATAAATTTTTGTAAGATTTTAGATATTTCTTTTTTCTTATAATAGAAAAAGAGTTAATTAATTAAATTTTTTACTCTTATTGTTGAAATCATAAAGAAAAAATTTATTTATTTAAAAGATAAACATAACAACTAAATGAATTTAATAATTAAAATATTAAAAGAGTTTATAATCAACAATACAAAAAAATATTTTTTTAAATAAAATAGAACAAAAATAATAAATAAGTAAATAAATAGAAAGAAAGAATATTTCTTAGAATAAAAGAATATATATATGGATAGTAGCCACAAAGATATTCCTTTAATTTAAAATAGATAGAAAGATAGATAGATATATTATTAATGCAAGTTTTTAACAATATTTAAAATTTGATTTTATTAATTTTCTTTTTGATCTTCTTCCCAAACAAAAAATAATTTAAGTAGAAGGATTCATAAGCAAAATACATAAAAAAAGTAGCTTCAAGCCTTTAATAAATAAAATTAATAAGTAAGCAAGCATGTTTGCAAAAAAGGGTAAAGCAAAAAATGGAAAAATAGGATCAGAATTTGTAGATGGTGAAAAAAAGGATTTAGCAGAAACTTTTGAAGGAAGTTTGACAAATAAATATTATATCTATGTGACTTTAAAAGATAGCAGTCAAAGAAAAGCTAAGATTTTATCATGCAGATTATCAAAAAGTATTTTGACAATTACAATTACATAAATAATCGAATTGCATTTTATCTAAATAAGGAAGAGCTTTCACTTAAATTTTTTATATAAAGGTTATAATGGTGGCAAAAAAACTGATTCATCTTATGACTATTATGTCCATTTTATTGATTTAGATAGAAGAAATGATTGTTGGGTTACCCGTAGATAAATTTAGCCTGTAAAAATTCATTCTTAATATTTATAAATTTTCTTTGATCTTGCTTTTTTTTGATATTTCTGAATCGCTTATTATCCTTCTCGTTCTAATATGTTTAAAAGAGCATTTAATGCTTTAAATTATTTAGCACTGTTATCTTTCTATTAAATACACACAAAAAAATTCTTTCTAAGCATATTAGGGCATCAATAACTTCATACAAAAAAATATAAAATTCATTTTAAAGCGAGATAGAGAGTAATTAATTAGTGTATTTTTTAAGTGATCATATTCAAGAAAATTTTAATTTCAATAAAAAAAGGGATAACAAGTCCCTTCCCTCCTAAATAATAAAAATAAGTTTAGATGATAAAATAGGAATATTAATTTAAAAAAAAAACCCAAATTAAAATTACACATTAGATAAAATCTTATCTTATTTTTAAATAGACAACTGAATTATATTCAGAATAAAAGCATCATGGTAAGGGAGCTGCTATCAAAAAAATAGAAACAGAAGAGAATCATGAACATGAAGGTATATTATAGATTTTTATAGATTTAAATTATAAGTTTATAATTTTTTTTAAAAATTGCTCAATTTTAAATTCTAGTAGACCTTACCAAATTTTAAATTAAAAATTTTAAACAGAATTTAAAAGAAAAATTAATTAAAAGTTTTAAAAAGACTAAATCACTTTATATTTATATTGCTTTTACCCTATAAAGCAAGCAAAACCTGTTTATTATTAAAATATTTTATAACAATTTATTTAATAAATACATAGGTTGCAATGAAGAAGATATAGAGAGACATAGGGAAGCTACTAAAATAAAAACAATAGAAAAAATAAAAATAGGAAAGTTGTCTTGTGATACTTGGTATTACTCTCCTTACCCTAAAGGATTTCACAATATAGAATATTTGTATATTTGTGAGTTTTGTTTAAATTTCTTTTTGACATAGTCCGAAATGGATAGACATTCTAAGAGATGCTTACATAAGCATCCTCCTGGAGAAGAGATTTATAGAGATGAAGATAATAAAGTATCTATGTTTGAGGTTGATGGCAAAAAAAATAAAGTTTATGGAGAAAATTTGGCTTATTTGGCTAAACTCTTTTTAGATCATAAAACTTTATGGAGAGATATGGAGCCTTTTATATTCTATGTTTTATGTGAAAATGATGAAGAAGGTAGCCATATTGTTGGATACTTTTCTAAAGTAATTAATTACTGAACATTTATAAATAAATTTTTTTAATTTATTTTTTATTCACAACTTAGGAAAAAAGCTAAGATGATGGTAAGGTAAGCAATTTTTATAATGTTTTATTTAATCACAGCAAACTAATACATTTTTTATAAAGTAACGTACACCTGAAGGATAAAATCTTTCTTGCATCCTTGTTTTACCTTGTCATTAGAGAAAGGGTTATGGAAAATTCTTAATAAGTTTTTCCTATTAGTTATCTATAATCGAAGGAAAGCTTGGAACACCTGAGAGACCACTTTCAGATCTTGGTTTGATTTTCAATTTGATATTATTTACTATGATTATAAAAAATAATCACTGAATTTAAAAATATGCAAAAATTGTTTTCTTAAATTTAAATTAAAAATCCAAATAGTTTAAAAATGTTTTTTCGTTGTTTATTAAAATATATAGGAAAAGCAAGCTACTTAAGTTGGTGGACATAACGTATCATAGAATATATAAATTAGATGGTAGAAAATGATAAAGATTTTAGTTTAAAAAGCTTATCTTAAACTACAGGTATTATAGAGAAGGATATTCTTTGGACACTAGTAATTTTTTAATAAATAAAAATAGAACATTTATTAATTGATTTTCTTTAATATAATTTTATTATTAGGAACAAAAGAAATTGATAAAATATTATTAAGGAGATATAATTATATGCACAGATCAAAAAAAGCTGCAATAGATATATGATGAATGCGGAAAAAGAGAATTCAAAATACATTCCTAAGATATACATTGGGTTCCGCACAAACCTAAATGGATTGCTGTTGAAGAACCTGTATATCCTAAATACAATCCTACTCTTCACTTTTGTTACTAAGATTAATACAAGTATGTAAATTCAACAAATAATGTTATCAACTTAAAGAAATCTAATCCTAAATCGAACGAAAAATCTTAGACCGAAATGAATGATTCATGAATTAAATCAAAACTACTTAGAAATAAAGATAAAAAAAATAATTTCCTTATTGTAATAAATTACAAAGTAAATAAATAAATAACAATTATATTCCTAAAACAACTTACTTACTTACTTAAATAAATAAATAAACTATCAAAATATTTATTACTTTGTTATAATTTAGAAGTATTTAGAATGAACTACATCTTTAAATAAAAATGAATAACTTTTAATCCTTCAGATATTTATTTATTGATATAGTTATTCAATTATTTAATTAAATACTTTAGTTACTTCTAAGAATTCAATAAGCATAAATAGTATTAAAAAAATAAACTCAATAATTATAAATATAAAATCTTAGATTGCAAATATAAATAAAAAGAATATTCAAATGCTAGATTATCAAAAATATTTGTTATTCAATAAATAAACAATCAATGAATTAATGGATGGATTAGAAAAATCATTAATTAAAATATTTAAGTTTTATACTTTTAAAAAATAAGTTGAAGATAAATATCGAGGTTGAATGTTTTTTTTTCTCAAGCTCTAAAATAAGAAAAAACAAATTATACTTGTTGCACTTTATAAATATTAATTATTTTTGTACTTTATGTGATAATCAATCAATTAAAAATATCAATAAATTTACTAAAATTTTGTTTACTATGTTTTTAAAATTTTTTAACACTAAGATTGTTATGAAAAATACTCTTATTAGCTTTAAAAAATTAATTAATTAATTAAATTACTTTATTTGAAATTTTTTGAAATTTGAAAATTAATACTATCTAATTTTAAATGATTTTTCTAAAATAATTTTAATTAACTTTAGAAATAATTAAAGAAACATAAATTTAAAGTAGAAATACCAACTCGTCAACCTTGAAAATTATTTTTGTATTTTAAAAATCAATTTTAAGAAAAAAAATGAAGAAGTGCAATTAAAAAATGATAATATCATATATCATTCAAACTTAAATTTTATATTTAAAAAATCAATAGATTATTTGTTTAATGGCTCTCATATAATATTGATTTCAATAAATTTCTAAGGCTTTTCTTATCAAAAACCTCTTAAAAAGAAGGGAAATTTTAATTAAATTTGCGAATTCGGATAAAAAGAGCGGAAATTTATTTAGACGCTATCAATTATTGAATTGTTATTGAGTTAGAAAGATTGAAATCTAATAACTAATAGAAATGGCAGCTAAGAGAAAAGGAAAGGGGAAGGAAGCATTAGGAAAAGAATTAGGAGATAAAAAGCAAATCTTAAACATAAATTTGAATTAGATTTATGAAGGTGCTCTTGATAGCAACTATTATGTTATTGCAACCATGAAGAATGGTTAAAAAGCTAAAGCAAGGATTATTGAATGTAGAGAAAGTAAAGGTAAATAGTATTTTTAATCCGAAATTTTATGAAATTTACAAAAATAATTATCAAATATAATAAAACAGAATTTTTTATAAGGTAAAATGATATCTTTAAAAATATTTTGATAAAGCAGCTAATTTAGGAGAAGTTTAGTTTAACAATATTTTTTATTATTTATCATATTTAGATTTTGATGGAAAAAAGGAAAGAAACGATTATTCATATGATTATTATTGTCATTTTGAAGGATTCAATAGGAGAAATGACTAATGGGTAACACGAGCAAAAATAGAACTTGTAATTTAATATTTAAATGCCTTTAATATTTTAGTTTGAAAAATGCCAAACTAACAAAGAATTAAAAAAAGCTTCCATTTATAATAAAAAAAGAAATTGTTAATTTGATGAAATTAAAATTTACTATTCATAAAATAGACAAATGAACTATACTCGGATTAGCATCTTAAAAAAAAGAAAAAGGGAGAAGATTAGAAATAAGACAAAGAAGAGAATGATGAACATGAAGGTTATTATTATTTTTATTGTTTATTTATTAAAAAGATCTCTACCTTTTTCATCTTTTTGACATACTGATAAAAGATAAAACTTAAACAATTTCTTTATCCATAATAATTGTTTATAATTAATTTAAAATACTTAATTTAACTTATTAAACTTTTTCTCATAAATTGAAAAACACAAAATAAATAACTATAATGTAATTAAATATAAAGGCATGGATGAGGCTTCACTGCAGGCACATATGATAGCTACTAAAGTGAAGACAATAGAAAGAATTTAAATTGGAAAATACTCATGTGAGACATGGTATTACTCTCCTTATCCAAAGGGATACCACAACTTAGAAGCTTTATATATATGTGAGTTTTGCTTAAGTTTTTATATTACTCAAAATGAGCTTGATAGACACAAAAAAATATGCAAATTAACCCACCCACCAGGTGATGAAATTTACAGAGATGACACAAGAAAATAATCTGTATCTATGTTTGAAGTTGATGGTAAAAAAAATTAGGTATATACTGAAAATCTTGGATATCTAAGCAAGCTTTTCTTAGACCATAAGAACCTCTATTACAGTTTAGATCCTTTTTTGATATATGTTTTTTGTGAAAACGATGAAGAAGGCAGTCATATTGTTGGGTATTTTTCAAAAGTATTTATATTGAATATTTATTTATTGCTTATGAATGTATTAAGATTTTAATTTATGATTAATTTAATTTGTAAAAACTAATAATTTAGTGGAAAGAATGTCCTAATGGGTTTAACTTGTCCTGTATATTAGTACTTCCTTGTCATTAAAGAAAAGGATATGGCAAATTTTTAATAAGTTTTTCATATGAACTCTCACTTATTGAGGGAAAGGTAGGAACTCCAGAAAGACCTCTCTCTGATTTAGGAAGGGTGAGCTACTTGAGTTGGTGGTCACAAAGAATAATTGAATACATTAAATCAAAACCCGCTGATTTTAATTTTAGTATATAAGATATAACAAGAGAGACTGGAATTATGGAAAAAGATATTATTTGGACTTGTGTATGTTTCTTTATTTATTATTATTTTTAACATTAAATAATTAACCTAATTTAAAATAGGAATAAAAAAATATGATAAAGTATGCATAAGGATAAGTCATTATATGCACTGACATGAATTATCTAAATAAAATTTACAAAGATGCTGGTTAACCTGGAGTTCCTGTTCATCCTCATTTGATGAGATGGATGCCATTTAGATTTAAATGGGACAAAGAAGTATAAATTGCTACTTATTCTCAGTAATATTCTGTAGACAAATTTTTGTAAGCACCTATAGAGTAATCAAACAGTCTATAGCAATAGAGTAAACCTAAGTTAACTCCAAAGCCACAGTGAATGAGTAATAAACGAGCTTTTGTAATAAATATTTTAAAAAATTTAAAGAATTAAAATTTAAAAAGTATTTTTAATAGAATACAATATAATTTGCTTATTTTCAAAGTTTCTTCCATATTATGATTCTTTTATGTACTTTATTCTTATCGAGTTAATCAATAATACTTTATTTTTTGTTAAAAATTTTAACGAAATATCATAATAGTATTTTATTAAAATAAATTCAAACAATTTAAACATAATTTTAAATTTAAAACATCTTTTAATTTATTATGATAATATATATTTCTTATAATTTTTTAATTAATTTGAATTTAATATTATTAATCTTTTACTTTCAATATGTTGAAATAAAATAAATTAATTTTGGTATCTGTAATTAATTTTTAAAAATAGTTTTAATTAAAATTAAAGTAGGAAAATATATAAAAAAGTACATTATTATTTTAAAAATTATATTATGAAAATATCAAATTTTAAATTAAAAATATCATAATTTTCAATTATTTATTAACACAAATTCCTAAAATATCGCAAAAATTTTAAATTAATACTATAAAAGCTTATCAAAAATTATTTTTATAGAGTAGAATGATCAGCAGAGTTTTTGAAATTAAAGATAAAAAAATAGAAATATAATAGAATTTAGATTATGGACATGCTGGTTCAGTTTGGGATGCTGCACTAGTTTTTGCACATTACTTAGAAAAAAATTATGATAAGATACACAAGTAAGGATTTTTTAATGGAAAATCAATACTAGAATTGGGTTCTGGGACAGGAGTAGCTGGATTATTAACTACAATTTTTAATCCACAGAAGGTTATTCTAACTGATATGAAATAGAATTAGGATCTATTGAGGAATAATGTTGAAATAAATGTAAAAAATATCTTAAAAAGTGTTTAAGTAGAAAATAATTCATTAGAATGGGGAAAGGAGAACTTTGATAATTTAAAAGAGATAATAAAATAATATTAGCATTTTGACATAATTTTAGGTTCAGATTTGATGTATGATGATGCTAACTCTTTAAAATTACTAGAAACAATTGATGAATTAAGTTTGATGATTAAAGGTTGTGTTTTTATATTAGTTTATAATATCAGAAAGGAATCAGAGAGGTAAATAATTAAACGAATAGAAAATAATTTTGAATTTGAATATGTCAGTGAGTCAGAGTATGACGAATTATATAGAGATGAAGATATAGGAATAATAATGTTTAAAGCAAAATAATAATGATTAAATAAATTACTTTATCATATATAATGCAGTAGTAATTCGAGGCTTTTTTGAAAATTCATATCTAATATTATATTTAAAAATCAATGCGATTTATGATTTGATCAACTACGTAATAAAGTACTATAACTAATTCAATTATTATAAAATATAATATTTGGCACATTATTATTAATAATAATAATAATAAAAAATTTTAATTTATTTTTCAAGGTTTTATAATATTAACTTGTAAGTTTTTTTTAATTACCAACTATTCTGATTGACTTTTTATCCAACAATTACCACATGATTTCTAATTTGATAAAAGCTGACTTAGTTAATTAAACATTAATTAGTACTTAAAATTTTTCATCTTTACAAAAATTGACAGCAATTGTTTTTACAATTTGTCTTTTAGTATCAGAAATATATATATTTTTTAAATTTTACTATTCCCCTTTTTCACTTTGTTTTTAAAAGAAGAGTTATTTGTTGAATTAATTGCCTGGTTTTATGTTATTTTTATGCAATATTAGTTTTCAAAAATTTAAAATCATAATCTAAATATTGTAAATTATCTCGCTTAAGAATAGTAATTACCATCCTTTCAGATTATTTTTATTATATATTAAATTTATAAAAAAAGATTTTATACAATAGAGTAATATAAAAAAATAAAAAATAAAGTATATTATTATTTTTTTTAACAAAATTCTTAAAACTTGAATTTTATTTTTTAAAGTATTTTGTATTTATAGATAAATTTTATTATAATTGGAATAATAATTAACTATTTTATTTTATATAGTTTCATATTATAACAAAAAAGTTATTTGATAATCATAATCTTAAATATAATGTGTAATCAGTTCAATCAATAATAAAAAATAAGCAAAATAATAATTTTTGAATACAATATGATAATTTTTAATTTAACTATTATAATTATAAAATTAATCTGCTTTTACTACGGAATTAAAATCTTTATTAGATTTTAAAACAAAATATGTAAATAATAAGTAAAACAGAAATATGAATTAAAAAATAAATATGTAGGAGAGTGAAATAGTAAAATATGTAAACTTTATTTCTATTAAATTATAAAAATTTAAATTAAAAACGATTTTTTTTTAAGGTGAAAGAGAATTTACAATATAAAGTTAAATATACGTATAATAATTTAATATAAAGTAATTATAATTAGTAGTTATAGTGAAAATTAATAGATATATTTATATATTAGTAAATTTCTATTTAATTAGAGAAATATACAATTGGATTAAAATATTTAAAAAATTAATTTAGTATATTTTCTTACTTTTCTAATTCAATATTTGTTCCTTTTATTAAGATAATATTTAAGTAATCAAAGTAGTTAAGAAAATTTAAATAATTTTGTGATAGTTTATATGTGCGTACTAGACTTAATTTATTATTGACATTTTTGGAGGAGAAATTGACAGACAGAACTAATGAATGTGTTTGATTACTATGTTTTTTTTGGATTAATGTTTTCTAAAATATGTTTAAAATGAATGGAAATATTGCAATTTCAGGTAATAAGTCGAAGAATGTACTTTATTTAGGATAGCAAATTTATTACAGAATAAGAAGAATGTTTGAGAGATTTTGAAACAGCTGCAAATAAGGCTTAAAATCCATGATTATAATTAAGAAAATATTAATAATTTATTGTTTGTTTTTTTTTTGTTTATTTTGTTTTTTTGACAGTATTAGAGGATAAGGATTTAAATTAAGAATATTAATTTTTTTTCGTTTACTAATTTTTCAAAATTTTGTAGTAAGTATATTTAGTTATTAGTTTTTATTATTAGTTATATAGTTAATTCGCTCAATCATACGTTCGTTCGTTCTTTTGCTATTTACTTTTTGAGGTTTACAAAGAAAAATAATTTAACCAATAATTTTTATGGCTAATTATTCTATTTTTAAGTGAGAAAAAATAAGCTAAAAATTGTCATTATTTAACAAAGTAAGCATGCATCATATAATAACTAGTTTTTTATCAAATATATATTTCAATACAAGTCTTATGCAGATTGTATGCAAATTTGAATTTCAGAAGCATCGTCACTTAGAAAATCTTCATGGTCATTCTCTGCTCCAAAGTGTATGATTCCATTATTCTAAAAATGAAAACTGTGAGGGTTGTCACCGTTTTCTTCTAAAATTTAATTATCTTCTTGATTAAGTTGAATAGAGTTTGAGTCGCTAGATTAGCCGTTTTCTAATATTTCAGGATCATCTGCATTTTAATTACCATTAATTGCGTTATTTTAATAGTAGTTGAATTCATTTACTTCTAAGCCATTTTCTACTTCCCAGCTTGAGTTAATATTTATTTAATTAGTATTACTATTGATTTAAAACCCGCAACTGCATTTACTTGGAGGAATTCCAGTAGATTATGAATTAAGATTGTAGTAAAATTCATGATTTTTTGAGCAACTTTAATTAATTACCTTGTTTTTATGGAATGCATCAGAAGGAACAGAATAATTATATTTTTGGTCATTTTAATTTAAATATTACAACTAGATCATCCTTTACTAATTTACAAACTAGCCTTAGCTATTGCATGAGTGTTGTGGAAATTATTGTAAAGTGCATATTGATTAACTTGGTTGATTTGTTTGTATTTCTGAAGGTGTACACTAACTCGAGTTTCTATTCATTTTTAAAGGAATTGAACCTCTATTTTAATTAAGAGATTGCATAGAGTGGATAGACTATAAGCTATTCAAATTGCATGATTTTCCTTGAACTTACGGGAGTTACTGGAGTTGTATATGTAAGGGAATTATGTTTTCTTGCTTCTATTACTCTTGGTGTTGCTATTAAATAGAGGCTTAGCATGTAATTTATTGTTAAGGCTATATTTATTATTAAATAGAATACTATGATGTTTAATTAATATTAATAGCGTTCATGTTATTATTTTTACTAGTGCTCTTATTAGTCATTTAGCTATTATTGATGATTATATTCTCTATGTCGCTCTCTGTTTTATCATCAATAAATTAAAATGTTAAAAGCTTGATAGATAACGGCTAGGGTGAATAAGAGACATAAAAGTGCTCTCCTATGGTATTAAGATAGCCATTCAATGATGATTCATCTTAAAAGACTTTTTCACGATATTATCTGTTACGATTTAAAAAATCGTATACAATAAAATAATTTCCTCTAGATGGGTCCATGCAGCGAGTTATCGTAAGGGCATGCTTCCCTTTACCTTGCGTTTCAATAAGTAATATTACTTTAAATTAAAAAATTTCATTCCATATGTCTTCTTCATAGAAGTATTCTAAGTCTGTCCAAAAAGCTTCTGCCAAGCTATTGCGATTAAATGAAGAACCTGGGCTCTAATACTCTATGAGGCTGTGTTATTTTTGTAAATAATCTGGATCAAAGTAGCAACAAATGTGATTCTTACTACACTATTCTGCTAATTGAAGAATCATTTTCAAATTATTTTGAATGACTACTTGCTTCCCTGTAAGTAAGTATAGGAAAGAAATGCAGAGACTGTTCTTAAAGGGATTAAAAGTAGTCTAAGCGAATGCGCTTGTTGTATCTGTTTGGTTGCGTTAACCTGTAAAAAACTATGTTTTCAAACGATTCGTACAGCAATCCTAACCCATATAATATGTATGATTTTCTGTAAGTATTGCAGCTTTTAGATAAAATTATTTATGTTGATGATCTTTTCTGCCTCGATGCTATCAAGAGGTCTTGATTCTTTTATGTTATTTCACCAGATGAATTTTTACTTATAGAGATTATTTATAGTTTTAGAAACCAGATTAATGATATTATTTTGTTCTTGTATCGTTATGAGTGAGCGTATTTTAGATTTAAAATGGCAGTATTATATTCAGATAGCAGTATTTTAAGCTTAAATTAGATAATATTAGAAAAAGAAATCAAATTTTAATCAAGCAATTGTTTCTTTTATTAAATGTATTTATGTAAGGATGTATGTTAATTGCCAATTAATTTATTATACAAAATTTCTTTGTTAGTATTTTCTTTTATTGAGTAGTTTTTTGTTTGATTTTTTCTTTCTATTAATTTATCAAAGATTATATTAGATTCTCTTTTATCTTTATCACCCTTCATATGTAGTCAATTCAAGAAAAAGAATTAAAAGATAATTTACTGTTGCTTTAAGATCAAAAATGAAGTATTTTACATCAAAATCAATTCATTTACTAAGTCAATAATTTATTTAAATTTATGAAAATCATTAATAAGATTATCTTATTGAAGACATAAAATTATTTTTTTTTAGATTTCTGACCCCTTTTTTATCATTTTAATAATTACGTTTTTTCTATTTATTTATTTTTACTTGTAATCTATAGACATGATTATTGGTAAACAGAAAAATTAATAACGAGAGATAGATATTGATAATACATATATAAAAGTAATATTTATTAAGAAGGTCAAATTGAAAAAAAAACTATGAGAAAGCTTTAACTTTATTTTTCCTTCTTTTTTGATAAAAGAAGAAATAGTTCATTAAGTTTAATTAATTGTTTTTTCGTTCATATCAAAAATTAATACTTTGGATTTTTTCCCTCTCTTAACAATTAATTGTCTTTTTTAATCAATCTATCTCATTTAATTTTTTATCAAAATATATTACATTTGTTTTAAGAGAGTTTTTAATATTGGAAAATAGATAAACAATTATTAATTAGTTTTAAAAGAAAAAGACAATTAGTTATGCATGCGATGAAAATATATCAATTTATTTAGCATAGGAGAATATGTTTTTATTAAATTTTTGATTCTAATAATTTTTGATGTTGCACAATTCATTTTTCTTACTCGTATTATTTAAAAAATAAAACAGATATTGATTCATAAATTTCTTGGTTTTTTAAAAAAATTCTTTAAGACATTTACCGTAATAAATAATTAAATGATAATATTTTTAACTCTAGTAATAGATCATACATTTGATTAATATTGAAAATTTTTTAAACACTAGAAGAAATATTTATTCATTGCTGAAAATTAAAATTTTTTCTGCAAGCAAGCTTTTTTGGAACTTATTTATTTTGGTAGCTATTAGTTATTATCAGAAATAGACATTAATTTTGAATGCATAATTATTTAATTTAAAAAACGATAATCATAAAAACGTTAAGATTAATATTAATTCAAATTTCTCTAAAAAATAATACTAGCCTTCAATTAATCAATCATTTCGAATTTACTTATTTTATTTTAGTTAGAAATTAATTCTTTAGATACAAATATTCTATCTAAAAATTCATTTTCAAAGAATAACTATTATTCAACCACAACAAACACTCTTATTTTGTATGATTTTGCTTCGTTTAAAAATAACTTAAATTTGTTTTCTGAATAAAAATTTAGCTCAATTTTTTTCTTTAGCAAATTACATTATAATTTCAACAAAAGATCAATCTCAACTACAAACAATTGAAAAAAAAATAATAAAATTTTTGAGATTTCTAAGCATTTTTCTAATTAGATCTTAATCATTAAGCTTTTATAAATGATATGGTTTAGAATTTAATTAATAAAAAATTAAAATAAATAAAATTTTATTTATTTAATTTACTTTATTAATTTTGAAAAATATTTTGTTTTTTTATATTTTCAAAATTATTATTTATTATTTTTCTGAAAATGTATTTTCAAATAAAATTTGATTTAAAATATTGAGAAAAGCATCAAATATTCTTTAATAAGCAAATATATGATAACTAATATTAAAATTTAAAATATATTTTGAAAAATAGTTTAATATACTTAATTATAAAATTGAAGTTATTAAAAATTAAATTTAATAAATTATTTTTTTGTGATGTTACAAATATGCTAGTATTTTAATAATAATAATAATAATGAAAATTATTGTTTTTTTTTATAGTTTAAACTTTATCAAATAATCCAGATAGAACTTAAAAATTAAATTATGGAGTGATTAGTAATAATAGACAATTTAATTATTTATAAATATTAAGGTAAAAATATTAAATAAAACTAACTTTTTATATTAAAAATAATTTTAAAATTAACTAACTAAAAATTAATTCCATACATAAATCTATTAAAAAATAATAAACAATTATAATAGCTATTTAATAATTCAACACAAATAAATACAGAAGGAAAAATAAGAATATTCTTTATTATATAATATAAAAACAAAAAATTAAAAAAAAACATCTTGATTAATTTAATTTTTTAAATTAAATTTATAAAAAAAATGATTTTAATAAGTAAAATTTATTGGAATAAATAACTAAAATTGTTTAATTTAGTTTGCAAATAATTTTTTGGTTTAAACTTAACGTATTTTCAAATAGTTAGTAAATAATTTAACAGATTTAATATTTTTATTTATAACAAGAGAATACAGTTTACAAAGAAAGCAAATAAGCAATTAAGAAGTAGAGATTTCTAATTCTACCTTTTCAAATTTAACAAGTATAAATCAAAAAATCTTCTATTAATTTAACAAAAATATAGAGATTTTTCAAAATTTAGTTATAAATTAAAAATAAATAAATACAACAAGGGAGACTTCTTGTTTATCATTCTCATCAAGCTTCACTTTGAATAATATGTATGTCATTTTAGAAATGAAATCATTTATCTTTTCATTATCAAAATAATCATTTTACTTAATATAATAATAAATTAGAAGAGCAGAGAATTTAAAGCTAATAGAAAGTTATTATAATACAATAATTGTTAAAAGAAAAATGCTGAATACTAAAATAAAACTTAAAGAGAGGTTATTTGATTATTATACTTAAAATTTTTATAAATTAGTAGTCCCTTTTAACAGATCAAGCTTTCAAGCATATCTTTTTTTGAGTGTCTACTTTTTGTAATTATTTTGTATATCAATTACTTCATCCTCATTTATTTAAAATCATACTAATTCAATCAATGATCAAATAATATTAAGCAATCTGCAGTAGGTTCTATAGTATTTTTTAATATATCCTCTCTTTAATTATTCAAATACAATGAATATTATAGGTGGAATATAGTTTTAATTCATTATAGCTTCAGCTATCATAAATGCTTCTCTGATTGGTTGTATAACTTTATAGTTAGTATTTTTTGGATTTAGCACTAAAATTGTAAACTTCACAAACAAAATAGTTATGTCTCTCTTTATATTTTACAGATATATTTTAATTATTCCAATAATGAGAGCTAGCT
The DNA here is from genome assembly GCF_000189635.1 of Tetrahymena thermophila SB210. Taxonomy (NCBI): domain Eukaryota; phylum Ciliophora; class Oligohymenophorea; order Hymenostomatida; family Tetrahymenidae; genus Tetrahymena; species Tetrahymena thermophila. The sequence continues at coordinate 779,725 of NW_002476507.1, read as the reverse complement.
AAATGTATTTATTTGGGTATACCTATGTAGATAATTCAGTTTAAAGTATAGGAAACAGTACAAACAGTTCAAATAATAGCAGTGTAACTTTGATTGGCATGATGTTGAGTATATTCAATACGATATGTGTACTGATATTTGGATTGCTCTTAGTTCATCATGACTTCACTTATAGTTTTTAAACTAAGAACGATAAACTCGCTAGAAGAAAATCCATAGCTTCAAAAATTATAATAATAAGCGACATTTGGATATCAGTTTTAAGTTCTCCAACAATAGTTTTTATTATTCAAATGGCTTTTTCTTTGATAGATTTGTATTCTTTCTGGAAGAATATGATATTTTATGATTATTAAATTGCTCGCTTCTACTTTTAAATTTCATGTATTAGATTGTTGCTTCATTTGATACTTTTATTATCATCTTACTTTACTTCTTAAACTGATCTATCAGCAATACTAGTTATTTCGATTCCGATTATATGGTAAATAGCTACTTATATCCTTAGATTTATAGAGTTTAGACTACCTCACATGAATTTTACTGATCTAACTGATCCTTAAAAGGTTGATATACATTTAAGGAGTATTATGCATTCAATTTTGAATATTTAGCATTCAACATATTTGGATACAGATAAAGGGGTAATATTTGAAAGTATTCTTAATCGACATATGGATAAATGCAATCAAAATAAAGTACTGGGAAAATTTGTATATAGCAAAGGCTCTATTATGTTATAATAACAAGATGGCTAAAATTCGAGAAACACAACAGAGTGCTCTTGTAAAGATTTAAGTTAAATTCTAAAAAATATTGATAATAATTAAGCTTTTGAAGTTAGAAAAAAACTTATTCATTTATATCTTAATGAGAATTATCTAGACAGTAAACTTAAATTCTCAGAAAACATATGCTCAACATTTTATTTCCTTGCTTATTAAGTAGAAATAAGTGAATCTCCAATGAATGCACTTATTTTACTCATAGAATATGAAATGATACATTAAAAGAAACTTTCTTTACACTATTAAATGATTTTAGCTGACTTAAAAATGAAAGCACAAATTAGGTTTGATAATTAGCAAAAACTAAGAAATATTTTAAAAAGTAATTTGCTTGATGGAATTAAATATGATTTTTTACTTTAAAATATTGACTAAAACCTTTTTAAATGTTTAAATTAGCTCAAATATATTAACAACTATTTGAGCAATGACTTTATTGATTTATACAACCTTCATTAAAAGAGTAAATAAAATTAGTAAGATTAAAATTAATAGCTAATATATTTTATATTTAATAAATAGGTGCACGTCTTGTGCATGATATTGAAGAACTTGAGAAATATTTTTTATATGTATATTAAATTAATCCAAATAGCTCTTAGTTACAATACTACTTAAATGCCTACACTCATATTTTCGATTTAAGAATATGCAATATACAGAATATTATAAAAAGTTAATAGCTATTTAATGTTATGTAATTTTCTGAACTAGACCTAAATATCTGTGATTAAAGAAACTGTATCTTATTTGTTTCTCTTCTTTAATAAATTGGACAAGTTAAATTGTAATTTTATTTTTCAAGTATTTGTTTTTTAATTTATTCTAAAAAAGAGTAACTAGGAATTCAGAAAAAATCATAGGCAAGCCTCCATCTGAATTGGTACATTAAAGCATTAACTTAATTATTCCTTCTTTCATAGCTAAGTTTCATGACTAAATAATAAAAAATGTTATAAAAAATGGCTTTCTATTAGGCTCAAAAGATGCAAATTTTAAAGAATAAAATCGTTACTAATTTTTTGCAAAGGATAGCAAAAACTACATATTTCCTATTGTACTTTAATTAAAGCTTTAAATTTTTGGAAAATGCAAGGATTTTGGAGTATCTGCCATCATATAAAGAGTAAATAATTAATCTAATTAATACATCCTTATTGATTAAAAATACTCTTTGAGAGGCAAAACATTCACGATACAAAATATAACAAAAACACTTTACAAAATATGCTTCAAATAGGTATTAGGCGATAACTAAAGTAATTTAATTATTAAAATATGTATTAATTTTACACAAACTCATTTATGACTAAATAGGTAAGTTATAAGGTTTAGACATTAATAAGCTAATACCACTAATGGAAGTTTTAAACTAAGAAGACAAAGATCGAAATAAAATAGGGACAATTATGCTTTATCCAAAAACTGCAAATCACTGTAATATATTTAAAAAAAACAACAAAATGCTAAAGAATGGCAAAGATATAGGATGGTTTTTTATGTTTGCTTTAGCTTCTAATTGTGGTATACTAGATATCGACATAAATTTGAAGATCCGCAAAACATAAATTGGAGAAATTTATAAAGAAATAGAAATAACAAGGATAAAAAAAATATACAAACCAGGAGAAAGATTAACAAGTATGTCAACTTTAAAACAATAACTAAGTTCAAAAATGGGTGTAAAAAAAACTATTTAAATATCGTATATGAAAGTTAAAATTTTAAATAAAATATAACTTAGGTATCTATTTTTATTGGAGGGGCATAACTAAAAAAAACTTTTGAGATTATTGAGCAGGGCGAATAAGGGCAACACAGTCAGTCATCGTTTAGAAAATTTTAAAGGCTTGCAAAAGAAACAAAACGTAAGGTTTTTTAATTAAACATTTTACTTATTTTTACTGGTTTTTTTTAGTTATGGACAGTAAAGAAGGCTCTTAGTAAAATTTCATTGTAAATAAATCTCTGTTACCAAACAAAACGAAAATACATGAAGATGAATATCAAACTACAAGCAGCGATGAAAAATTTGAAATTGAAGACCCTATTTAATTTTTAATGAAGTCTAATCCATCTATTAAAGATGCATAAACGTTTAACAGTAGCTCAAGGTTATCTTTTCAAAATAATAAAAAAGTAGAATTTTATTTAGATAAAGAAAAAAGAAATTCAAATTAATATTAAAAAAACGATTAAAGTTAATAATATGATAAAAAAGTCAGTTTAAATAGTCATTAAAATCAATTTAGCCTAAATAAATTCGAAACAGCAAATTCATAAAAAAGTGATAAATTTTAATCAAAAGATTAAATTTAAGAAATAGATAGTAAGGAATCTTTTGATGAATAAGTATCAATTAAAAGCTAAAAACCAGCAGATATGAGAAAAACCTTAATAAATAATTCACTAAGGCTCATATAATAGTTTAGTTGTTTAGATAACTAAGAATAGTAGTTATCGAATTTTCATTAAGAGAATTTCAAAGAATCAGATCAAGTAAAATAATTGAATTTTATTGCAGTAATTAATTTTAAACTTATTAAAATTTATAAGCAAAGTGAGACATTTAGAAAAAATCAATCGTTTAATTATTGTTCTCATTCTTTTATTGCTAATTCAAAAAGACACACACATCACGATTTAGAGTTAGAAGAGCAAATAAATTCTTTAAGCTTAAAAAAATAAATTTCTAATGCTACCTAGGAAAATTTATAATAGTTAAACTAAATTAATGATGAAGTTGATGTTTAACCTTTAAATTTAAATAATAAAAAATTTAATCAATAATAAGAAAACTCAAGCAAACAAAAATAAAACTAGGAAACACTTTAGGAAATTAAATAACCTACCGTAACAGTCATAAATGATGATTTTTAGGTTATAGAGTCAACTAAATTTTAGTCTAGGGGGGAATTAGATCGGATTTAAACATTTAATCCTGAAAATAATTCGAAATTAAACAACAATTAAAACTAATTCATTTAGGACTCTGATAGGATTCTTACATTTTAAACTAGAGCTGATGATGAAAAATAAAAATCAAAGTCCATGAAATAATTAAATAAATAAGAAATATAAATTGACAAAAATAAATCTAATAAAATGAATAGTGTTTCTATATAAAATACTGAATAAAATTAAGACAAATAAAGGGTAACGAATTCATCTTTAAGTTCAATACAAAAAATTTAACTTAATTCTGACAATAAAAATGTTTTATAATAAGCGAATTATACTGAAGAGTTAAGCTCTCCATTTAAAAATAACTAAGTTTAAGAATATTCTGAAAGAATTATGTCTTATTAAACTGTAAGTGACAATTAAACTTAAATATCAGGTCATTAAATAGATAAAAATATTTCAGAAATCGGTTCTTAGTTTAAAATTCAATAAAATAAATTTAATTCAAATAGAAATATCAGTGAGCTAAATAATGAGATTTAAAATATTGAATTTAATAAAAAAGATAGTAACTTTATTGAAAAAGAACAAATAGAACACAATTAAAATAAAGATACTTTACATAAATTGTAAAGTTCAAACAGTGATGATGATGATTCGTCTAGCTAAGAAAGTATTTCTAATGAAGAATAATAAGCTGAATTTAGAGAAGATAGTATTATATAAACTTTCAATGTTTTAGATTACATTTAATATAAAGAGGGTCTTTAAAACAAAAACCAAAATTTAAATATTTTTTAAAACATTTCAGCTTTAGAAAAAAATATTCAAAATTAAAGTTAAGAAAATTTAAATCATTAGTAATCTGAAGCTTAAAAATAAGAATAAATCAAAAGTAGTGAACAAATTTAATCTAATTCTAAAATGTCAGTAAAAACTGAGAGCAATAAAACTTTAAATAAAGAGGAATATGCTTAAGAGTAGCACAAAATATAATAAGACTATGAAAAAGAATAAGCTAATAATAGTAAACAACCTTCAATCAGTAGGTAGTAAACATATTTAATACATTTAAAAATTTACGTTTTTTATTTAATTAAAGCTTTAAATAGATTCAATAAAAAAAAAGATCCTTTAAATCAATTTAAACATTTAATCCTGATATTGATAATGAGAGAGATAAAAGTGAAAGCCACTTAATAAATGACATTTAATCTGAGATATAATATCATAAAACAATAGATTAGTTTAAAACGTATGATGCAATTGATTCTTAATATATAAAAAGCAACACAAGAAAATTATCAAGTGACACTTAATCTAACTTTTAGTTTAATTAAAATCAGCAAAGTAACAAACTATTTATTTAATTATTGAAATTTAAATGTAAAATTAATTTAATTAAATAGATAACCGTTTCTCTTTATTGAGTTAAAATGTTTAAAATCATGAAAAGATAATTAAATTATAACAAGTATAAATGGAATAAATTGATAAAATTGAAGAAATTTAAATATAAAGTGAATAATTAGATAAATCTAATTAAATAAGCTCTGAAAATAACATTACTTAATAATCAAATGAGATATCGAATAATAAACTTGATAACTCTGAAAATTTAGATGACCATTACGATGAAAAAGAAAATTAAGAAATTGAAGAAGAGCTAAATGAACATGTTAAAACTTTTTACCAAGAAAACTCATACCATGAAGCTGGATCATAAACAGACACATTTAAAGAAAAGGACAATGATTTAAAAAGCTCTAAAGTATCTTAGAAGAAATTTATAACCAAAGAGCAAGGTAAAATTTTAAAATATTTGTATATAACTTCATTTAGATTTATGACTGACTAAAATAAACTGTTACTATAAATAGATAAAATTCGAAAGCAATCTATAAGAATGCTATTTTAAGTACAAAAAAAGAATTACGTCCTTCCAAAAAAAAGTAAATTTTTTTATTAGAAAAAGAATTTTTGTTTTTTTATAGGTTACAAGTATTTTAACTTTTCTTTTCTAATAATTCTCAGATATGGATATTACAAACCCAGATTTAAATACTGAAGACGCTAAATCTTATGACTAAGATAGTGCTTAGATTGATGTAAACGAGGTATCTCATGAAAACTTAGACGAAGATATTAACAAAAATGTGAGAATATTAAGTAATATAAATAGCTAAGAAAACAATAACGATCTAGAAAATAGAAGAAGAAGCTTACTGCATGAGCATGAAGATAATTTTTTAAATTAAGGGTTAGATACCTATAATAGAAAATAAAATAAAATTTCAAAATTTATATTTTAAAAAAATATAACTGTTTCTTAAAATATAAGTAAAATCGGCTACTTAGCTTTTTTTCTCCTTTTTTTCTTCACTCTATTTGTATTCTTTTCTCTTTTAGTACAGCAATAGTCTATTTAAGATATCATACCATACTTGAGCTTTGGTCGTAAATCATTTTTTAATTAATTTATTATAACAGTTTGAATTTTATTTTTATTAAAAAGCAAATATATTGTATGAGCTAAGCTAAGTAATTATGTTAAAAGAATTCCAATACCTAAGCTAGTATATGAATCCAAGCAATTAACAAATATATGATTAGAACACTTTAACAAACAGGACTTAGACATAACTTAATTAATTTAGAGAAACACTTAATAACGCAGAAATAATTTAATCATAAAATTTACCAAGTCAGTCAATACTAAATTTAAAAATCGACTATTTTGATGAAATATCATAAGAAACCCCTTAGTCAGGAAATATTATCTCAGTTTTTGAACACTTGTATTTAATTTTATGGTAGTATACTAATTAAATAAACGGATTAGAACCTTTAAAAATAACTCATCTTAATTCTTAGTTACTTTTGAACAACACCTAGCAAATTACTAATGTAAATTTTCGTTTTTTGTTAATAATTGTATTTAATTTTTATTCTTTTTAGTATTTTTATAATTGGACTCTCTCTTAGTTGGATTAAACAAATATTTATCTCTAAATTGGAACATACTCAATTATGGCGATATCTGGTTTAATCATTTTTGTGATAGTACCTATATACGCTAGATTGTAGCTTTTAAAAGAAAAAATTATGTAATAATTTGCTACGTTTTCATGTGAATTAATAAATAAAAGAAATATGCAAATCGATGAGATGCTAATAGTTTTGAGAAAAGTAAGTTGATATTATTATATTGTATGATTATTATTTTTCTTTATGGATATATTTTTAAAAATGATTTTTTGAATAAAAGAATCAGGTAAGAAATGAAGGAAATAGCGAAAAGTAACTTAGAAACGAATGGAAAAATATTGGATAAACCCAAGTTAAAAAAAAATCAATCTCAAAAACAAATAATCTAAAATTATGGAATCTAGGACTCTTTATTTTTTCAATTATTTGTTTATTACTTTTGTCAATATATCCTTTGATAAACTACTTTATGACTTTAAATTTTTTGCAAGAGTACAGACTCTTTATAAATGAGCTAAGTGTACTTTAGGACAGTAGAGCTCAAATGATTTATGCAAATGCAGTTTCATTTTTATTTTTGAATGAAAAAATCGGTCAATTGAATATAGTACCCTTCGATTCATAAATAAAAATTATGGAATAGAGTCTTTCGCTTTATTAAACATCAATATAAAATTTATCATTCTTTTAGAATGATTTTTCTTCGTATTTAAGGTATAAAGAAAGTGTTTAATATTAAATATTAATAGATCCATTAATTTCAAATACTTGCGAAGCATTATATGTAAAATTTTTTAGAAATTCCTTAATATTAATCCATTTTTTTCTCTATAATTTGTAGAACATAAAAAATTTATCTGTTTACAACAGTAATATTTTTCAAATTGATTTTGACTAGACTTCTTGTTAGTAAGTTAAATCTGGAATTCTATCTTAAGGAAGTATTATTAGTTTAAAAAATATGATGTTGAATACTCAAGATATTTCGAATTTTTTAGAATTAAATTTAAATACTTCCCCTGATACACTAGTGCCTAATTTTTAAAATTTGGATAAGAGTATAAATATCTCAGAAATTATGTAGTTGGGTGATTTCATTGATCTTAGCTTTCAAATTTCCACTGTGTATACTCAATAAGTAATAAAGCTGTTCTTTAGTTACCTTGATATCCTTCAGTTATGCCTCCTTTTATACTCTATTATCTAACTACTTTTATTCATAGTTTTTGGTTGGAGATCATTTATAAACTACATTCAAAAAGAAATAATAATTGTAAAAAGCTTTTACAGTTTATTGTCTAATGAATTAGTCGTAAATAACAATTATATTTATTCTTTCATCAAAAGCTACTATAAAAAATGAATTTAAAATATAATTAAATGCTTATTTATTTTGTATTTTTATATACACTTAATAAATATTTATTACTAAACTAAGAGAGAAATAAATAATTATATTCTGAGCTTAAAATAATTAATTCAAATAAAAAAATAATTTTAAGATTCAAGATGTGTAATTTTTGCTTCATTTAAATTATAATAATAATTCTTAATCACTGTTATATATACAATTAATATGAATTTTACTTAATTAGGGTAAATATAAGGAAAAATTTGTTTATTTATTTATTAACAATTATCAAAATATAATTTATTTTTAGTTGTTTGTTTTGTTTATTTTTAATTATATTTTAATTCGCTTGAATAAAGTCAGAATTAAATTTATTGAACAATTAAATCAAGATCTTAGTTGCTTTTTGAAGTTTAACGTTAACAATTCTTTTGTTTCTTTTTTGGTGAAGTGTATTAATCCTCAGCAACCATCTCTTAGATACTTTCAAGGATAGGCTTATATTTTTAATTATATTTATTATTTTCCTCTTTTTAATTGAGGTCACATATATCATTTTTTTATTGCAAAAGAAGATCTTCATAAAAATGAAATTCTGTAATCATTTATTCTTATTAGAATTAATCGTCTAGATTACTTTCTTTCATATTTATTGGTGATAAACCTGACAAATCACCTATTTCACCAGAATTTTAATTGTTAATGCCGTTTGTAGTGCAACTGTTTTAATTGTTAAAGCTTTAACTTTCTTAGTTGATTGAAAATATATCTAGGTTATCGAGATTGAGCTAAAAATTAAAAATATTTTTAAATTCTAAATCTGAATCTAAATCTTTATCATTTGTTTGTTCAATTTTTTGATTAAAATAAAGTCCATCCTTTGCCTTTTATTATTGATTAAAATGAGATTTGCCTACATCTTATTATTTTGGAGGTGTAAAGGAGCACATTGATCCTGAGTTTTATGAAAAAATTTCATCAAGAGCATTTAAACCTAACAAATCTTCTTCATTAAATAATTTTTAATCAATTTATAGCTCATTTATATTGCTTGATTTTTCACTTTAATCATTAAATAAATCTGACTCATTCATCCCTTTGAGTTAAAGGCAAGCAAGATCATTTTTATTGATTGAATCTCCCTCTCCTTCTTCTGTTTTAAGAATACCAAAGTTATAATTATCATTACAAGGTTCCTCATATTAAAGCTATTTCTCTATATTTTCTACTGGAAGGTTAGTTAATTACTCTGGTTAACTCTATTTTGTTTATTCTTAGAGGCATTTCAACTTTTAAGAACTTTAAAGTGAATTTGTTTCAAATTGTTATAATATGATTTTTTCTTCAGATACTAATGAGTTATAGTTTGATTAAACAATCCCATCGAATATATAATCATGCTTTTATTTACTATCAACTGACGACTCTTATTTTTCTTGTTCAATATTAATAACTTCTAAGTCAAAATTGCTTTCTACTATATTGATTGGATCACTTTGCATATCTTGCTCATTAGTTGATTATTTAGATGTGACTTGGATATTTAATTCTGATACATTATTTTATGCCTAAAAATAATTAGCAACTAGCTAATTAACATTATTTTACAAAGGTTGTTAACACAATTAATTTGTTTGATCACTTTTTTATTATAATTCTTCTTTAGAATTAATATTATTTGAAGAAAATGTATTAATTATATTTAAATTGTCTTCAGAATTTTAATTTTTTTCTATAATTACACTGTTATTTCGACTAAGACTTGCAATTGAATTAAATGATTAGGTTGCATTCCAATCCTTTTTGTAAATACATTAGCCGATAGCATTAATTCTCTCTTAAAAACTCATATACGAAGACATTTTCTAATTGAAAGATCTTATACTCTCATTAGTTTAAGCTTTTAGCTAATATGAGTTTGTACTTTATATTTCTTTATGCTATGGAGTTTTTGCAGGATGAAAAGGAGTAAGAATATGTCTCTCTTACTTATTTTATAAATTATCTGCTGGAAAAATGGATTGATATTATTCTTTTTTCATTAAAATTTCATCAATCTTAGATTTTGATTTTATCTATAAGTTTAATGTATTCTAATTTTGAATTTCTTAACTAAATTAGTTGAGTGTTTAAGATATTTAATTCTCACTTCTTCTGTTTTCTTGGTTTTAATTAAATTTACTTTAATTTCCTTAAAGCAAAAATGGTTTCATAGAAAATTTATGCTTTTGGTTATTTTAAACCTTCTGCATATGTAAAATATGCCTTATTTAATCAGATATAGTGCTTTTTAAATTATTTTGAATTTAAGATTGTTCTTTGTTACTATTTATTTGACTATTTTCATTATTCTAAATCTCATTTTCAGTAGAAATTACCTTCATTAATTTGATATTTTCAATACCTTTTTCATTTTATTTTTTTGGTGAATTTGAGATAAGACAATCGCTTTTTCTTATATTTGCCTATTGATAATTTTACTTTTAATTTAATAAATTTTTATTTTCGTTATTTTCATTATTTTCTTAAAACTCGTAACTTTATTCTAGGCTTTTTTGATCATTTTGAATTATTTCATTTTTTATTTATTACTCTTGCTCTTGTATGAATTACAAATCATCCTCTTAAATTTATAATTACTCAATTTTAAAAAATTTAGATTTTTAAGATTCATCTGGTTAAGTCACAGCAACCTACTATTCTTACAGGCTTGAAAAAGAACAGACAGCATCTTTTACTAAGTTGTCTTACGATTTGACTGATAGAAGTCCTTTAAGTGGCTTTTACTACTAACTTTTATTTCCTTAAAGTTTACTTTTTTATTACTAATTTTAACCTGATTTATTTTTATTTTGGTTTACTAAAGTGTTTTTCTTCTTCTCCATCTCTTTAATCTTAGAGTTTTGAGTTGTATTCTTTTATTCAAATAATCCAAGAGCATTACTGTTGCTACTATTATTTCTATTGTTAGAACCTATATTTTTTGTAGACAGAGTTGTTTGAAGTTTGTTTTTTAAATGATATTCTTTTAAATGAATTTCTTCAGGAGCTTATTTTTTAATTCTCGTTTAATAATAATGTCTCATCGCTTCTTCAGATTATAAAGGAATTGATTGTTTCTAATTTTAAGATAGATTTTACTTGCTTTTGTCTTTATTTTATGAATTTGAGCTTTTATAAGATTATCTTGATGGAGTGTCGTTTAGGTAAGAATTATGTGTCGCAGACATTCCTTTATTTTCATAGGATTGTTGCTTATTTAAATTAACAACAGTTGCTATAGAATTTTTTGGTTTTTGTATACTAGGTTGGCTAAGATAAGAGGTTCTATTATTTTCATATTGAATTAAATCACCTTGAGAGTCGCATTTAGTTCTTTGAGCTTCTATTGATATATCTTTTTATGATTCACAGTCAAAACCTTCTTCTATTTTGTTATGGGGTGATTTTTCATTTTAAATATTATCAGAATTATTGTTAAACGGAATTTGTTGAGAGCTTTAATTTATAATTTAATGTTCACTTATTTTAATATAAGACTCGGGTGAATTTGTTAATATCAAACATGGTTGAGATTTCTAAGTGATTAGAGGAGAAATATTTTACAACTATCCAGTATTATTGTTAATATTATGAATATTTTGTTGATTATTTTTATTAAATTAATTTAGTTTTTTCAAATCTATTGGGTTAGTTTTTTAGTTTTTTGTTTTTTGTATTTTTTCAATGGGAGACTGAGCTCTAAAATCTTAATTTTAATTACTATTTAGTGAAAGGTCCTTTTTTATTAAATTTTTTTATTAGAAATAGCCAATCATTTTATTATACTTATTTAAATTATAAGTTTGAGGGCTATTCAAAATTTTCTTTTATTTAATTTCGAATTGAGGACTATGTATTGCAATGCTTTATTTTTAAGATGAATTAGGTCTTGAGAGAGGTGATAAATAAGGTGACTACCTCCTTGCTTTAGTACTTAATTTTCTTTACCGACCACATTCTTCATCGAAATCCTCTTATTATTCGTTCTTAGGTTATTGTTATGAATTAGGAAGCGATTGTTATGATTAAGTTTAATTAATTTATTGTTATTACGATTAAACTTAATTAATTTACTGCTATTGTAGAGGTTATTAGAGCTAAATATAAAAATTACTTAAATTATTATCATTGAATGTTTACAAAGTCATATATTCGCTTTTTGTTTTTTATAAACTGTTGAAGTTTTAATCAATGCAAGGCACTCTTGTTAAATCTAAGCTTCCTTAATTTTTTCTATGAATAGCTTAAACTCCTTTATCCATTTAAAGTATGTTTTCTTTAGAAACTTTTGTATTAGTTTATGCATTTTGAGTGGTTCTCATCTTTTAATTTAAATAATATACAGTATCAAGATTCTTCTAATGATATTTTTATGTGTTATCCTTTACTCTAGAAGTTGTGTGAGCTGATAGGCAAAACTAATTATTTGGTTAATTTTGATTTGACTTTAGAACTTTATTCTAATCCTATCTTCCAATATTTCCAATGAATTATAAATTATGAAAAATAGACAATTTCATCCAATCTTGAGAAACAACTTCTCCATTATAGTTAAACCCATTTTGACGTTTTAGATTTTTTTATTTATCTTTTTATTTAATTTATTTTTAATTAGGAAAAAAATAAGTATATAATTTTAAAGTTAATATTATTGAATATATTTAAACCATATAACATTTAATTGTTAATTTACTTAACATTTCCTTAGGGTAGCCCTCGCCTTTTTGTTGTTCATTAACTAAAATATTATCTTTAAATATTCCAAAATAATAAGTATTTTGTAATTTATGGAAGATCAAGCCTTCTCCTTCAAACTTTCCTTGATTAAAAGAGCCTTCGTAGAAATCGCCATTAGGAAAGTTCTTTCTTCCGTTTCCATTTAAGAAGCCATTCTTTGAAAAAGAAATAGTATAAGAATATTTAAAATTAAAATGTTTATTTATTTTAATTCTCTTAAAAAATAAATTATAAATGAAATATTAATTTTACTTTATAAAATCCACAGTCAAATTTTTAATCAGAGTATTAAAAAAGACCCAAACCATTAGGAATATTATTTTAAGTAATCCCAATAAAAAATCCTCCATCTTAAAAGTTAATTTTTGAAAAGATTATTTATTCTTGATTATCCTGAAGTTTATTAGATGAAACCCCATTAGAAAGTAACGCTGAATATTTTTAAATAAGCTTTGAAATATCATATTTCTACTAAAATTCTTTCACAGCTTGATTTAATTATAAAATGAGATAAAGCTTAAGATATATTTATAGATTTAATCTTTAATACTTTGAAAAATACACTAACTAAAGTTATTTAAAATAAATTGAAAATCTAAATAATTTTTACATTTAACTTCTTTAATATTCTCTTTAATAGATTCAACTTTGCGAAATTATCCATTTTCATAAATAGCTATAATTTATTTTTTTGTCCCTTTGAATAGCATTGTCACTTTCCCATCAAGATGACCCTATTTCCAATTTGCAAAATATTTATCATTATTAGGAAAGACTAATAATGATTTATTATTAACAACTGAGTTGATAAACTATCCTTCTAAGTATCCACCAGAGCTAAAATAAATAATTCCTTGCCCATTAATTTTATTATCTTTCCATTCTCCTGTTTATTTAAAGAATATTCATTATTTCAAACCATACCTTAATAAAAGTAAGTAAATCTTGCTAAGTATGATTTTCATTTATAATTAATCTAAAATTTTTTATTGAAACATGTCAGCAAGAGACAAAATCACTTCATTTTATTACCTACATAAAAGTCTCCTGAATCCCACAAAAACATGCCAAATAAATCCTTTTTATTTTAATCGTTAACAAGCCCTTAGTAAGTCCCATTCTATTCATTTTAGAGCTATATTTTGAATTTGCTATTCATTTAAAAATGTTAAAAAATATCTACTTATTTTAAAGATTATTTTACTAATTAATTATTAAAAGAGCTTTAATTTGTGAATTTTCTTCTTTCTTGGATTTAAATAAACAAAGAAATTTTGTTGATTTCAAATATATTATTTGAAAGTTATTCTATTCTTCATGCTATTATATTGTTTAGATTTGCACTCCAAGGTATAATAAGAAAATAATCAATCAATTAATCTTTCATATATAAAATACAGTTTGTATTTACTTTTTATAAAATTCATCTGATTAAGGTTTATTCTTTGATTTCCATTAAATGTTATCCAATTCTTTAATTTTCCTTCTATTTTTAATTAAATATCTTAATTTTTTTTAAACATGTAATCAGCTGTATTCATTCAAATTAATTTTCAAACGAATTTAATTTGAGATTACTCTTCACATTCAATTTAATTTTGAAATTTTTTTAAAAAATTCAAAAATGTATTTTTATTAATCAAAAAACACACACATAAACACACTTACACACACAAAAGCAAACTTATTTTGAAAATTCATAAAAATTTCTTCTGATTTTAATTAAATATTTAACATAAAATAAAATTAATACAATTTCTCTATTGAATTTAATCTCAAATCCAATATTCCTTAATCCATTCAGAGGGATAATCTTCTGGTTTTGGTTTTCTAGGAAAGCAAACTATTCTAGTATTTTCAGGTAATTTATTCTAGCAATAATTTAAATAATCAGATACTTCAGTGGGAAAAATATCTTGTATATATTCAGCATTATTTATCATCATTTCTAACCAATAATCAAATCTAACAATATATTAAGTTATTTACTCAAAATTTTCTTTAAGAGCATTATAAACTCTCTCTAAGTCTACATTTCTTTTATCCCAAATCATTATACTGCTATTATACCCGTCTTTATGATCTTTTTCGCATGCTAGATCTTCAGTCTTTAAAATAGCAAATCCTCCCTATTATAATTAATATTACAAATTAAAATCTCATATGATAAAAATAAATATTTATTTTGTAAATAATTTACTTAATATTTTAGAAGATTGTCTATATTACCAGTAATAACCATATCTAAATCTATGTAAAAATTCAAATTGCCCTTCAAATTATACTAAAGTGAAAAAAGGGTTGCTTTACCCCACCATCTATACCAATTATTCATTAATTCTATGGGAACAATATTCTCATCTAAGCCTTTGCTATCTTCTGTGAAACAATAAAAAGTAAAAGGTATAGTAGTGTTTCTTTTAATTCCTCTATAAAGCTTATTTACATATTCAGAATCATATCTTGTACCCCACTTTACACAAAGAATATTAACACTTTCTTCTTTTATTTTGGTTTCGAATCCTTTTTATAATAACTAAACATCTACTGGATTAGGTCTAACATATTAGTTGCTTTGCCCTTCTATTTAATTATTATTTTTATTGGTAAGCTTTTCAATTAATTCCCAAGTGATAGAAATAGCTTCATTTTTTCTTCCAAGTTATCTTAAAATATCACCTAAATTAATGAGGGCTTCTTTATTATCAGGATTTAACTTAATAGCCTTTATACAGTAGTCATAAGATTTTTCTTTCTCTCCACTATTCACATACATAACAGCTAGTAAAAATATATAAAACTAAATAAATAAATAATTTGAGAATAACTTTACCTATATTTGTATATGCATCTAAGTATGCATCTTTGTTATTTAGAGAAGGGTCTAATTCAAAAGACTAAGGTGTATTTTATTTATTAATTTCATTGTTGTAAGGTGACTTTTCTATTACTTTTAAATAGAATTCGATAGCTTTTTTATAGTCACGTTTCTAAGCATAAAGATTTCCTAAGTTTAAATAAATGTTTGAAAATGAAATATGAGGATTGATTTCTTCTACTAATTTAATTCCTTGTAAAAAGTGTTTTTCACCACGCACAATATCTCCTGATTTAGTTAATAATGATGCAAATTTATTACAGTTAAGAGCTTTTTTAAGCTAATCATTATTCTCAAGATATATATCTAGATCGGATTTTTATTCTTCTTTACTTGCTTTTGTTAGCTAATTTTTGCTTAAAACTTGTTTGAGTTTTTCAATTTTCTCTTATAATTATTACTCCTTGCTTGAATCTGCCATCTATAAATTTTTTATTTGTTTATTTATATTTTTACTATTTGAGTATTGCCAAAGAAGATATTTATTCAATAATCAGATTTTTATTACTAAAATTCAAAAAAGAAAAAATTTTGAAAATTATTTGTTATTTACTTATCAGAAGATATTAATAAAAGCAATTAATTAAACTGTCAAATTCGCGCAATTTTTAGACGATTTACAAAATAACATAATAACTAATTAAAAATAATATTTTACAATTATTAATAAGAAAGGAAGTATTATTCTTTTTGTGAATATTTAAATTTAAAATAATAATTAAACATTTCATAAATAAATCAAATCCAACAAAGCTTTATTTTTATGTTTAGAATCACAGTTTCAAAGATAAGTAACATAAATAAAATAATATATATTTAGTTTATCAACTATTTTGTAGAGTCTCAGTTGGTAAGACCATTCTAGATTCTAAGTCTTTGATATTCTAAAGAGCATCTTCATATTTAGCTTAAATAACATTACATATTTCTGTAGCTTCTATTAACTCCTTGTTTTTTTTAACAGCTTCTAAGAAATATCTATCAGCTTACTACTGAAATTTATTTTTTAGCTTAGTTAATTCTTAAATATCTTAGCTCAGTTGTTTAGACTACTTTTATTATTATTCTATTTCTAGTATCAAAACTTAAATCTTTTAATTAAGTTTTTCGTTTTCTAAATCTTTTTAATTAATCTATAGCTACAATTAATCATTTTCATTTTTTCTTTAACTTAAAACCTAATATAGTTATTCAATTTCGTTCCTGCCATTTTTGACTATTGATTTTAATTGTTAAATTTAACTCTCTAAATAAATTGATTTTTAATTCTCACTTTGTTTCAGTTATTCCTAATCTGAGACAGTATTCTTTAAATCCTTACTTTAAATTATACTTTCGCTCTCTATCAAAGTAATTTACTAAAATAAAAAATATTATCTTGTTTGTTTAAAAAACTCTAAAAATAATTACTTCTTAAGATTCTCTTTCATTTTGTACAAATTTTTCTCCTTCATCTTAATTTAGATCAGAATCATCCTGAATATTTTTATTAATACATAATTACACTGCTTTAGATACCTAAGTTTAATTTTAATTAGAAAATTCAATACTTTAAACATAAACTTATTAATTTTCAAAATCCGGATTTTCATTTTTTTCAAATGAAATCTATTTGCTTAGCTCTTATTTTTGCAGTATTTCTTAATACTTCTGTAAAATTTCTTCATACTGAGCTTGTAATTTTTATAAATTTTGTTCATAAAATTCTATTTTTTCTGAATTTGCTTTGTCATTTATGCAACTACTTTCAAATTCTGATCTTATCTGTAAATACATTTACTATAAGTTTTCATTACCTTTCATCAAAAGTTTTTCCCTCTCTTTAATTTATGTTAACTCTGAAAGCATTTACATTTTTTCATTAAAAGATTATTCCAAAAGATTATTTTTTTCTTTAAGAATAATTTCTAATTAGGAAATTTGGTCATTTAAATTTACAATTAAATTCTCTCCTTACTAACCTTCAATTTATACTACCTATTAATTTAAATCATATAAATTTATTACTATACGCATGATATATATACTTTTATTCTTTTATTTAAAACTATTGAATTTATTTTTTTTAATTTTATTTTTACTTTTAATATATAAAAAATATTTATTATTTTAATTTAGCAATAATCTTTAATAATTAAACTAATGTAGTCAGTCTATGGTTTACAATCAAAAATTAAATAATTATTTTTTTTAAATGCCTTTAATAGTTTAAAAAATTGAAATTATTTTAAAAATAAACTACCTAATTAAAGCAATGTTCAGTGTTAGATTCTTCATTGATTCTATTATTAGGCTAGTTTTCTTATAGATGTAACAATTTTTGTTTATATTCTTATAACTGCTGCTGTAACTGAGATATGTAATTATCTATTTCGTTATCTTTTGTGTTAACTTTATCTTTTAAATAATCCTATTAATTCAGATTGTTAGAAAAAGATTAGCTACCTTCACTGCTTTAGTTATTAGTTTTTATTACTAATTCTAATTTTTATTAATTTTTTTAAAAAAATTTTAATAATAAATTTTTAAAAAAATAGAATTACAATAATTTTTATTTTCTATTTGATAACTTTCTCTAAAGTTTTACTTTGAATTTAAACTATTTTAGGTCTAACCCTCTTAAGAAATTTCTTTAAAATCAGAGTTGTTTTAATTACATACTTCTATTATCTAATCTTCTTAAATATTGTGATCTTTACTTGAGGTATTTAAATTTCTATTGGTGCTGCTTGCCAAACTAAATAAGTAATCATTTGAATATAATCTATCATTTTCTTTTTGATTCTCTGAAAGAAAATCTTAAAATTATTTCTAAATGGCTTTTAAAACAATGATATCTTATTTCATTTAAATATAATCTTTTGATAACTATTCATATTAATTTCTAACTTCTATATATTTTTTGTTTTCTATTTCTAAATTAATATTTTACATTTTATATTTCTCATTTTATTCAACTAATTCTCTAATTCTTTTTTCTAAATCAGATATTTTTTAGTTTGAATATCTTAGTTCAATAGAATAGTTAGGCATAACTAATATTTATTTATTCAAATTTTTGTATTTTAGCTTCCACTCTTCTATTTCTTGATTTTTTTCATCTAAAAGAGTATTTTTCTTTTGTAAATCTTTGCTTACTACTTATAATGAATGCTAATTTTCCAGATAATTATTATTCAAGTCATTATATTTATTTTAAAGTAGCTAATATTCTATAAAGTATTTTTAAAACTAACTTAAAACAAAAATATTAATTTTACCTTAATCTTTTACTTGAATCAAAACTTTAACTGCACTATCTATATTATTAACATCGCATTAATCTTCAAATAGTTTAAAATTATAATTATTTTATTTCATCTTAATTATACTATTTTCTTGGATTAATTTCTAAATACTATAAAAAATAATAAATTAATTTTATTATTAAATTTATTTACTCTTTATTATTTTCTTCTTTCAAATTTTTTTGATTTTTCTGAGACTCAATAAGTTATTGTTTTTAACCTCCTAAAAATAATTCAAGCTATTTGAAATCATCTTACAATTTTTCATTTTATTTTATTTCTTCCTCAAGTTAACTTTAAATCTTTTTTTATTAAATAATGCTTAATTACTCTTAAATTTATTTAATTTATAAATTAAAAGTCAATACTTAATTTAATTCTTTTGTTTATTAAATATAAAGTGACTTGAAGTTATCATTTTGGCAAATAGGCTGAATAGATATATTATTTTCAATCTTCTATACTGAAGATTTTTGTTATTAAAAATTAGTAGAAGATATTATTTGCCCATTGCATTATTGTTATAGAAATTAGTTATGCTCAGTTGAGAAATTCAAATTAAATGAGCTAGGCTGATCTTTTTAATCATCATCTTGATACTAATATTAAAATATTAAATTTTAATGAAAAAATTTTATATTTTTACTTTTTAAATGTTTTCCTTCAATTAAAATAACTATTTTTCTATAGCTGCTAATATATCAATACTAAATCCAAATTTCACTGAATTTCCTTTTCTATTATTAAATAAATTAAATTTTATTTAATAAAAAAGTAGAATTTACTGATTAAACTAAGATTATTAACTTTCTATTATATTTTCATTTACAGATTTTACATTATGATAAAGGTTTATTAAACTTTCATATAAGTTAGGATAATTATTTTTAAGCTTCTTTTAAGAGTCACTTTCATTTAGCTTCAACTATGGAGTATTTTAATCAGTAGTTTAATAGGAAAATGTAGAAAATGAGGGACTGAGTTAAGTTAATATTTAATATCCACTTTAAGAGATAGACTTTTCTTTATTTTTCTTTTATTTTATCAGTGGATGTACCCTAGGCATCTATGAATTTTTTTATGATTTTTAAAAAGAATAAAGTTCTTCATTAGCTTCATCAGATTTTGAGATTTCTCTTTTTAGTTAAAATAAAACTTTGAAGATGGCTCAATAAATAAAATTCATATTAAGTAAACATAATTTTAAATGCAATTTTATTAATTACAAATTGTTAGAAATATTCATTGACTGATCAAATGTAGAATTTATAACAGATGCATTAATATATCTCACATTTTGTTGATTCTAATTTTTAGATGCAACAAGGTTTTTCTATGAATCAAAATCAGGCAAGGTATTAATCCCTTATTTCATTGCAATTTTTGAATAAAAATTTTATGCAATCTTTAATTTTTAAAATATTTTCTATTTATCCTAGATCTTATTTTTTTAATAACTTACTATTCTATTTGTTAGTTCTACTTATTTCTAACTAAAAATAAATATTTAATTTATTAAAAAATTTTATTTATTCAAACTCATAATTAAGTTAATTAATTGTTTGGTCTTAAAGAAATTTTATATATTACAGATAGAAATAAAATTATGTTATTTTAATAACAAAACAAATAAGACTAAAAAATTATATTTTAATTAAATTTAGAGTAACAAGAAAAAATAATTTTTTTTCTACTATTTCTATCTAAAAATAGTTATTTAGTTTATTAAAAAATAAAAAATAATTTTTACTCAATAATTAAGCATATTAATTATTTATTTTTTTTTAAAACTTTTAATATAAGATTAATAATAAAAAAATAATAATTATAAGAAGAAATTATTTTAGTTTTACATATTATTATTTAATAATAAAAAGTTAATTTAATAAAAAATTATATTTAAAAATTTAGATGAGTAATCGTTTATTATTAAAGGAATTTTATAGATGATCTATCACAATTAAATTATGTTATTTTTATATTAACAACAAGTTTTTTTTTAACAAATATTACCAATAAAGTTTTTATTAATTCATGAAAAAATAATTTTAATTTTAATTACTTAAATCTAATTATAAAAATCAGAGTTTATCAAATACCATAGGTACTCTTCTATAAGGAGAGTCCAAAATTAATTTATTTATAAATTTTACTCTCCTTATCAGATATTTTTCTCCACCCTCCTTAGGATTTTAATATTTTATTAAAAACAATACAACTACATTTAATAAAAAATTTAGCTTTAACAAAAATTATCAACAAATAAAGCATATAAATTTAGAAATAAATATAATTTGTCAAAAATAATATTAAAATGATAATTTTTAACTAATTAATAAAATAATGCTAAATATAGACTATCCAATTATTTACAAAAATTTTTAATTTAATAATCTATTTTTATTTTTAAATCTAATTATTTTTTAAGAGTTAGTTTATTTTTAATTTGTTTTTATTGTAATTAAATTGTTTAAATATTTAAAAATATACTATTTGGATTAATTTGTGATTAATACCATCAATAATCTTTAAAATCATTCATCTGAATAGAAATAGCCATAGCCTTCTAATCTATCAATAGATTGTTTCCAAATAACTTATGGGACTTCAATATCTTTAAGGTACTTTGCCATTTTATCGTAGCTTAACATCTATTTTAATTTAATTTATTTTTTTTAAAAGATATAAACCTAAGCTATTTACTGAATTTATAATTTATTCATGTGGTTTGTACCATTCTTAATATTCTTGCTTTATTTACATAAACTCTTCAAATGCCTAAGGGAGGTAGCGAATATATTATTTCTCAATTTTTTTTAAAGAATTTCCTTTATCTAAGTAAAAATGCAAATTGCTTTTATAAAAATATAGCTAAATGAATGTTTTACCTAATGTTTCTATATATAAGAACTTATTTCCGGATATTAGTGCTTTTTACTTTTTATGTGGGGAAACAAAAGATATTCTTTTTAAGCCATCTCTTGCAATTTATTTTTTATTACTTCGTGTATTTTATAAAGAAAAGTGGTCGTTACTTTAATTTTCTTATTCTTCATATTAATCATTATGCTCTATATGCTCTGTAATGCTTCTTTTTATTTTTTATATTTAAAAATTTTTTTATGCATACTTATGATTTTGATCTTGATAATTGTCATTATCTTCCATCTTATTTTCTTCTTGCTTACTCAGCTTAGATGACTTAGAAACAAAGCTTTTATCATTAACTTAAAAAAAATTCATAATATCTTCATAAAAATATCAAAAATACCTTAATTTGTTTCAGTCTAAATGTCCATTTCAGATATATAAAATGATTATTCAATTATAGTTAAGCTTGAATTCTATTTTTAATTAAATTGAACACTTTTATTTTCTCTTCTTGCATCTCTTTTTTAATTTTTATTATTTGTTTATTATTATAATATTGAATGTTCTTAAGTATCAACTATTTCAGATTTAAAGCCATTAACAGTGGGTGAATGATTCTAATTTTTTGATTAATTTCCTAATATAGACTTAGAAGTTAATTAAGTATCTTCTCTTAAAAGACCTTCAGTTAAGGTAACTAAGTTATCTTTATATTATTTTAAAATTCATTACAAATTATAACTTTGAAATTTTATCTAATTTACTTTCTGTTTCATCTGTTTTTTAATGGTGTAAAGCTTTAGGTGTATTTATAGATTGCAGCATTTAATTATCGAAATCTAGCTATTCAATGCTATGAGTATGATAAACTGGAAAATTAAATTATTTATTATTCAATTTGGAGTCTTCATCTTATTAATTAGTATTTTATTTACTAAAATGACCAACTTTTTTTACTTCTTAAAATTTTTTTCTATCTAAGAGCTTTTATTTTAAACGTTTTGCTTGAGATATTTTTTAGTTGTTTGAAGTCTATTAGTTAGTTATATTCTGATAATTATAATTGGCGTTTTCTAAAACTCTCATCATTTTTAAATACTTCTTGTTTAATTCATTAGCCTAAATGATAAAATATTTTAGTTTCGAAAAAATAATACGTTTAAATTACTTTATGCTGAGATAAGTTTAATCTATCTTGAGAATGTCTGTATTATATTTTTAAATCTTGCTTAGGTAATTAAAACTTTTTAGTTAGATGTTCTATCCTATAGACTAAAAGATGATGAAATACATATCTAACATTTTAAGACCAGTGCATAAAAAGTTTAAAAAAGATATTTCCAAAAAGATATTCAATCACCTCTTATCTGATATCATCTATAAAAATATTTTTATTTAGTTGCTAAAACAAACGGTCTTTGAATAATTTTACTTGATAGTAAGTTATAATTATTATAAATAATAGCAAGCCCTTTAGATATACACATTGCATGATCTCCTTCTAAAATCATTTGAATGCCTTTTAAAAAAGATTTCAAATCAAAATCTGCTGGAATATTTTGGTGATTTTAAGAGAGAGTTTGCATCCACAAATCAATAAGATTGAAAGTACTCATCACATTCCTATGATCAAAAACTCTTTTAAATAAGAAAATTAAATACTGTTTTTGCAATGATATTTTTTTATAAGATAAAATAAAGCTACTTTGTATTTCTATAAGCTATATGAATATATATTTTGAGCAAATTAGGATTCAAAAGCAAATTCATAGAAGCAATCTTTAGAGAATCTATCAAATTTCTTGTTTCTTTTTTAGCCATTTATAGTAAAAATGATTTCATTAGTATTTGATATCCAGGTAATTCATTCCATGGTATATGATCCTTTGAAATAACAGTCTTTTACAAAAAATAAATATTTTGAATGAATTTTTTTATAATGTAAATCTACATTGTTAACATAAAGAGCCCATTCTGAAAGAAAAAAGAAAAAGCTGCTCCCTTTTTTGCTTATCCTTTACCAATACTTTTAGTTTTCATTTATTATCTATTGGAGATGCTCATAATTTTTTTCTCCTTGCTAATCAGATAACATGTATGACTCAAAAAAGTATTACCAATCAAAGAGTGATTCAAAAACCTTATTTCCTTCTATGATAGAAGCTCTTTGATCAAAATATTGAAATATATTTTTTAAATCTTCTGGGATACTGAGATCATTGAATTTAAGACATGAAAGAAAATTCTATTAGAATAAAGGTATACGAAAGAAAGCAATAGCACAGTAGTTTTCTACAAAACCTTTTTCTTCTCCATTAAGATATTTAGATTCTGTTTTTAAGAGAACTTTTTCAAGTGTTTAATACATTAAATTCTAATACTGCAAGCCAACTTTTAACTTTTTTTTTAAATCTTATATTTCCTGCTTTTAGTTTGTTTTAAATTAGAAGTTTTTTGCCTTACCTTTAACACTGTTAGTTATTAAAACAAAAATTTAACTTTCTTATACTGCTCAGTAAAGTTAAAAAATTACAATTGCTGATAAGACTACTTGAATCCTATGTTGTCTAAATTAAATTCACCTCTATTTAAAATCATTTTTAAACATTTATAATAAGACTCCCTCAAGTACTCATCTACTTCATCAGCATAACTAAGTAAATGATCTGCTAACTCAATCAATATAGTCTAAGCCCTAATCAAATCATTTTAAGATTTGTAGTAAAAGGAAGTAGTAGATTACTTATATTTTTTATTAAATTATTATTATTATTGCATTAATTTGATAATTTACTTTATGAGTCATTTAAGATATTTGAAAAACTTTATTAAAGTGATTTAGTAATTCCTCTTTTAATTTTAATCTTTCGAAACCAACGATTTCTGCATTATTTTACTATAATCGAAAAGTGTTTTCAATCAATAAATTTTTTGCTTCATTTAATTAGTTTATCTATTCACATTAAAAAAACAATTTTTTACTTTTTTTATAAGAAATAGTTATAATAAAATAGACTACCTCTGAGTCTATATTGTCGTCTCTAAAATATACAGAAGGACTAGATTTCTAAATTCCTTTTTCTGTCATTACTCCTACAAGTATCTATTTAAGATAAGGCAATGTTTGTGATTAGATTTACAAATCTACAAATCCAAAATCTTGTCCTTAACTCCAAAGCTTTTCTCGAACATGTAAAATTCTTTATTCATATATAAGATCTTCTCTTGAAACCTATTATTTAAAAAATACAAATTAATTTTTTTTATTAGGTTTTATTTATTTACAATCATAGCTTCCTCTGCTAAAACTTTTGAAAATGGTATATAGCATTCTGCAATTTACTCTTCAAAAAAAGTAACTTAGCTTTTTGGAGTTTTTTATTAACCATCTTGAGAGTCTTAATCGAAATCTTCAGATGAATATTTTAAATCTTCTTCTTTAATTTACTAATTTTGTGTTTAAACCCATAAACAAAATTTAATACAGCTATTACCAACAGAATGAGTTGTAATAGAAAAACTTAATTACACTTTTTTATTTATTTCATTTTCAAAATCCCATAAAATAGTATTTGGATTTTAAATTGATTGTATTTAGTATTCAGAAGACTCTTATTATTAACTAAGAGAGCTATCACATTTCTCCTCTTTAATGAAATCATCAAAATTGTGAATATCATTACTAAAATACTAGCTTTATTTCTTTTTTATTTATTATTTGCAAATAAAATCAAAATTTAAGTCATTTTAAAAAATAATCTCTGAAGATCTCCTTTTTTTTTTAAGTGGACTTGCTTTTTCTTATTTCTATTATTAAAAATAATTAAATGTCTATATTAATTTAGTGTCTTCATATTTAATTTACTCCATTATCAATCACAAAGGATGAGACTTTGTGAATAGTTCTTTGTTTTATCAGAGGATTTACCTTTAATTGATTTTAATCATGATTCTATATTTCATTTTTGTTTGTTTTCATAAAAGGAATTTTCTAATATTTAATATTAAATAATTGTTAAATAAAGGTGTGAGTGCTTTAGTTACTTTAATTTACGATGTTTATATTCCTATCTTATTTTAGCCGTTTGCTTTATACTTTATGAAAAATTAGTTACTTCATGATTTAACCTTATGAAAATTCAAAATTACCAATTATCTGTTAACAATAAATTCATTTATTTAATCATTATCGAAGTCTTCAATACTATTATTGTTATAATTATTCTATTCCTTTAGAAATTAATCTTTATTTTGCTAAGAAGATAATCTCTATTAATTTGTAAAATTATCATTATAGTTTTATTCTTTCGATAGATCCCAAAACTAATTATGGTAGTTATTGCTGAAGCTTGATTAAAATATTTTTTTTTCTGTCTTTTAATTTAAAAAAATAAAACAAAATTATTACAAATTTTATGCAAATAAATTAATAAGTATGGTTAGAAATTCTTAAAATAACATACCTTAAACTTGATACAAAATTTATAGTTTTATTAGTTAAGCCCGTTATTTAAAAAGCATGAAGCTTACTTAACTTACAAGTCCATTTTTGTAAAGTGTTATATTCTAAAATCGTAACATATTCTACCTTATGTTTGCTTTTATAATAGTAAGTGTAATTTATTATTTTTATATTTGTTTGAAAGAGAGAGGAGTTAACTTACATTTGGCCAGTTAATGATTAAATCATGATGATAAGGACCTTTAGCTGTCGCTAATAGGTTTTGCTTTACTCCTATTACTTAATAATTTTGTCTATAATGCAACACCTATATAAGAACTTCACAATCTATCATCTGCTACTCTGTTAACTCCATATCTTACTCCAAAACTAAATCAATCTTTTTAAAATTGTTAACACTTTTTAAAAATAATCAAAAAAATGTTACCTTTAAATCCCTTCCACTCAAGTTTTCAGTTACATACTGTTTATCTAAATTAAGGAACTTAACTGAAATATAATAAGTTCTGTTTTGAGGTACCTTACATTAAAAGATATAATAAGAACACTAAATATGAAATTGAATCACATTGATTGATTTATAAATAATTATATTCAGCTATGAATAATATAGCCAGCATATTTACTTAATATACGAAATTAAAGTTGTAAAATAAAGCCAATTATGATAATGAATTGTATTTGCCAAGTATTTATTACCTCCTCTTAAATGTTCTTTACATTCATATTTGTTATTGATATTCTAAATAAATTTTTCTACTTTTGTAAACTTTGATAAACACTATTTTTACCAGCATTTGGACGAGAACTAAAATGAGGATGAAGAATTAGTAAGACTTCTTTTTTTTTGTGAGCAGAGGATGGTTTACAACTACAACCATTTCCCATCAAATAAAATCGAAGTAGTCTGTTACTAAATACTCGTTTTATATATAAAAAAGATATTTAAGGTGCTTTCTAAAATATAATTATTTTTGAATCCTTTTTTATTTTAAGTTTTTGTAAAGATAAAAAGGTAAATAAGATCAACTTTCATAGAATAAAAATGAATATTTGATTGTTTTTATTCTCTTAGCATAAAATCTATGCTTAGGTTTTAATCAAAAGAAAATTATTAATAACAAATGTAATTTTTCCCATATAAATAATAGTTAATAATCATAATGAAATATTTCAAAATTTGTTTGTTAAATGTCAATCAAACTTAAAAAAAATGATATTATAAATATTTTAAAATCAAAATAAATTACTTAAATTAATTATTTATATTTGAAAATTAATAAAATCCACTTCAAAATTTAGAGTAGAAATATTTTTCAAGTTGGAGTGAATATTAGCTCTTATTTTTAACTTTTTAAGATAGCTAGAAAATTTAAATAAACCTAATTATAGATCACAACAAATCATTATTTAAAAAATTTATTAAAATAAAACTACACTTAAAATTATGATTTTAATGAATATATTTTTATATTTTCAAAATTAAAAAATCAAACATTTCCAAAAATGTTTAATTTAGCATTTTAAAAATATTTTAAAATTAAGTAAAATATTGTTTTAAACAATAAACTATTAAATTCTAAATTTTTATTTAATTTTAATTTTATTTATATTTTTATTGTACATAAAAATAGTTGTTTAAATAAAACATCTACCATAATTTTAATTCAAATTTTGAAATATTATTATTTATTTATGTTAATGAAATTTAATTTATCATAATTCTTATATATAATTACAATTAATAAATACACAATAATTATTTAATAATTTAAATTCAGAAAAAAACAAACCATACTTTAATAACAAATTTTTTTTTAGGATTACAATAAAAAGCTTTAATATTGCTGTTCATTCAATTAAAACAATTAGAATTATATAAATTATTTGATATTTTATATATTTGTAAGGGGTTTTCGATATTTATTGATTTGAACTATCTACAGTTGAGGTAAGTCTACCTCAGATTTTAAGAGACTTAACAACTTAAACTGAGTTCACTATTTTCGCTGAAATTTTAAATCCCATATATATTGTTGATATTATTAAAGGGTTATCTCTCAGTTAAAAAACCATAAAAGCTAATTGGATTTAATTTAAATATGCTAGTGTCTTGAGTGTTTGTAGAGCTATTTTTAATTTTACTACTGTTTCTATCTGTTTAAGGTTTACTGATTATCTTAGGAGCTAAAGGTTATGGAATTTTAACTAATTTGTCAAGTGAATGTCTGAGATAGTTATTTGTCTTTCTCATTTATTTTAAGTGGATAAAATTTTCTGTTGTTTGGTTATTTTCTCTGTTATTTAATTTATTTAAATTCAACTTTAAATTTTATTTTATTTTATTATTCTAACTAATATTTTAATTTTTTTCATTTATGTTTTTATTTTCCTCAATCAAATATTTGGATGTAGTAATAGAAATAGGAATATATGAATCTTTTAATGAAATTTCACTTGTTTTTTCGTTTTCGCTCATATTTAAATCATCTTTGTCTCTAACTTGCTCATGCCTTTTGTTAATACTTATCAGCTAAGATTACTTTTCATTTGATAGCAATATACTTTTTTATTTTTTCTTGAGATTATTATTATTATTAGGGTCAAATGAATTCTTTTGTTGGTTAGGAATTTCCTTTTCCGTGAAACGTAATATATCATTGAGTGATGTGTTTGCACTACCATTCTGACTTTTAGTCATTTAACCGGTTTTAAAAATGGATAACTTTTCTCTTTATAAAAAATAAATTATTCACTTCATCTCATACTTTAATTGCTTACTTTTTTTAGTCGTTGAAAATTGTATTTCTCTCTTCAACATTTTAAATTTAGCTCAAAATCAATAATTCAGAATTAATTTTCTAACTTACTGGTTGAGAAGATTTAATCAAGGGACTTTTGCTTGAGTCTTCATTTTTTTTCTCTATTTATTTAAATAAAAATAATTACTTGTAATAAAATTTCTATGTAACAACAAAGAATCAATTTGTAAATTATAATTAATCAATATATAGTTTACTTTAATAGTTTAAGGTATTATTTATCTAATTTTCAGAAGCTGTAGAATCACTATCCTTCTAAAAAAGGCTTAGAGGAATAGGTTTATATTTTGTATGGAATTTTGAATAAGTCCACTTCATTTAATTTATTATTTTATTTCTTCTATCACTCAATTACTTTTCTGACATTTACATATTTCTAGTCTTATCTAAACTACTACTTTTTTTTATTTCTTTATAGTACGTTTTTTCAATCTAAGCGATTTCCTAATTTTGTTTTTAGCTTTGCCTAATTACAATTTAATTAATTTTTTAATAAATAAAGCATTTTGCAGATTCAAAAAATAATTAATTACTCCAAAAATTTTGTTTTCATAAAATAAGTTTTATTGTTTTTATCTTTTTCTTTTTGTTCTTAATCTTTTTTGTGTTATTCTTCTTGCGCTTACATTGCTAAATCTTTTTCAAATGTTTTAGTTTGCTATCTCTTTTCTATAAAAAAGTTCAATTCTTAATTTTAATCAAAAATATCTGTTTGGTTCCCGTGTTTAAAGTCATAAAGCGTTTCATATATAACGTCTATTATTGTTTATGCTTTATTTCTATAAAAAAATTTAATATTTTTTGCAAGAACAAAATTATCCTTACGAGAATTTTTTATGAACTTCGAAACCAAAGTAGTCATTGAATTCCCTACATTTCATCATAGTTATCCTTTTTCTGTAAAGTTTTTTTTGCATAAAACTTGAGGTTAAAGGATTAGCTGAAGCATTCTAATTTCTCTCAGATTCATTTAGATTTTACTTTTATTATTTAAAAGGGCTAGCTTGCTAAGATTAAGATTAATTAGATCTATTAACAAAATTACTCGAATTTAACATTTCATTTTTAGGAGTACTAATGTTAGTTTCTATTTATTTTAGGTATTTATTTCTTAATTGTTGTATTTATTCTATTACTTCTTACAAAATTATAAATAAATTTTCAGTCAAAAATTGCATACCAAGTTTGAAATTTTTGTGAGATTCATTTTTCAAGTCGTCTATATTATTTATGAAGCAATTATAAAACTCTTAAAAATTATTTTGAGAACTAGGATCAAACTCAACTTTAAATTCTTAAGCTAATTTATTTAGAAATTGCAATAATTGAGTCTCTTGCATAAAATTACTTAAGATAAAATCATTTTTTATAATGTAATACATATTTTGAAGCTCACTGTCAGAAATTATAAATTTTTCTGAGTCTCTTACTTCTTATTAAAATTTTTCTAAAGTTAACATAATTTTTTACTCTCTATTTTAGCTCCCTACTCCTTATTTTTCTACTTCTTTTGCTTAATCTTGTAGGTTTTCATCTCCATCATTTTTTTAATTGTAATTTTGTGTTGATTATTATTATTCTTCATCAATATCTATTTGACTTGCTTCTTGAAAATTTTAAATTAAGTTTACTATTTTTTTAGAAATTTCCTTATTTTTTTTAACCAAATCTATAAATGCTTAATTATTTTATTAATAACTTTAGCTACTTAATGAAGCTGAGCTGTTGATAAACGAACACCAGCGAAATATTAATTCGTTTAAATAGTAAAATATTTTAGCCACAAATTTTTCTATTTTTATGGTACAAAAAAAAGATACAGCATATTTCATTATTTAAAATTTTAACAAAAGTAATTTATTTACCTGACTATACCTGATTTATCACCAAAACTTAGTGTATCTTGACATTTTCTTGTTTTTAAAAAAGTTCATTAAGTGTATTATCTTCAAATTTTTCACAGTCTGATTGCTCAATCCTTTAAAATTTTTTTTCATATTTTTAAAGAAACTAGAATTAGTGTGCTTTTTTCAGTAAATCATCGTTTTTTTCATTAAAACTTTTTATACTTGTCAAAAGCTACTCTTTTTCTTCAATTAATTGAGAAAATCTATAAAATAAATAGTTAATGATTAATTTTAATAAAAAAATTTTCAATTAATTTACCTGCTTTTCAAAGTTAATTCTTAAAAAACAAACTAATTATAAGCATTTATTAGTTTATCTTAAATTTACTGAGGAGTTAAGGAATGATATTTCATAAATTAATTAACCTTTTCGACTACTTAATTTTACGAAACTTTAGGAATTGAGGCATCAATTATAGGTATGAAATATTAAGATTTTTTTTGATTTGAATCCCTAAGTGGTTGATATTATAAGAAATTTACTTTATGGTTATGCTAATAATTTATTAATAAATATATACCTTTGTTAGAATTTCGAAGAAGTAGATGAAAGTTATCTTTCTAATTGAGAATCAATACTACTCTATTCCCTCATGGCTACTATATTTATTGATGGTCTCCTTAAATTCATCCTTTAAAGACTAGCACTTACTATATTTGTTTCATTATTTTTTACAGTTTCTATAGGAAACAAGTATTCAAAATTCTATTTTGCCATATCAACTTAATCCCAATTTAAATTCTCTGGTTTTCCTAAAATGTTTGGGTTTATTAATAAAGTGTTAAAAAAAATAAAATTTAAATTTACCATTTATGAAATGCTTTAATATTAAATCTATTTCTCCTAAATTCTTTAAAAATAATTCTGTGTCTTTCTTAGTTATTTCTTTTTGTTATCTCTCACATTCTAAACTTTCAATTTTTTGAAGCTAACTAGCTTTACATTTTTGTTATTCCTATATTTGATTTCTAAAAAAAGTTTTAAATTACTTTCAAGACATAAATAAAAGACTCACCTATATTTTTATATCAGTTTTACAGATTCTTTTATTTGTTTGTTTTAACTTTAGAATAAAATTTCTTTCTCTTGAACTTTACCTTGTTAATATTAAATTTCCTTATTAACATAATTTTAAGCTGTCTTCAACTCTTTATCCACTGTATCATAATCCTTTTTGAAGCTTAGTTTTAAGTTGTTGATTTTATATTCCTATTTATTTATTTAATTAAAAAATATTTTTTTAAACTAATAAAATTGAATATTTTTGTAAAAACTTTTGTTATTTAAAATAAAATACCTTAGTTAAAATACTGTGAATTTATTATTCCATTCTATTACTTTCTGCTTTTAACTTCTCTGTACTTTTAAATGTATCTTAAGCCATTCTATTTAAATATTCCTAAGTTTATTCTTCTAACAAAATTTATTCTGATATTTATTCTAGCTCTTATTCTACATCTTATATTTTATTCTTCATTGTAGCAGCTTAAATTTGTGAATAATGAGGAAAATTCTAATTTCCTATTAAGTCAAAAGTATTATTTTCTTTGTCTAGCTTTTTAAATTTTAAGATATCTTCATCATTTGAATTAGTCAATTTTATAGAACTTGGAGAAACGCTTTCTTAAATATCACCTTTGATCTTAAAGTCAATCATATTAAAGTTGAATTTACTGCTAGTAGATGACTTGTTAGTTTGAGATATGCATTATTAATTTTTAGCTGCTGTTGAGTTTTCTAGTAATACCATATTTTTCTCATTGTTTTGCTTTTTCAACTAAAAACTTTAATTTACTAAACATTAAAGCTGTTCTTCTTTCTAATGAACTTAAAATTTTAATTCATCAATTAACTGTTTGTAATTTTTTACCTTAAAAATAAAATATTTTTAAACATATAATAAAATAATTGGTTGGTTTATAAAAATTTCAAGCATTTTTATTGAAAATAAAATGGTAGAACTTAAGAATTTACTTAGTTAGAAAAATATGTTTATTGCTCTGATTGTTTTGTATAAAATACAAATTCAGTGTGCATTTCACCATACTTTGATTACAACTTTTATTTATGAATATTAATATCTCTTAATTCATTTCTTTGATTTTCTGTTTTTTTAGGGTCTTAAAACTTTGTTTTCTTCAGGCTACTCATATTTTTGCCTATTTAATTATTTTTAGTGCTTAAATTATTTAAATCAAATAAAAATCCTTTTTATATTTGATAAACTTCTACAAATTTTAATAAAAAATGTAAAATCTAACGACTAATAGAACAAATTAACAATCCAATTTAATTTCCTCAATATAAATTAAAAATTTATTTATCTAATATTCAATATAACATTTTTTAATATTTAATAAAATATATATTATATAATTTTAACTGTTATTTAGTTTATTATTAATTTCACAATGCCATAAGTAAAACTATCAAAAGTGAGCTAAATTCAAAAAATTTTAAAACAATTCCAAATGTAGAATTCACTGCAGGTTGTTATGTTGTGATTTCTAAATACTTAACTGTATCATAATTAACTGTATCAAAAGGATCTTCATTAGAAACTACGTATACCATTAAATACTTTCTTCCTGGAAATAAGCCTGAAAAGGTAACATTAGATACCTAATTTCAAAAATGGAGTTTGTAAAATTAATTATATAAAATATTATTACTCTGTTATTTATTGAATCAGAAAAGAAATAAAAGCTAGAGAGCGCACTAGTCCCATCATAATTTTATCCGTATCTTATTTAGGTAGGTGTTGGAAGATTTGGAATAGCTACGCTAGCTACCCTTGTGTCTTAAATTAATATTCCCCAGAACCTACCATTTGAATTAAGAGTCAAACTGTCTAAGTATACCCATGTAAGTCCTTTTGTAGAGCCGTATAAAAATTAATTAAAAAATACTTTAAACGATAAAATTACCTTAATAAAAATTTGAGTTTATATTAAAGGAAAGAGATGGTGGAATAGATTAAACTTATACTGAAGGTTAAATGTTAACTATCTATGGAATGCCTTTAGTTTAAATAAAATAGATATTTTTAGATATCAAAGAATATTTAAAATAAATAAATAAGTTAATTTATACCTATAACTCCTTGAGTTACATAGTCTTTAAAGCAACCATTTTATGTTGTTTAGGCTAACCTCTAATATAAGTCATCATTCTGTAAATATTCATTTAGATTCATATAAAAAACAATTGGATACTATATTGCAGTAGTATTAACTATATTAGGATACACGCAAGTAGATAAGTTTATTTTGTTATTTTTTAAATTGAGATAATATTAGTTGAGATCAAGTATCCTGTTTTGGTTATCTAAATCAAAGTTATTTATTTCTTAATATTGATCATCTTGTGCTTTTAATAAACGATTATGGGCAAGTTCACTGCAATAGATACCATCGAGTGTGCTAACTCTGTTTTAAAAAATATGAAAATTCATATGATAATTTGATATTTTATTTTTTTACAATGTAGGATGAGTATAAAAATGAAT
Organism: Tetrahymena thermophila SB210; assembly: GCF_000189635.1. Taxonomy (NCBI): domain Eukaryota; phylum Ciliophora; class Oligohymenophorea; order Hymenostomatida; family Tetrahymenidae; genus Tetrahymena; species Tetrahymena thermophila. The sequence goes on along the minus strand of NW_002476507.1, from coordinate 745,179 downwards.
AGATAGGAAACAAGCTAATTTAACTATCTATTCAAGAGAAGGCTTACTAACAAAATCAAATTCTATCTTATAGAGTTTTCCATTATTGCTCTAAGCTTAAAATGTCATATATTAAGTTGGATTTTAGTCACCTCTTTATGATTAGCAGAATCCTCCGAAAATATAATTTCTTGTAGCAAGTAAATTGTTGATTGTGAGAATATTAAAATTAGTCGTTTGTTATACATTTACTACGCCAAATTAACTAAAGCACTTATACATGTTGCCATAACCATTATCTTCTGTAGATTACTGCCATGTCTTTTTAAATTTTATATTTATTCTTTTTTAATTTATTTAAAATAATTTGAATTGTTACCAAATTAATGATTTGAGCTTCTTTATATTAACAAATAGATGAGTTTTCAGGATAACTAAATGCGACATAGTAGTAAAATAAACCTAATTATGAGCATTTGTATTCAAAGTTTTTGCTATTAACTGGGTTAGTTGGTAGAACACTAGATTATTAGATGAATGTTTATAATGTTGAGCTTGGATTGCTTACTACAACGATATTTAAAATTCCTCCTTATATTTTATAAGAGTTAGCATTACCTCCACTTAGAGTATATTAGAAGCTGGTTGTAGAACCTGGAGTAAACTATGCAGGATTAGAAACCTAAATATTAAGTAAAGCCATCTACAATGAATTAGTAATATTCACTTATGCTACATCTATTATTTTTTTTTTTAAATTATTAATTTAAATATTTTAAAAATTTTTATACTTTGACTTCCAATCAGCTGCAATCCAATATTATTAGCAGTCGGGGATATCGAGAAATTTACAGTAACATAATTAACAGGGGGTAATGCTCCTAAGGTAATTAACAGAGGACTTTATGTTGCAGATGACATAACATTCAAAGTTACTTCGTTGAAAAAGAAAGGCTACAAGTTAAGGTTATCAAAAGTAAGTTATAAAATGGGCAAATCTGAGTAATAATCTCCATCACCGTATTTATATGTCTTTAATAAAAAAAATATTAGAATAATTTAAATTTAGAAAATTTACTTAAAATGCATAGAACCCTATTGCATTTGGAGAATAAACTCTTATTTAAGCAGTTTGAGTTCCTACAACAACCTATATTTTAATTTAAATTAAATATAAATATAAATTTAAAGTTCATGATTAAATTTTTTACAAAAGTTTCTATCTAAAAAGTTGAAATAGGGTATGATTTGCTTGTAAGTAGGTACGAGCGGCACCATGCAGGTTCATATTTTTCTCTTGCAATATATAACCACTTTGACATTACACCTTATATCATATTTAGAGATATTACTTATTTAGCAGTGCTAAAATTAGGTCCATCATAGTAGTTAAGATAATTTTAATTTGGGTTTTGTATGAATGTATCTACATTAAAGTTAGCTGACATACCAAAACTTCTTAAGACTACTATTTGCTGTGTTATATCAGAAACTTCTACTATCCACTAATTTTTTATTGAAATAAATTACTCCTATTTAATGAAAATTAATTTTGTTACTTTGTAAACAGAAGAATCAAATCTAGATGGATTTCTTATAGTAAAAACAGTCAAATTATAGAAATTTCCTGGATTCATTTATTAATTTACAAACATTTTTATCCTTAGACCTGAAACACGACACGAGCCAACATAGTTTTAAAGAGGATTTACTTTTGATAAATTTCAAATAATTGGCATACAATTTTTGTTTTGAATTTACTTACTTGGTGAAGTTACTGAACAGTCAGGAGTTATATTTTATTCTAATACATATTAGTAAATTGGTGGGAAATTAATCATGATTGCTTATCCATACACAATTGGTTTAACATTAGGGTTAATATAAATGTTAAATTAATATTAAACCCCTGCTTCTCTTAGATATAAAGACTAAATAGTTATTGAGCGGATTTCTATTAGGCCTTGTAAATTATTTTATAGATTGCTATTTGCAGAAGTGTTTATCACATCAGAGATAAATAGATATTCGCTGTATGAAGTATCGTCAGTATCATTATCAAATGCAATAAAAAATTGATATGTCTAAAAGAATTGTGGCTATGTGACACCTTAATTAAGTTATAAAGGATTAAATGGAATTCATAAAAAATAAAGCTATTTATTTACCAGTTACTTTGATTATAAATTAAGTTCCAGGAGCATAAGTATTTGAAAAATACCTAATATCTAAAGTACGTTCTTCTGTTACAAAACAAGATACTTTGTCTTCGTTTGGCATTAAATAGCAATTAACTACCCCATCTCTACCCAAATTAGGTGAATAATAAATAGGGAATACAATAACTACCCTAGAATTTTGATTCATAGTTACAACAGAGCTGGTAAGATTAAAGTATAGTTCTAAATTACTACCAGGAGTATCATAATACTTTGTTAGCTAAATAAATTAAAAAATTTTCATTCAATAAAAATATTTTTGTTTTAAGTTATATTTTACAGTTGCAGATATTGTTCCAGTTGTAATATCTAAAAAGGTAGGAAAGTTAAGGTTGACAAAATTTATTATTTATCTATTTATAGGGAACTCAACCCTCATACTTAATGGAGTATTAGAAGAGAGTGAAGTTGGCATTATCATATATTTGCATTAAACATAAAAAGATGGATTATTGTTAAAAACTGGGTATTTTAAGTAGAAATACATATTAGAAAGTTAATTATATTGAACTTATCCAAATCTATGAGAAGGTGATAAATCACTTTCTAGAACCATGCATCTAAGCTAATTAGCTTTTGAAAGATTAATAGATTGCAAAGCACCTGTATTAATTAAGTAATACTCCCCTGCCCACATTTACCTGCTTTAGAATGCCATACTAAAGGTAAAAGTTGTAACAATGCTCTTATTTTATTTTTAAAAATATTTACATTAAATATAAAATTAATAAATTTGTATTTTATTAAAATTTCATATAAACTCTCTTACCCTATTGTCAGTAGTCGAGGCAAAGTTATTAAGTATTAACTTTGTAGCTAGTTAACTTAAATCATAAACCAAATTGCTGCTAGATGATTGGGCAATAATATTAGATGAACCTCCAACAGGAGTTGAAGATATTTAAATTATCACACTAGATGTGCTGCCATTCAATCTATTATTTATTAATAATAATTTTTTTTAGAATTGGCATAAAAATATAAAATTTAAATCATACGGAGAACTTGCAAGATAATGATTCAACGAGAGCAATGAATTTTAGGGAAATTTGTCTATTTAAAATTATAAATTTTAGTTTATATTATATTTTTATGTAATCAAATTACTTGTAATTGAGCTAATCATATAAACATACTGCTAGTTTGTATTAGATACTACTTAGCACTAACTACCTTAAGTTAATGACTACATATCTTCCATAGGATTAGATGATTGTATTAACAATTAGCACTGTTAATAAATAGGATCATTTGCAAAAGGTAAGTTAACATTATTGTTTGATGATAGGATGATGTAAAAATTTTAGTCCAAATCGAATGGACAAGCGAAATTAAAATTTAACACTGTTGATTAAATGGATGCTCCTATTGATGAAGCAGTGAAACCAGTTATGCTAAAATATTAATCAATTTTATAAAAGTTAGATGCAATAGTAGCTACATTTCCTCCTGAGTAACTCCAAGCACTGAAAGCTGGTATATTTTAACCTGCCCATTTGTATAAATTTATGTTGGAGATAGTTCCTGTTGAAGAAATAGCTCCATCATTACTACAATAAACACCTAAAATTTAAAAAATTAAAATTTTTTAATTGTAATAATATTTATTATTTTACCATATTAGTAATTGTTCACTCTTATTAAAGTATCAGATTGCAATTCATAATATTTATATCTAAAAAAGATATAATTTGACCACCCAGCTATATTAGAATTTGTATTGAAAAACTGATAAGCCGCAACAAATGTGAATGCTGAGCCAAAATCTATATTTGAATTCATATTACTATTTACTAAAATTCCTCTAGTGTCAATAGGGCTAGTTGCCATGCTTGATTGGTTTATAGATGTTGAAAGTGTCATAGAAGCTTGTTAAACTCCAACTTAGCAATTACCACCTATACATTTTAGACCATTTTATATATTTGTAATCGATCCTCCAGAATTATAGATTGTTGGAGGTGCTTTAGATATAGAAAAATAAATATAAATTATTATTTATAAAAAAATTTTTTATTTAATTGATTACCTTAAAGAGTTGTTTAAGGGTAAGTTAGTGAATATGCGTTTCGAACCATCCATAGTTATCCATACATTTTGTCTTAATTTGTAGGGCCAGTAAAATAACTATGAGGAGACATAAGTCCTACAAAGAAATTCACAGTTTGAACCTAAAATTATTCATATTTTTATATATATTTTATTAAAATTAATTTACATTAACTTTAGCTCTTATAGGAATAATAACAATAAATTGGGAAGTATAACTTGAGAGTTCAACTTCTATACGAGAAAGGGTTAAATAATTGTTAATATTTAGTGAACCAGTCTCGTATCCTTTACATTTTACTTCAATGTTTCCAGTTGTTGATGCACAGTTTATTTCATTAGAAAAGATGTTATTATAGAATGGAGAACCACTATCGAAAAAGATTACTATTCTTGATGTTTATGAAGCTTGGGTAGCTGGAATATTACCTTATATTTTAAATAGAGTTGGTATATATCTTCCAGTATTGCTGGTTTGAGAGCTAGAGTAATAATTTGATATTGTAGCTCTAAGCCAATACGTAGTCGATCCACCACTAATTGTTGTGTAAGGATTTTATTAAATAACAAAAGCATTTATTAAAACATAGCTGTTTACTTGCTGTTAATTTGCTGGGCCATTAATACCATCAATAGTATTTACATAAATATCAAACACATAATCATCTACATAAATTGAACTAAATCCTTAAATAATAAATGGCCTCAATCCCCATTATTATTCATTATTGGCTGAAGAATAAAATTAGTCAAGTGCTAAATGTTATTAAGCTACAAGCTAACAAGATGTGTACTTTTTTGTATAGAAAATATAACTTAAAATATGATTGATTTATTTTTTTAATTTTTGAAAAAGATTTAACTACTATAAAACCTTGAGTTTATTGATTTTTTTATTTAAAAATAAATAATAATTGAGATATTTTTTTTTATATTTAGGTTTATAGTAGTTTCAATAAAATTATTTACTTTGTTATAAGCATTTACACTAGTTGAAGTACTATAAATTACTTTCATACTCATATGCTAATTGCTGATAGGATATCTTTCAAAATAATCCCCAGTTGCCATTGTCTAAGGAACAAAATTTTGATTAAAAAGTAAAACAAAGCCTGCTCCATTTGGAATAGTTATTGGTGGGGAATTAGGATTAAGTGCATTTACATCTGCTAAAGTAAATGATTTAGTAATATCAGATAGAGGAATCAAAGTATTCCAAACAAGTCTTTATTCATATGGAGATATCTAAATACCAAGATTAGGTGCTGTAAAATAAATAACATTTTATATACTAAGAATGATTAAAAACAGTAAAAATTAATAATTAAACATTATTACCAGTAACAGGTGATATAGCAGAGCTATCGCTTTATGACGAAACAATAACTTAGGCATTACTTGCAGGAGTTCTAACCCAATTTTTTCCATTAATAGTGTTAATTGATAAAACATTTTTTGGGACACTCATTTAGGCTATCAAATTACTATCATATTAAGAAATAAAATTGGATGCAGAATTAAATGTAACTTTAAATATCTAAAGATCGCTAAACTAATTAGCATAGGTAAGGAAATTAATAGAGTTGGATGGAAGGATAAATTCTTAACTATAAAGCGATTTATCAGTGGCACTATAGATTAAGCTATGACTATATATTTCATCATCTGTGTAATCTTAAAAGTCTCTAGCACTTAAGAGCATATTTATGAATGGAAAATTCTAAAGATTTGTAATTAATTTTTATGAGCTGTCTTGAGGAATAGTGTCTTATAATATACTAAAACCAGATGATTGAAAGCCTTTTGATCTAGCGAATATGTAACCTATATCTTAATTTTAACTATAAGTAGCTGATTGAATGCTCAAAGCACCAAAATTTGAGCAATCAATAGGATCTTGGTAAGTGCTATATGGAAAAATCCTTTTTTTATCAAAAAATGAAAGTTAATTTAATAAAATAAATAAATTTTAACATAGTTTTAAAAAAACCTATTTTTATTTTATTTTTTTATAATAAGAATGAATAATTCAAAAATACATTTTAAATGATACTTAGTATGATGTAGCTTTTCTAAGATAGCATACTCCTGAACAAGCTATTTTTCGTTTGCTTGGATTATTTTTTGAGGCCTCTCTGCAAACTACTTATTTATTAGGACAAGGTGGTAAGTTGGATGCTATTGAACCTCCAACAATTGTAGCTAATTGATCAGCATTTCCTATTAGGATATTAACTTTGAGCTCAGTAGCTTAAGGAGAATCTGCATCTATTTAAAACACAACTTTAAAAGAATTCATGGGTTAATAAGCTCCAGATTAATCTGCTCTAACAATCTTTAGTTAAAGAGGCAGGCTTGAATCAGGTCTTTTATAATATAAATAATAGACTTATCAATATCTTCTTTATTAAATAAAAATACCTTAATCCCCAAGCCATATAAATTTAATTATCTATAACATTTATAGGTACAGTTTAAAGGATAGCTTATTAAGATCCTATAGCAACAATTAATGGTGAATATAAACGTAAAACCTTTACTTCTAATGATACACCTGTTATTACTCTTAAAGGATTCATTAAATACGTTTATATTCTTACTGCTGTTTGATTGGTTAAAGCTCCCTGTAACAAAAAAAAAAATTTAATATTTATATATTTATGTAATGTTTTACTTTAAGTAGTTGAACATTCATCTAGTTTAAATTAGTATCTATTGTACATTTTATGTATTGTGATAAAATTGGATTAATTATTGGGAGCTCATATCTTGTAGCGCTAAAGCATTCACCTTAAAATAAAAATTCCTAGTTATCAACACTAAATACTAATCTGAGATCATCATTGAGATCGTTAGCACTCATTTAAGAAAAATCAATATCTAATTTTTTATTACATTTTATATAAATAAAAATACTTTAAACATTATTTTCAATCAACAACAAGATTAATAAATTTGTAAAAGTAATTTATCCAAAATAAAGCTTATTATACCTATTGATATAGTTTACAGAAATCCCATTTTTTAAGAATTCACTTTATCATAATTAACTAAGGAAACACCAATTTAAGTAGAAGGCACATCTGATAAGTAGAAGAAATTGAATGCAAGATTTTCATCATATATTATAGCATTTGGAGATACACTAGAGACAGTAGACATAGATATTTATAATATCTAGCTTGCTTTTTAATTTTTCAGAGCTTAGCGATCTTTTATTGTGAATGTTAACTACTTCCATACTTAGCTTGGGACAGAAGTAACTAATTAATTTTGATCAAGTAAACGAATATAATAGGTAGAGGAATCTATGGCATCAGTAAAAACTTAAGCATAGTTTTAACTAGTTGAAGGTTGATTATTTTAATCATAATTTCTCCACATTACTTACAAACCAAAAGGAACACTTAAAAAATCTGAAAATATCCAGCTGGGTCTTAACTAATTGTGCAAAGAAAATGGGAAATTTATTTTTAAAAAATCATCTCTCATTAATGATGTTTGCAATTGAAATTTAAAACTTATTATGCTCATTTTTTAAGCATTACCAAAGTCTAAATCAACATCTCCTCCAAAAATCTGTCCTCCGTACGCATACCTAGGTAAGTAAGATATAAATATTAGGATTCTTAAAATTTATCCTAATAATAATATGATTTAATTTTTCATGTCTTAGAAATTTATTTGTATATATGCCAATATATATGTAAATCAAATCGCTAAAGCTTATAGATATCTAAGCAGATGAACTAGTATAATGGCTAATGAATTAGAAGCTATAAAAATTTTTATTTCCTTATAATAAATCAAAGATATGAACTATTAATTATTTATTTTATCTTTCAAAACCTATTTTTATGGTAATTTATATTAATTAATCTTTTTAGTTGTTACATAGAGACCGAATATATGAAAAATAATAATCATAAATCTTTGGATCAAGAATATTATAAATGCATTTGCTTGTTGCAATTAATTTATTAAATAATGACTATCCATTTAAGATTAAATTGAAAAATTAAATCTTTTTTATTTTATGAATTTTAGCTAATATTCTTTAAAACCATAGATTTTATTATAATTATTATTATCACATTTCTACCAATCTACATTAAATATCAGTAATATTTAACCACATAATATCTTATTTCATTTTTACAAATACTTTAATCTTATACTTAGATTTCACGTAAAAAAAACTCACTTATTTTTTTATTAAACAAGTAAAATTTTTGTTCGAATTTGTCATTGAAATCAATTTATTATTTAAAAATGTTTCATAGCTCAAAATATTTATATAAATAAAATGTGTTGTTAGTTGAATTACTATCAAATTAAGTTTAAATAATGATTTTGTTATTAACACATCATTTTAATATTAAGAGATATAAATTCAATTTTTTTAATTATAAAAAGTTAATAAGACAAGTCTATGAGCATTAATTTTATTATTACATTTAAATCATTCACATAAAAACTATTGGTAAAAGCAAAAATAATAATTTGAATTATCTCATCAAAGATGATAGGGGTATTTATATTGTAGTAAATTTAATCATATTAACTGAACTATATTGAATTGATTCAAAAGGATTCTCGTTAGATGCAACATAATAAAAAATATATGATTATCCAGGGTTAAGACCAATAAAAGTTGCGTTAAACTCCTAAAAATAATAAATAATAAAAAAATTTTAATATTTTAAAATTAAATTTTTAAATTTATTTACTCTAATATAGTTGAAATTAAATTCTTAGTTTTTTATTGCCAAAGCATTTTTGTCCTAAGAATCTAACCCTGCTCGAATTTATCTGGGGCTAGGAAAAATTGTGCTATTAGCAAACACAAGAATACCCCATATTCTTCCATATGTAGAAGTTAAACTGAATTAATCTAAGTATGCCCATGTGTTTCCTTTTTTAAACCAAAAAAAAAATTTATTGTGTAAAGGTTTTTAATATATTTACCTAAAAAAATGGATTAAGGATCATTAAAACGAGGTGTAGGAGCTAATTACTCTACTTTTTGTCCTTTATATATATTTACTATTGTTGTTATGCCTAATAAAAAGTAAGTAAAGAAATTTTCTTTTTAATAATAATCTACCTAATAGAACTTAGTTAGTGTAAGAGACAAAACACCCATTTGTTGTATCTGTTAAAATTTTCGTTAGGGTAGCTGAGTCATTTGGTATGATTTCATTGCTATCAATATAAAAATTCATAGAAAATACTTTAGCGGTGTTATTTAACTAATAAGTAGTTGTGCATTATGATGGATTCCATATTAAATTTGAGCTTTAAAGATGTCTTTTCTTATTTTTCAAGTAACTTATTCCTTTTGTGAAAAATTAAAGTATTTTTTGCTATGTCAAAAGTCTTCTTTGAGATAATTCTTGGCAAGTTATGCCATCAATTGTACTCACACTAAATTATTGTTAAAAAATTAGTTAGGTTAAATTAAATTTGATAAAAGATATTTATTTACTATTTAGGGTGATGGGTAAAATGAATTGATAGGTAACATAAAAATTTAACAATATCATTGATATTTGGATTTTAGGCAAAATCTACTTGTATTTTATATAGACTTCCGTTATTAGTATTTTATTCAAATGTAAGTTTAGTAATTACTGTTGTTGTGCTTAGTTATGATTAACAGTATGCACCTATCCTATAATATCTATTAGCTAAAAGATTTTCAACTTAAAGAGTCTATAATGTAGTAGAGTCTATATAAATCACCCCAAAAACACTATTACAAGGATACAGAGAATTATCAGTTGTAATAGTATTTTGTGCCCATGCCTTTATCATTTTAATAATAATAGTATTTAAGTTAATTTATTTAAAAAAAGACTATACATATTAAGATATAGTATTCTAGTTATACTAACACATTTCTTCTTTTTCGTGATAATACAGAGCTACGTAATAGTAGAAATACCCTTTTTAAGAGCAAGAGAATTTAAATTCTTTGTTATTTATGTATGATGGAGACGTTTAAGGAATTAACTACAAAATAAGTGTGGCTGATGGATTTGGTATTGCTTATAACTAAATAGTATTAGTATTCCATTAATAGCTTTTAGCGTTATCTCCATTAAATGATACTTACAAGGTAACAGAAGACGAGGGAATAAATTGAGTTTAATCTAATAAAACAATTGGTAAATAACCTATCATGATTCCATTATTAAAGTTAACTGTAAATTAGTCTATTTTGTTAATTGTTTGTTAAAATATCAATTTATTTTATATAAATAATATCATACTTAAGTTATTTCCTAGCTTTAGTCCAAGATTACCTGTAGGAGGAACTGTGAATTAAAGGTTAAGATTAGAAGAATATATTTAACCATTCAATTATAGGTATAAGTTAAAGCTTGTAGTTGATGTATAGATTTGATAGATACTTTAGGAAAGTGAAAGAGGTAGAACATTTAAATCACTAAAATATAATCTAATTATATTTAAATCAGAATAGAAATTGCTATCACCATATTTAGATATCTATTTAGAAAAATTTGTTTATTATTTATAAAAATATAATAAAAATTATTTACTTAGAAGTCATATTAACCAATTGCATTTTAGGAATATATCCTAACCATTATTTCTCCCGGTGCTCCCACAACAGCCTATATGTATTTAAATTTATAAAATATTGATTTAGTTTTGATATTTTACACTAGTCTCCACCTTCATTGTTGATATTTAATCTTAATTGCTTGAAAGAATAAATGATTATTGCCTATAATTAAAAAAAATTGAGCATTTATATAAGATTTAATATTTATTTTATCACCATAGATACATAGAGTTAAAATTTTGAGGACGTATGTATAACCAGTTAGAAAATACACCTTTAATTAGTGTTAGCTATGTAACAATTTTAGAGTTAGGTGAAGTCGATGGAGAATCATAAAAATTTATATAACTTTGATAAGGATTCTAAATAAATTCATCAATCATATAATTTGCAGTAGTATCAAAACTTCTCATTATTATATATTATTCGCTTGCATCTGATACTTCAATGACCCACTAACGATTTAAAATATAAGTTTATGATTTAAACTATAATTTATTAATGTATACCTTCTAAACAGAAGCATCAAATCTTCCAGGGTTTCTTAACGTATAAATTATTATTGAATATAATTATCCTAATACCATTGTTTAACTCACATACATCTTAACCCTCAATCCAGATATTATACATTAACTACAATAATCAATATTAGTCTAATCTATAAAAATTAAATAAATTTTATTTATGAAATGTGATATTAAAGATTTATCTTGTATTTGCTGTAGTTTATTATTAAAACAATTAATTTACTGTAATTATAGATGCTACAAGATAATTCTTAGTTCACTCTTAAAGGTTAGTCATATATATTAGGGAAACTTACCATAACAGCTTGTCCGAACTAGATATTAGGGGCAGATGAATCTATAAATATGTCAAATTAATAGTAAACAGCATTTTATCTTAAATAGTTGCTTGTTATTGTTAATTTATAAACCTCAATGGCTGTATTAAATAAAGATGTTATCGATGAATCTAACAAATTATCTAAAATCGTAAAATATTCATCATAACTACTGTCGTTTTCATCTGAGTCTAAGTAAATGTAAAAAGTACCTTAGTTATAGCTTAAAGGTTAAGTTACTCCTGCAATTAAAATAACAAATTCTGTATTTGGAGGTATTTGAGTCATAAAATATCTAATTTCAAGCATCCAGAGCTAAGTAATATAACAAGTTATACTTTAATACACAGGTTTAAGTAAATAGCAAGAAATTATGTTTTCTTTGCTTAATCTAGGAGGATAGTAAACAGGAAATGATATAATAACTCTTGCTTATGAGCCATACAAAGTCACTACACTGCTAGTTAGAGTAAATTAGATTTCTAAATCACTTCCAATACTTAAATACATTTTATTTATCTTTTTAGTTTTTAAAAATAAATTTATTTTATTAATAAAGTTAATTTAAATTATTATTAAAGGAGTACTTATGGATCAACTTAACCAATAGGAGGTTGAGAATTAAAAGATGGAGCTGAGAATGTAGTTGGTAGAGATATAGAACCAACTTTGTAAGAAAAAGTATTAGGTGACGAAGGTATGATAATAGATAAACACTGTAAGTAAAAATTCATAATTGTAGGATTAGTCATAATCAAAACCTTAGGGATTATCTAAAGATTTGTTAAATCCCTTACATCAACAGTCTAAAATCTGTTAGAAACAGACATGTCTGATTCTAAGATTTTGCATTTCATTTAATTACTTAAATTATTGTCTGCTGTAGCAAATTTATCCATATTTATAGAGAAACTTTCCTAAACCCACCAATATCGATTGACAAAGCTAAACTTCAATAAAATGGTAGATCTCATAAACTATACAATATTTTTTTATTTTATTAATTTATGTAAAAATTAAAATAATTTCTATTTACTGAGTTTGAATTTAGTGGAGTTAGAGAATTTATTTATACGTTTGCTACTAAGCTAGATTAGTATGAAGCTGTTACAAGAGTAGAGGTAGCAATATATTCTTTTTAGGCTCCTGCGCTAAGTAGTAATTGTATTTGAGCTGAAGTGGAACTATTTTTATATTTAGAAAATAAGCATATGAGATAAATAAGAAATTCCCATTTACCTAACTGAGACACGAGGTTGATAGTAAATAGAAAACATTAATTAGGTTTAGGCTGGAAAATAACCTTTAAATTAAAAAAAATAAATTATTTTTATTAACTCATAATAAGAAATTACCTTAAATATTTGTAATTTAAAAAATATGAGATGAGTCTGAGACTAAGATACTGTAAAAAGTACAAACAGATCCTCTTTGTAAACTATCTATATCATATATACTCTAACTAGTTTACACTTGAATCTAACATTAAGGATTCCCAACAAATTAGTATGGAATAGTATTGATAGGAATAGCTGCTTTTATTTCAACAAATAACCCATATTTTAAAAAATAGAGATCAACAGGAGTGGTAAATTGGTAAATTACTATTTATTATAAATTATTTCCTGTAACTACAGGGGATAGTAGCTATAGTGGGCCTATTTTAGCTAGAGGAACTCTGGTTACTATACATTATTCTACTATTGTAAGTAAACCATCTTCTTTAGACCAGGAAGCATATCCTAGAATCTCCTGTCCGTGATTATAAGGTACATTACTTTTTATTATTTTAAACTAAAGATCAACATTCGTTGTTGTTGGTATATTTCTGCAATAAATTCCTATTTTAAAAGCTTAATGAATATTTGTAAAAGTAATAATTATTACCATATTTAGAAGTTAGATTGTAATTAGAAGCATAATAATAATCAAAGCTGTATCGGAAGTAAAAGCAAGTGTTAGGTGTTGTTGTAACAACTTAAGATATTTAAGTATCATAAAAAGGAAAATCAGTTGTAAAAACTAAAGCAGCTGAGCTTTTTGGTGAAAAATTTGTAATTCCAGAATCAGTGTATAAAGCTTAAAAACTGAAATCTTCTTAAGTTTTTCCAATAAAAGCAGAGGATTTAAATGACCAATTAAAAGCAGAAGTATAAGTCAAAAACTCTTTATTTTATTTTTATAAATAAAATAAGTTTTAAAATTATTTTAATATTTTACTCATAGTATAAGGTGGTTATGTAGTTAGTATTTTTTAAATGTAATTCACTTCACTTGTGAAACAAGCTAAAGACGAGCCCACTGCAAATGGAGCAAGTTTCATACCAGCAAGATACAAAGAAATTTAATATGGAGACTTTAAAAGATAAAATATATTTTATTAATTTAAAATAGGTGTAATATATAAATAATATCAGTTTGGATTGTTTGGTTATTAAAAAATAATCTAAAAATAAAAAATAAAACTTGAAAAGTTATAAGAAATATTTTTTTAATTCATATTTATTTTGAATCAAATAAAATTATTATTTTACTCCCACAAAGCTTTAAGATACTGGTACTATTAGATAAAAATTTTGTTGTAGATTTGTAGCTTAAATTTCAATTCTACTTAAAGTTAAATAATTATTTATATCATAATTTTAAGTCAAATATGCTTTGCAACTCAGTTAAATTTCATTACTGCTACCTCCACAGTAAATATCGTTGGAATAGCTATTTTTATAGAATGGTTTCAAATTATTAAAAAATACTGATAATCTATTAATATAGCTATTCTAGTAAGAAGTTAGTTTTCCCTCTATTTTAATTACTGTTGGCACTAAATAACCATTATTGCCACCATTTATCTACTAAAACATATTCGTAAGGTAAAGGTTTAAGGTTTAGCTGGTACTTCCTGGAGGATCAATAAATGCATTATTTGTAATAAAATAAGCATTGAAAAGAGATGTTGTCCTTATTACTTAATTAGGTATTGGTCCATTGATATAATCAATAACTTAAAAATAAAAGTCATAAACATTTTCATCTACCATATTTGAACTAAATTAGCTGATTAAAAATGGGGAGAGGAGCCATTGCTATTCAGTCTAAGAAGCAGGATTCGATATGAAATGTTAAAGACATGCACCAGAATTAAAGATTGCTTTTATTGAAGTATACTAATTTTTAAAAATTTGATAACTACTAATATTAAAAGTTTTTTAATATATGTACCTTATTTAAACTTGTTGAAGCAGACTACCTATTATAAATTAAATTAATGTTTTTTTGTTCTGCATAAACAGAATTAGTAACAGGATTGATTGATATGAAATTATTTATATAAGAATAGGGATATGGTCTGATATTAGGATTAGTTAGTATTATAAAACCAACTCCTTTTTAGATCAAGTTATCTAAGACAACATCATTATAAGTAATTTAATTTGTAATGTCGTTTGCAAAATTAAATTAAGTATTAAATAGTAGAAATTATTCGGATGTAGAAGTTCTTAATCCGGAGTTTTAAGGTTAGACTTTTTAAATTTAAAATAAAATTAAAAAATTATTATATTTGAAAAAGAATATTAACATGGAATTTGTGATGTAGGTAATCTATTATTTTCTAAACTTGATACTAACACAGGAAAAGAAGAAACACTTCTTTAGAGATTTTTTCCATTTATAGTTTAAAATGAATTTTGATTTTTTGGAATACTTAAAGTAACAAGCTAGTTATAGTGAAGACGACAAGGATAGTTATCAGTGTCTCTAGTCATTAGTATTTCTATTATTTACATGTCGTTAATTTTTTATTGAGCAAATGTAACAAAGTTTTGAACATTAACTGGCATTATAAAATCATCATAAGAGTTTAATTTTAAAAATGGATCAAATAAATAAGAGCGGTTGTGTATTACTACATCATCTGTATATCCTTCAAAATCAGAAGCACGAAAAAGGAGTTTTACATTAGGAAAATTCTTCAAGTTCTACAAAAAATTCAGTTATGTGTCAGAATTGATCATATTTACTTTGTTACTTGTTAAAGGATTAGCTTGGCTAGAGGATATCATGTATTTAATAAATTCAATAGATCTAGAAAGAATGAAAATTCTATTTCTGGTTTAACATTAAATAATACTATCTATGGTAATTGATCCGAAGTTTGATGTTTAAAGATCATCTTAATAAATATCATATGCAAGGAACCTTATTTTTATAAAATTTTTATTTGTTAAATTTTATGATTTAATTTTGAAATATTTTTAAGAATCTTAAATATTTTTACATTTTAAAGCTTATGAAATATGTTGTACTTGGTATTAACTAACCAACACCTTAACAAGAGATTTATCGATTTATTATATTAGTTTTTCCTGTCTCAATACATACCACCTCTTTCTAAGGAAATGAAGGTAAATTAGTCATAATAGATCCTTTTAAGATATATGAAGCGACTTAGATTTGCTTTAGATTCACATTAACTCTTATCTCATTAGTATCTGATGTTTTTTGATCCACCTAAAAAGTTACTCTTATAGAATTTAGAGGTTGATAACTACTATCTGAGTTTCCTCTAATTATTTTAAGGCTCATAGGTAAAGTTGACTCTGATCTTATAATTTAATACAAAAAATATTAATTGAATTAAATTTAATTTAATACTTACTATAAACCCCATCCAAGAAGGATATTATGATTTACTAATACTACTTAAGTAGTTTAAAATAAATTGTATGAATATCCTGATGCAACAATTTGTGGAGAATAAAATCTCAGCAATCTTACCTCAAGAGAGCCACTTAGCTCAACTATTGGAGGATTTTAAACAAATACTTGTATCCTAATTAATTTCTGCTAAATGAAAACAACCTATTTATGTTGAAAATTGAGTTTTTATATAAACTTAAATAGAACTAATAATCATCTTTTTAATATTATATTTAGTTTACCTTATTAATAAGAACATTAATTATATTTCTACTTTAGTCTATATTACATGTATAGTTTTATTATGTTATTTGTGGAATTGTTGGTAATTCATATCTCAAAGCTGAAAAGCATTAATCTACAAATAAAAAATTAGGATTATCTGTAACAATATCTATCCTAAACTTGTCGTCAATATCATTCGAATTCAAACTAGTTAAATCAATATCTATTTTTAAAATTTTAAAGTTTAAGAATTTTCTGATATTATCATCAATTTATTAGGTGAAATATTTATAATCTAAAATTAATCTTACCTACATATATTCCTTATAATTAGTTCAATTTATACTTATTAACTTAGTCTATAAAAATTGCTGATATTCCCAAGGTTGAATTTACTCTATCATTTAAATAGAATGTGCCGAATATAAGATTTTCATCATAGATAATAGCAATTTAGTCATTAGTTGAGGAAACTGTTTGCATAGATATTTGTAAAACCTATGAGCCCTTTTGATAAGTTGTAGCATTTAAATTTTAAACTGTGAATATGATATTGAACCATTGATTATTTGGTATATTTATAGTGTTCTTATTGGTATCTAAAAATTACAAATAGTAAATATATGATTCTACAGACTGTGTAAAAGCAAGAACATCATAAATATTTCCAACAGGCAAATTCGTATTAGTATCTACAGATTAATACTAGACAATCAAGTCAGTTGGTATGTTAAGATTAGAAGGGGCTAATCCGCTAGGTGTCAAGAAATTATGAAGAGGAAAAGGCAAAGTTACTTTCAAGTAATCCTAATTACTAATACTAGTAGAAAGCATAAATTTTAATGTTATTTATGTTAACTTTTAAGTATTTCCATAATCTATCTTCAAATCACCTCCAAAAATTTAATCGCAGAGACAATCCTCAAAAAAAAGAAGCACAACAATGAAAATAAAAAGCAATAATTCGTTTTTCATTTTGAAAAAAAGTTAGAATTTTGAAAGATTCTCAAATAACAAGTGACTTTGTAATAACAATCTTTCAACTATTAAATAAATCTTTTTGATAATTTTATTTATATCAACCAAATATTGTATGGATGTATGTATTATTTCAAAAAAATTAAATTAAAACTTCTGGCTAAAAATTGGTTCTCTGGTTATTATCTTGATGAATAAATTAAGTATTTTAAGATATTAACTGTGTATTTTTTAGAATTCTTCAAATTCCAATATTTAATTAAACTTTGAATTAAAAATACTTTTTAAAATTAATTTAAAACAAATGATTTCATAAATCTTGAACAAAAAAATGAATAAGCTTTTTTCATAGGAATGTGTTAGAAATTAATACATTTTTAATATAAATTATAGAAATACACTATAAATAAGGTTATGTTTGTATTTTTCTATTCATTTGCAAGTCCAAAGGATGTATTCTTTTATTTTAATTTAGGAGTTTTGTTGCTTGCATTATTCATTAATTAATTAGCCGATCTATTTTTAAAAGTAAATAATAAAATAAATATTTTTATCGATTAAAATATTAATATTAATTTATTACAGTTTTTGCATCTTTTTCTTGGTCAGTAAGTAATGTTTGGTCGTAAAGGACATTATCTTCATAGAATTTTTTAAGCTTTCCTTCAATCATTCTATCTACAACAGCTTAAGGTTTACCCTTTAAGCTATCTCCGAATTCAGCTTTAATTCTATCTATTTCTTTTTGGAGAACATCAGCAGGGATATTTTCTTTAGTAATGTAATCTGGCTTCATACCTAAAATTTAGAGAGCAATATTGTCTGCTAATTATTTAGAAACATCAGAGGAGTTAGCTCCCTCTAAAGAGACTAAGCAAGCTCTAGCTCCAATGTTATCAGCTAATGTGTTGTGAGTATAAGAACCAATAACACCTAGTTATTTTAAAATAAAAATAATGTTAGTAATTTTATAATTTTCTCTTGTATAAACTGCTTCTTTCTATATAATAAATCTAAATATGTATTACCATTTTAAATTTCTACAGTACTAACTCTTCTAACGTTGATATTTTCTTATAATTTAGAAATAACTAACTATCTAACCTATTTTAAAAGTAAATAAAATTATGAGAACTTTGTTAACATACTCAGTTAATTACTTTATCCATATTTTCATTTTTTGTTCCTTCAATGATCTCCTTGTTAAGAGTGTTATTTTATAAGAATTAAAGAATTTGATCCTTTTATTCATCATTGAACTTCACGTTCTTCTTTTAGTCAACAATAGTTTTTAAAGTAGAATGAACGAAATCAAGGAATAAATCACTTCTTGCAACGAAGTCAGTTTCACAGTTAACCTAATAATAAAAGTTTATAAAAAGTCATTTACAATTAAAAACAATTTTTTAACTTTAGTAAATTATTTTAGAAATACAATAAATATGTTTAAAAATTTGAAATTTCTAGAATTATTTTTTGCATTCCTTTTATAGGTTATGATTAGATTAATAGCTCCAAAATAAAGAAAATATATCTAAATATAATTTACTTCACCAATAACTGCAAGGTCTCTGTTCTAAGAAACATATAATCCAATAACACCTTCTCTAGTTTCTTTATCTAATTTCTTTTGAGCTGAAGCCAAACCTTTTTCAATCAAGAATTACTTAGCTTTTTCAAAATCTCCACCAAATTCGTCAAGAGCTTTCTTAACTTAAGCAATTGGTGAACCAGTTTCATCTCTTAACTTTTTCAATTATTCCATAGAAGAAAAGTTTCTAATAGATTTTTGGGTCAATTAGAAAGGTTATCTACTACTTTTAATTGCACTCTTAAAGAAAAATTTAGCTAATTAGTTCATTCTCTCTTGAAATATTTTTAATAAGTTATCACAAATTTTTATTAATAATAAAAAATATATATATCTTTTTGATATATCTCACCTAAAAAATATTTATTAAATTTAATTTAAGGTGTAGAATTTTCCAAAATTTTTTATAAAAGATACGCTAGCTTGAATATTATAGCAAGGTTATACAAACCTTTAATAAATAAATAATAAATGATTTCACTTTGATTTGATTAACAAAAAATAAATAAATAAAAAATAAATATTTTTTTTCAATTGCATAATATGTTAAAAAACTAGTTAACTTTTTAACAAAATTTTTTAATTTAAATATTTGGTTAGAAATATTCTTTTAAAAGTATTAAAATATAATAATTCTAATTAAATTGTATTGTTTTACTTTACTACAAAAATTTTTAATTTCTTTTTGTTAAAATATTTTTTTTTACAAAGCAATTTAACTAAAAATAATTTTGAAAAAATTAAAATATTTTATTTTATTTTACTTTACATCAATTTAATTTTATATAAAATTTTGAATGATTTTAATTTTTTTATTTTTAATAATAATTAGAATTAATATCTAAATTAAATTATTTCCTCATTTTTGAGTGAGGTATAATTGCATAATCAGCATATTAGAAATCTTTGTTATAATATTTTAGTCTATCTTGCAATACCTTAGATCTAGACTTCCTT
Organism: Tetrahymena thermophila SB210; assembly: GCF_000189635.1. Classification (NCBI taxonomy): domain Eukaryota; phylum Ciliophora; class Oligohymenophorea; order Hymenostomatida; family Tetrahymenidae; genus Tetrahymena; species Tetrahymena thermophila. Next base: position 725,044 of record NW_002476507.1, on the reverse strand, counting down.
TAATTTCTTTTTCTTTCAATAAATTTGCTAGATGGATAACACTTTTGCCAAATTATTAATTTTTTGATAAATTAAATTTTACATTTTTTAAGGCAGGTAAATTTTTTAAACACTAAACTAGCTCATATAAGTTATCATCTTCTAAGGAATTATCACTCAAATCTAATTATAGATCATCTAAAATATATTTATTTTTAAGTATTGTTCCTATTGTATCTTATATAAATGAGTTTTATTTGTAGCTAAAGCAGCCAAATTCGAGTTTTTTAATTGAACTCATATTGTAAATAGACATAGCGATACTTTAAAACTATCTTTTATTTATTTCACATTAGGATAAATTCAAAGTCAAATTTGTCATCTGTTAATGTTTTGTTAAAATCTGTTTTATTTTTTATAAAATATAAATAAATATTAAAAGTAAAAAGTAAGATAAATACTTATGATAGCTTTTTAGATGTCTATTTATTTATTTTAATTACATCTAAACCTAATCCAAGCGAGCTAATTAATTCTACTTCATATATTTAATTAAATAAAGAACGAATAGAATCATCTGAAATTTAAAAGCAATTTCTAAATTAAAAGTTTATTTATCTTAAAGTTTGTTTATTATTACAGACACATTTTGCTGCAAACAAAGCACACTAACTATTTTAGCTAGTATTATTCAAAGATACTGATAATTTTTCTAATTATTTCAACTAACTCAAATCTTAGAGTATTAGATGTCCAATATTATCTAACTTAGGATTATAACTTAAATCTATATCCCAAAATCTTACATTCCTTGTTAATTATATTGCCTACCCTAAATCCTGCAATGCATTCATATTTAAATAGTTTTTGCTTAAATTTAGTTAAAGGCTAACTAAATTAGGAAAGGAAATTAGACTTTTACACAACGGTACTAAGAAAAGTATGCTGATTTGATGAGCTTCTAGTTAAAGTCTAATAGGCTTTTAAATTTTTTTACATTCTGATAATGCATCATCTATTTTAGATAGTAAAGCTTTCGTATAAGAACCTATCTATTCTATAAAAAAATTTTAAATTATTTCCCTTAATATGGTATTTACCTTTTATGAATGTAATTTTAATCCAGTTGTTTTATTTGAAGAACTCAATAAATTTATTTTACTAAAAAAAAGAATCTATTCTTAAATTTTTATAACTAATTTCTTCAACGATTTAATTATCTTAAACTTCAAAATCATCAATTTAATCATTACAATTTTGATCTGCACTCAAAATATTGTTTCCTTCCATTTTTTGAAAATAAATTTCCTAGATGAATTAATAAAATATTAATTGATGATTAATATCTAAATTTAAATTTTACATGAATTTGTTCAGTTAAGCATTCATTTTAAACTTTCTCTTTATGCTATAAATTTTAAATAGCATTATTCTCTTAATTTAAATCATTTTATAAATTTTTTAATTCATTCTATAATGATTAATCACTCCTATGTTAAGATATTAAATTTTTGATTCATTTAACTAAAGAATTTAATTGATTTATTTACTTTTATTCTTCATCATTAACAAAATTTAGTAATTGATGCTTTTCTTGAATATTATGTGTCTAATACAATTATTTATCATAATTATATTTTGTTTCAAAATAGCTTGACCCATCATCTTATTCTTTTATTTTTGAGCTTATTTATTAAAATTTTTATTCTTGATCACTATTTTATGATAAATCCAAAGTTGATTTTATTATAAACTCATTTCTATTGTCAAAAAGCTCTTCTTGCTTTTCCATTTCACAAATAAGTATTTTTATAATTTATTTTCTCTTTTCTTAAATAATGTAAAATTAATTTAATAGATTTATAGATTGATAGAAATAATATTTTTTATAAATATATTAATAAATAAAATTTACATTTAAAAAAGAAAATTAAGTTCGCTAACGAAAGAAAGTTAATATTATTCTACTTTGTTTTGACTTCGATCTTTGCTAACTGTAATTATATTTGATAAATTCAAATCCTAGCTGTTAAAAAATTTTGCGAAAAAAATAGCTATTATAAATTATCAAAAACTTGAAATCAAATAAAAAATTAAGTTAATTAATTATTCGCACTTATCAAAAATTGTTTAAAAGTAGAGGTTTGCTTCTTTTATAAAATGAATTCCCTAGAGTAGATTCCTGAAGAGAAAGAAAATATGGAGATCCTTTCTAAAATTTCAAAATTAGCTTATAGCTCTTAAAAAAATTGTACCTAAGGTAAAGTTTTATAGGCAACCAATTTTAACTCTGCTTCAGCTAAAAAAAGCTAGTTAAATCCCAGTAGTAAAAATATATTAACTCCAGCTCAGATAAACACTAACACAAAATTAATAACAAAATCCAAATCTTTGACTTAAGGATTTAAGTCTGTTAGAGCTATGCCTTCAGTTGTAATTCCTGAACCGATTTCAATAGAAGAATTAGAAGATTAGCTGTAATTTACTCATAATTTATTAAAATTTATTTAACAACATATATTTTTTAATAGAGAAACATTGATTTTACATCAGAAATAGTGTCAAAGTGAAAGTAAATATGTAGAGGCTGAAATGGCTAAGCAAAGAGTTAAAGAATTAAAGATCTTACTTGAAAAAAGAACAAAAGAAGATATAAAATCGAGGCACTCTAGAGAAGTAACTTACATTAAAAATAGCTTTTTTATTGAAAATATAAACTTAAAATGAAAGATGAGTGAAATTCAAAAGGCCTATTTAGAAGAAATGGATTAGTTCAACGGTTTTTGGGACAAAAAAGTTTTTGATTACGATGAAAACTCCAATAAGGTTGAGAAAGAACTTATTTAAAAACAAGAAGTAAATAAAGTTCTACATTTATGAATTATATTAATATTATATTTTTTTAAGATGGAAATGGATAGCTTTATAAAAGACCTTGAAAAATCACTTGATATTCGCCCTAAGGATAGCACTGAATTACTGAATCTCAGGAAGGTTGAAGCTGAGTTAGCTAAAAATGAAGAGTAAATTACTTATATTTATTGATACCTAAATCTATTATAATTAACTTAAAAAAAAGTTATATGCAAGCTCACATAATTAAGTAGAAGATTTATTAAGTAGAAAGAGAAGAAATAGAAAAATATGTATCCATTCTTATTCAATTTAATAAAAATGTTGTTTTCAATACAATTTTTTCATATTAAATTAAGTAATTTGAGAGGTAAAAAAGAATGAAAAATCTTATTTCTTAATTGAAAATCAAGCATTCAACAGAACTATAGGCGCTTTAAAAACGCATTCAAGCAGGAAAAGAAGAACAAGTTAAACTCCGTTCAATCGAATTTGAAAGGTAAAAAGAATAGTTAATTTATTTAAAATATGAATTATTAATTTTAAAAAATAAAGATTACTACAAAAGTTTATGATTGCTAAAAAAGACCTTTAGTAGACATAAGTTAACGAAACTAACCAATATTCTAAGGCTGTCAAGCTGGGATGTAAATATAAAATATCTCAAATATCATATATAAATTTTATTTTTAAATTAAGCTGTTATCTTGGCTTCAAAGTAAGTTAGCTAATCCCAGATTTCAAATGCTTCGTTCTAAAAGAATTTAGCTATGTAATATTTTGTAGAAGATATTTTATTCATTTTTTTAAATAAGTATTAAAAGGCCTGACATATGATTAATATATATACTTAGATGTGCGAAAAACACAGAAGTACATTAAAAATTACATTTTACATTAGAAAAACGTTATAATATAATTAGCAGATAATTTAATAACTCAGAATATAAATTTATATATAATAAAACTATAAAATTTGATTAATACATCAATCTATCTATGTATTACTTACTATATTTGCATAAAGCATATTTATTCACTTATTAATTTTATCAAAATATTTATCAATTTATCACTTAAAAAGAAAACTAAATTTAGTTTTATTAGTACTTAAGATAAAATTGAAGATATATTTTCATGATTAATTCCATTATTCTTTTGATCCCATTAATTGGCTATTCAAAATTTATATATTTTATAGGTTTTTAAGAGTTTCTTCATGCAATTAGCTTCTAATTTATTTTAATAGTATAAAATTTTGAAAAATAAATAATACTTTTTCTAAGAAATTTTACCTTTGAGTCAAAATATCACTAAAATCTTCAATCTACTATTTCATTTATTACAGATTTTCCATGAAAAACTTTTTTATATCATCTTACATGGCTTCTTCTATATCATTCATTTACTAAAAGTATTCACTGCAGCTCTTTTTTAATTAATTTAAATTTAAAACTGTAAAAAAATATTTTTTAATACCTGCTAAATGTTTTGAAAAATAGACTAAAGTTAGAGTGCCTTTTGTTGAATAAATTCAAAATCATGGTCACATGCTCCTGTTTCATTTAAAATTTTGGTTATTTTATTTTATATATCTTAAAGACTTCTTTGTCTTTTGCTATCCATCTTGCTCTTAAATACTTTTTTTTAAATTCTTTAAATTTGAAATATTTAAAAATTATGAAAAAATCTAAAATAAATTATTTTTATTAATAAAAGTTAACTTTGATAAATATTTGTTTTAAATTTTTAGAGTGATTTTTAGCTGAATATCAGAAATAATACTATAAATAATGTATAGATGAATAGATATATTTACAATTAATGATAAACAAAAGTTTGTTTTTTAAAAAAGATTTTTTTTTTTCAGTCAGAATCAATCAAATTAATATTTATATTTCACTCAAGCAATTCACTTATTTCTTTATCAAACTACTTATTTTTAATAGGCTAATCAATCTATTTATATTTTATAAAGATATTATATTATATAATATGCTTTGTTAATAAATTACCAGATAATTTGGATCTTTAGAAACATGATCGGAGTATATTTTATAAACCTATCTTAATATATTTAAATTCTCTTCATGTGCGTTAGATGGTGCTGTAACTAAGACAAACCTTTAATTTAAAATAACAACTTAACATATTTTTATTTTTTTCACTAATATACTTCAATCCTGTTACTGCATGATAGCATGACAAACGAAATCCTTCACTAACAACAGTATCTACTCTATTTTCAGTTTAATACTAAAATTGAAAATTTTAATCTTTTTAGACATTCAAAACGTGTTCCTATTAAAATTTTATACAAAATAAATGTTTATTCCCATAAATAGAAATCACTTTAAAATTTTAGTATCCATTAAATTTTTAAAAATATGCTAGTCTATTTAAATAAAAATAAAGGATTATTTTGATTACAGGAAGAGTAGAATTCGATAACGCATTAAATGAATAAAACATAGAGGATGCATTCACTAAATCATCAATTCTCATTTCTTTTCTCAATAAATTCTATTTTTATAGTATGGGATGAAGAGTTAAAACAGAAATTTACAATTTTAAAAAGAGAGAGCTTTAATTATAAAAGAGTAAAACCTTGTGGAATATAAGCGAACCATGGCTATTTATAACTAATAAAAAGAAATTCTACTTTTCTTTTATGATCATATTGGCTAATGCTAAAGAAACTAATAATATTCTTTTTACTAAAATAATTAAATTAACAAATAGTATTAAGTATTTTTTTAATAAATTTGAGAGTTTGAAATTCATAGATATTAAGATAGAAAATCAACTTTTTTAGTTGGCTAATTCATGCATAAGGCCATCAATCTTATTTGCATATATAACAAAAATTTAATATTATTTTATTAATTAGCCTTGTCTAATTTTTATTATGATATTTATTATTAGTAGTTTGCTAATTAGGTTAGCAACATTAATTTAATAAAAAAAAATATCAACTGTCTACTATTACAAAAAGAGAGATTATCTCTTATATCAAAGAATAAAACATATAACCATAAATAAAAAAAAGAATAATTTTATCACAAGTATTTTATGCTAATGGAAAACTCAAAGAAAAGAAAAAAAATACTAACTAATTTATAATCAATTAAAATCTAATCAAACATATAAATGAATGATTTGGATTTTATATATTAAGAAAACATTTATTTTTATGATCAACTTATGTTTCTACCTTTTTTATATAAAGTATGTTAATTTAAAGAATTATTTTTGAATTTTTGAATTTACTTTTTATTTCTTATAATTTAACTGCAATATTGTTATAATAAATAAATGCCATATGCATGAAGAAAAATTTATAAAAAAAGCCTACCACCATTACAATATAACAGAATATCATAAGCACTTTTTAGTTTTCATTATCTATAGCTTTATATCTCTCATAATAGTCCTATTTTATAAATATTTGTTCAACTATGAATTTTTATAATTTTGAAATTACAGTTAAGTCATAAATCATTGTCCATGCAAAATCTATACATAGCTATATTATAATGAGAAGACTTAAAAATAGAGTATAGTATTCGTCTAACTCATCTGTACACAACAAGCTAATAAAACCTAATAGTGCACCAATCTAAATTTACAAGTATTTTGTTAAGTTAAAAAAAATTTATTTTAAGTTTACTTCTATGAAAGCAGGTTTTTCAAAATTTTAAAGAATAGAAATAATTAAAAAAATTCCAATAGCTATTTTAAAATTTCTTATTAAAATTCTTTCATCATAACTGTAAGGAATTTCTTAATTTTTTTAGTTTATATTTTAATTGTTCTCTTCGTCTTGTTCATATTTATTGGAAAATATCCTGTGATTAAAACCTTATTGAAGTTACGATTGGTTTGCAGATTTATTATTTGATTTGCTCATTAGTAGCTATTCTCTAGATTTTAATTCTTCTTAAAGCTGCTAAGATTTGTTTGGGCTATTTTTTAAATATTCTATATTTTTATTTATTCTCATATACTACTCCATATCCTTTACTTCGTTGGCATTTTTAGAGTTTATTTAATCTAAATTTCTAATAAGGAGATAAAGAGTTTTAAGGTTAGAATCTATTTCTTTGAGTTAATTTTCCTTTTCCTATATTTTTAAACTCTTTTCATTGTACTTATCTTCATACTTTGAACCCTTTTGTTTAAGATAAACATTATATTTTATAGTATTATTATGAATTTATATATATTTTACTGATTTAGATTTCTAAATATTAATGATGTATTATAAGAAAATTGGGATTTGTTGACCAGAAGATGACTGGAAAAATTCCTGAAAAGGGAGATCCTTTCCTTAAGGAAAATTTTGTATATTCATTTAGATTTGACCAAGAGGTTATTAATTTGATGAAGGAAATAGATAAAGGTTTAAATATTATGCTTCATGGTTCACTGATCTTTTTATTTTGAAATATTTTTAGGTAAGCTTAGGAGAATAATTAAATTCATATAGATGAATTACATTTAAAGAGTTTGATTAAAATAAAAATTTTAAGATGGTTCTGTTGATTTAGATAACCCTGAGCATTCTGCTAAAATATAATATGCTTGATTATCCACTTAAAAAGAAGATCTTGCTATTTATGCCATCTAAACGTCTATCTTAATTTACATAAGATTTTACTGCTGCTAATAAATTGCTTTATGATTTGACTGATCATCTTAAATCTTTACATAAAATGAATAATTTACTGTTAAAAATCTTCTTAAAAATCTGATTTTTCAAATATATATTTTTTTTACTTTAACTAACAAATCCTCTCTTTATTCATTTAATGAATTTATTTTCTAGTTTACCACTGATATCTATCTTACTAATTCATCTTCAGCCTTAAAAAATACATCAATAAAATCATCAATAGTTATGAATTTATTTTATTTTTTAGGACATGTGTTGAATAATTCTAATCCAATTTCTCTATCAAACTTTTTCTAAGCCTATTAAAATAATAATTATTTATTTAGTATGTCAAATTAGCATATTATAAATAGATTTTTTGTTTTATATTATTGAAACTAATTAATTATTAATGAATCATATACTAGAAAATCTAAGAACTCTATATAGTTTTTTTCGTCCAATAACGTATCTAATGGCATTTGAGAATATTGAGTAAACGCTTTTTAGATATTTTAACGTAGATATTACTTTTATTGCATTTGTTAAATAGCTATAATGTAAAACTTATTTTTAGAATTATTGAATAATTTTTATTTGATTCAAGTGTATCTTTTTGTGATACTGATTGACTGAATGTATATCTATTATCAAAAAAATTTTTTGATTATTATTATTTTTGGATAGAATTTTGAAAATTTGAAAATGGTATTCATTCAAATTAAATAAGTTTTCAATTAATAAATATTTGATCAATTCAATAAAAGTTATAATTTTATTTGATTTATATTCTATTTTAAAATCCTCGTTGCAGAGCAAATTAAATTTTTTATTTGTTTAAAAATAATAACTCATTAGATAAATTTTTTTTAAACTTACATATTTTTTCAAATTCATAGTAAATTTTGCTTTTTAACGTGGAAATAAATTATTACTTTACTATTATTGCTTTGCCTAAAAGCATAAAGCATCTATAGCCACAAACTTTTAAATTTGAAATATAGCAAATAGATTTTTATGTAAATCAAATTGGTAAGATTTACTATTTAACTGCTAATATATTTGATTTGCTATATCTAAAGAATATAAAATGGTTGTTAACAAAAATTTAATAAGAATAGTCAAGATATTCTTTTAATTTTATTGCTATGGTCTAAAATACTTAGAGCATGAACTACCTCTAATTTTAATTTAAAATATAATAAATGGTTTATTCCGTCTTTTATATTACACAAAATTTAACATTTCATTACAATTAGATTTTGATATGCAAAAAAATAAATTTAGATATAATAGTAATAAGTGTAAATTTAATCTGTAATATTCAAACTAAGATAGTATTTGAAATATTATAATCATTTAAAATAAAGTTGTAAAATTAAATAATTTGTATTTTTTGATTTTAGAAATTTATCTTACAAAATATATTTTATTATTCCCCTAATAAATTTTGAGAGGTCTGTAATATCAAACACAAATAAATTTATATAATAAACAAATATTAATTAAATATCAGTTAAGCTAACCAATCAATCAATAATATCTTATCTTAAATTTTTGGTTTCTAAATTAATTATCATAAATTTTGAAATAATATTAACCATAGAACAGTTAAAGTGTCTATATCATTCTTTTGAAAATATTTTAATGATACAAACATAAATTATATTAGCACACTATTATTAATTTTTTCTACATATAAATTAGAATTATTGTTATAATTGCTAAATTAATATTTGCTAACTAATTTTATTTAATTTACAGTTTACTCTGAATGAATCTTTATTAAGGAGTGATAAGCTTTTAACCGAAAATTTTAACTGTATCAAATTACTGCTTAAATGTAATTGATTTGATTATTTATTTAGAAAATTAAGCTAAAATCAATTTTTTAGAAAAATATCAAAAAATGGATAGATATCTTTCAAATTTCGGCCATACAAATTAATTTACATTTAAATATTTAGGTTGTAATATATATATCTATTAATAGCTTATTTTTGATTACTTAGTATATTTTTACTATAACCACAACCAAACACTCCAATAGTTATAAAAAAATATATCCGCAGACTTTATTTGAAATTAGAGTAATTAAGAAAAATAGAAGGATAAATATTAAGTTTAATTTCAAAAGGATTACACACTTATTTTACATATTATTAAAATGAAATTGACCAGATATTAAAAGTTGCTTATTTATAAATATCATTCAACAAGTAAGGTCTTTTCAGATAGTAGTTCTAAGATTATATTCTAGAATGTGATTTGGAAAATTTATCTACTTTTTTAGATAAGGAAATAAAAATAATAATTTAAGTGTAATTTACACTCTTATTATACCAAATCAAATTCAGTTTAAAAATTATCGCATCATTAAATAAGAATATATTTTTTAGTAAAAACATACATAGACTTTCAAAAACAACTTGATTTAATGAAATCTCTTTAATCATTTCCTTAACTTTGTTTTATAATTGCGTTTAATATATTTTAGAAATAGTGAGTTAAATTTAATTATAATTAATTTGATTTCTTATTTTATATTTTATATGAAACGTGATTGTATCTAGAAGAAGAGATTAAGATATTTGCTTGAATGCTCAAATATTTTAGATTTAAGCTTGTGGAAATTAATTTAAGAATTATTTAACAATTTTTTTTCCATAAATTAGGGTTTTTAGATATTTAAAATGAAATGTAATGTAAATACTATCTATCATAGAATCATCTTAATTTTGAATATTCTTGCAAGAGCAATAATAAGTCATCTTGTATAAATAACTATTTATTAATGTAAAACTTTATTAATTTATTTTATTATGCTTGAATATTCAAATATATTATCTAAATGAAATAAAAAAATTCATTTATTATTCGTTTTTTTTCAACATACAAAGAATTTTAAGAAACTAGTTAAATAATTAGATAGTAATGTTCAATTATTAATTATACATGTATATATTCCGATCTGTCAATCTTAAATTTAAGCCATTTTTATTATATCCTATCATCTTAAATGATTAGAATAAGGAGAAAAAATTAATGTAAGCCAAATTCCTCAAATTATATATCCTAATTAATAATAAATTTTCTACTTATTAATTACTAATCTGATTTATGTAATTGAAATAAGTAGTTTATAAAAAAATACCTTACAATTTTTGATAATTTAAATTAATTTAGATAATCAATTGTAATATATATCTATAAATTCACATAAAACATTTAAAAATGTAAGAAATATTGAATCATATAGATTACTTACAACTTAATGGTATTTATTAGAAAAATCTTAATAAAAGTGGTGATTAACATAAAATTTTAAAAATAATAATTTAATTAAATATTTGAAAATCAATTCTTAAATTAACAATAAAGTTTATTGAATTGTAATTATTAAATTATTAAAATTACTTATGCTGTAAAGAATAAAAGTAATAATTTATTGCTGCTTTTAATATCATTTATAAAATTCATATAAATTAAAAAAGTTTGTCAATTTTATTTATTAACAGCAATTTAATTTGCTAATAGTAAGAAAATATAAGGTAAAAATTAATAAAAAATGAAAATATTTATTCATATAATGTAAATATTTTTTATTTTATCCCTATAAAATACAATTAATATAAATAACAAAGAATCAATTTTATTATTTAGTTTTAATTTGAAAAATTAAGAATGTAAAGATATTTAATAACTATTTGGAACTTAATTTTGAGAACTTAATAAAGCTAATCAAAAACAGGAAAACAAATGTAAATCTTATCTTAAAAATTCTTAAAATTATTAAAAAAAAGAGAGATTTTTCCTTTTGAATCTTCTTTTATTTAATTTATTTTTAATACTTTTTTTTTCTCTTATTATTTATGAACATATTTTTTCAAAATTATAGATTCAAAAAATAAATTTATTTGTTTTTGCTAAGTTTGGCTATCAAAGCTACTCTAAATAAATTAAAAAATAAAAATGATTTATATTAGCATAATTTATTATTTTAAATTCCATAACTTTTGCTTTTTTAATTTTTTAATGAGATTTGAACATTAAGATAATATTAAAAACTTTATGTTTATTTTTATGAACACACTCAGTTATAAAATTTTTTTTTTTATTATTAAGTGAATACTACAAATATTAAACATTTTTCATATCGACAATTGTATAGATATATTTTGAATCTATGAAAGTTGCATCATTTTTAGAAAAGAAAAATATCATAGTTAGTGGTGTGAGAAAACAAAAATTTATTTTATTTTATTTTAATCTAAAATATCTTAATAAATTCAGATTATTTATTTTGGATCTATTACATTTTTTCTCATATTATCAATTAAATGTAAAATTTTTACCAAATTATCTTCAATGTTACATAATAAAATTTAGTTCTAATAATATAATAATAGCTATATACTTAAAAAATTATTTGGGATTAATTAAACAAATAAAGTAATAGTAATTCTTTCGAAATATAAGGGGGTAAGGAATTTTAAGGAGTGGTTATTGAGAAGAAGAAAAAAAAATTAATTAACAATTTTTGTATTTTTGTCAAGTATTATAAATACTATCATAATTTAAATTTTAAATTTATTAGATAAATGTTATTTGTATGAACACTTGAAATAGATTTTTATCAATTTCAGTTCAGGAATACATATTTTAAGTGTATGTTGTTGTTAGATGTAACATACCTTTTAAGTAATATTTAAAGTTATCTAAGATTGTTTTTTAAAGGTTAATATAGAGTTAAAGTCTAATTTTAACCATGTCCATTTAGTAATTTCAATGTAAGATTTTGTATTAAAATAAAGACTTATTCACATCTTCTACTTAATGTAATAAATGGGTTTTTTTGCTTTATTTACATCTAATATTGATTTTATACTCTGTAAACAATGGAATTGTATTATATACTAAACAATATCTTTGATTCCTCCTATAATTTTTATAGTCATACTTAAAATTGAATTCTAATGTTTAATAAAATGTGCATAAAATACCTTACACTAAAACTAAATTTGCTTGAGTATCAAAATATTTGTTTGAATAAAAAGCTAAAATGGATATGCAATCTTATTTGTATTTACATTTAATAATAAGAATTTTCAAAATCATCAAAATCAGCGTAATTGAATTTTATTGTACGTCACTTGATTTATGGTTATTAACAAATTCAATTAAAAAAAAAACCAATTAACTATCCACCTCTAATTACAAACTATTTATTTATATTGGCATTCAATAATATTTAATTCTGAGCTCTTATAGTTAATGTGTTTACTATTTTCTTATAACATTCAAAACCAATTAGTTATCAGATTACTTATTTATAATAAATAAAAAAAGTAAAAATTTTTACTAATCAATTTTTGGTAACTACTCAAAAAATAAAATAAATAAATAACTAACTAAAATACTAAACACTAAGATTTCATTTATTCTCCCTCTCTCATCCTAATAATAACTAGAAATGAACTGCAGCTAAGAATTATCATTCAACTCAACTTAAGAGTCTTCATGCTTTTAACTAGATTATCCAGCAACACCCAAGGAAGATTATATGCTTTCTAAGTATCCATCTGAGATGAATGTCAAAAAGATCTAAACTAATAGTAAAAATTCAAATAGCAAGAAGCAATATGTCTTAAAGACTTGCCGCTTCACAGACAAAAGAATTTAAGAAATACCTTTCCCAAAGATGTTCCTCACTTGCTTAGACGTACTCATTGTCGAATCTTCATCTGAAATGGATAAACTCAAAGAAAATAGGTAAAAAAACATTTTTAATTATTATTAATAGAAACACATGTACTACATTTTTTAGAAATATTATTATTTTAATATTTTCCCCCTTAAATAGTACTTACTGAAATTGTCTAAATTAGTTTGCTAAAATAAATCAAAAAAATTAGAAACTTTATATTGGGAAATTTTTCTGTCTGTCTGTTTAATTTCATTCAGATCAGCAATAATCCTAATATTAAAAAATTAGTAAGCAAGAAGCAAATTAAAAATTTAGAAATGAAATTAGAGAGTAAGATTAACAAATTTTATTATTAACTTGTATTACTTTCTTTGTTTACAAAGTAATTAACCCACAAAAAGTACAAATAACAAATTACAAAGACTTTAATACAAAAGCATTTGCATTTGATTAGTATTTTGTCAAAAACTGGTCAATTCGCTTAAGGTAGCATTTATTTTATTATCTATTTCTGTGAAATTGGAATTGGGGAAATAATTTATTTACTCAAATTAATACATAAAAAGTAGAAATCACTTCAAATTAATTTGATTATTAAGTGGATATTTTTTACTTTACAATTATTTTGAATTAAAAATGTATTTACACATTTTCCTATCATAATCAATCATATCAAATAATTATTTTTTTTACAAGCTTATAATTCAATTACCCAATAGCCAAATAAAATTACACTCTTTCCTCAAATTAAATTTGTTTACAACAATTTCAATTCTAATTCAAACACTTAAATTGTTCAAACAATCCTGAATTGATGTAAAGTAAAAAAATTAAGAGTTTATTTTTCTATTTACAATTCTAAAAAATGTAATAATAATTTTTTTCTAATTTTACCCAGAAATAAACAAAATTATTTATTCTTATCTTTTTAACAATATAGATATCTTGCATCTTTCAATTATTTTAAGAGAGTAACAAATATAGAAAGAAAAATCTTGTAGGATTGGATATGTGTTAATTTAGAGTATGTGACAATGAAGAAAATCCCTATAAAAGTCATGCAACAACGTTTATGCAATTCTAAAAACAAAAAAGGATAAAAGGTTTCTGCCTTGTTAGAAGAATAGCTCTTATCTTACAATCATGCTAAGAAGAATGACCAAATGAAAAAAATGTCTCAAAAGTAGATGGAATAAGCTCTTTAATCTAAATTCTGCTACTTCCTAGAAATAGATCAGGACGATAACTAAGAAGATAAAATGGAGCGCCTAATTTATGATTTTCATGTTCAATCTATTTACTTCAGCGGTCTTTTGAGCAAGCTAGTAGCAGGAGATACATCAAATTTAATATCTTATATCTCAAGCAATGGCATTCCTGAAATTTATTCTGAAGATTTGAGCTACTTTGATTTTTGGACAGAGCGCCTTTCTAAATCAAACAAAACAGTATAATCTTCAGTTAAAACATTTGATAATTACAACTTTAAATGCCTTGAAAAAATTCGCATGTTCTAGCATGAAGAAAAAGGAACCCTATTAGTTTAAATATGTTTTGATTTTGAAACTCCCCTTTCTACTCCATCTTACACAGTCTCTGATATGACAAATATTTATAAATTCATGAAATCAGAAAGAAAATCCTTAGTTTCCCTTTTAAAGAGCTCTAAGGAAAATCTTTACAACGACCCTTTTGTGAATAGTATCTTTTAAGATGAAAAACAAAAGAATAGCCCTTTTAAGTAATAAATATTTTTGTAATCAAGCTTTGCGTCACCTTATTCCTCTCAAAAAATTAAATCCTCTTCATAACTAAACGATTCTCTAATGATCAATACATTTAGCGATCAATAAGAATTTAGTACTTGCGGATTCAAAGAATTAAGTGAGTTGTACTACTTCTGAAATCATTAATTTATAAATTCAATTTTCTTAAATAAGGTTACTGTAAATAAATATCTTAATAGAATAATATCTACTTTTTGATTTTTGCTTCAGTTCTTTATGATCCTTTCTTCGTTACAATCCTGATTCAAAAAATATCAAATTGCCAGATTTAATTAATTAATTAAGTTGAATTTTAATTCGAGCTTAATATTTCTAAAAATAATAAGAAAAATTATATAAATTTTTTAAACCTTACTTTATTATTAATCAAATTTTAAAAGCATTAATTAGTAATAGTCAGGTATATAACCTACCCAAAACTAAAAAAATAAAAAGAAGATTACTTTAAACCCGTATAAAAATTATAAACTATCCTAAATTTATTAAACTGATCAAAAAAAATACATAATTAATATTATGTATCTATTTTAATGTATCCTCCCTCTATTAAAATATATTATTTAAATATATAGTCAAAAGTATTTGTTTTGTTACTGTTATGAGAATTTTACTTTCAAAAAATTTACAAAATGCCCTTACTTCAGTTTATATTTTTATTCACAATTCAATCAAATAATTTATTATTTTATCCTTAATTTATTCACTCTAAATAGAGAGTAAAAGTGTATTATTGTGTTTGATTAAATTTAAAAATTAAGTTTTACTTTGTATTATTTATTTTTTTATTGTAAATTTTAATTTAGATGATAACATTGTAATTTGTTTTATTTTAATGTAAAAAAAAATTTGGTTATATCATTTTTTATTTATTAATTTGCATTTTATTTATTAATAACATATTTAATAAAAAGCCACAAATAAAATCTAAAATCTAAATCTATCTTCCATGATATTATTATAATTTCAATAAATAGATATATTTGTTTTATTTTTTTTAAAATCTTATCTCATTTTTAATTTTTACGAAATATCATTTTTAAGTTTTTTCTCTCTAATTTTTAACTTTAACCAAAGGAAGAAATAAAATTATCTCACCAATAATAATCATACGTAAGACTTTTTCTTTCAATATTGATGTATAATAAAAGATTGAAATTAAAAATAGCAAAATTAATTTCCCATTTTTTAGAAGAATTAAAATACGTAATAACATTTACCTACACACAACGACATTACATACAGTAACTATTTGAGAAAATTATTAAGTTTCAAAAGGAAAAATTAGTGGGTGCATTTATCTTATTAATATTATTTACTGTAAAACTTATTTAAGAAGTATTCAAAATCATTGATATTTTCTCTATAATTTAATTTTTTAAAATTTTATACCAATTAGTATTACCTTCTCTTAATTTACTTTTGATTAAGGGAGGTATTACAGTGTTTATTAATATGAAAATTATTACATATTAGCTATAAATTAAAAAGAATATATATGTATTTCTATTAAAAACACACTCACTCATCCATCATAAAAAAATAACTCATTTAAAAAAATTATGTGATTTTAAAAACTTTGAATATTATTAAATATACAATATTATAAAAAATAAGAATGTAATAATTATAGTTTTTTGTGATATATTTATAAAGGATTAGAGAAAATCAGTGAAATTTTCTATATATAAATCAATTAAGTATTCTTTAATTTCAATAAATTATATTTTTATGATTGTTATCTTAATCACAAGCAACACTTTTCTCACATCCGGTTCATGCTTAATAAAGTATTACAAAATAATAAAATAATCTAATGACTATTACTCTATCTCTTGGAATAGCCTTTAAATAATCACTATTACCTAAAAGTAAAAATTTAAATTCTTGATCACTAATCTATATGCATATTATTCACAAAATCGATTCAAATATAGAACAAAAATATCACATATTAGAAAAGATTGTTAATGGTAAGTAAAACTGAATTGAAAAAATTATTTTGTAAAAATATAATACCTTCTTTTGAAATCGAATAAAGACATTTACTTTTGCTTAATATTAAATACATATTTCCTCAAATTTTTTAATTGTAATATGTTGAAAAATTCTTAAGAAACTAATTTTTAAAGACATTTTTTTCAATGTAATAATTTTAAAAATTTGTAAATTAAAAAAACACACACACACACACACACACACAAACATTGGCTTCTCATTTTCTTGAAACCAAATAAAGAAATTTACTTTTTTTATCATTAAATATTTATTTCTCAACTTTTTTAATTGTAATATGTTGAAAAATTCATAAGAAACAAATGAATTTTTAAAGACATTGTTTTAAATGTAATTATTCGGAAAATTTGTGAATTTTTTCAAAAAAAAAGCACACAAAAACATTGGCTTCTAAATGAGTATTTTGGCATCTTTGTAATAGTGTAAATTGTAAATTGTAATAAAGTATGTTCTTTACTAATGTATTGTTTGAATTTAATATAACAAATTAATGACCAAACAATTACCATTAAACCTTTTATTTATCTTTTTTTTCAAGGTTTTAATATTCAGAATGTATATTATTTTTATAAGGTAAATGTATCAATTTAAAGTAAAGAAAAATATTTTTAATTTTTATTTTTAAATTAGTTTTATTAAAATAATAATATATTTCAATGGCAAAAATATATTTTATTCGTTTAGTCAGAATTTATAAATATAATATTCTAAGGATTTTGTTATATTATAGAAGCTCATTATAATGAATTTAATTGTAATTGAAAATTTTTAAGGCTGTTCGATTAATAAATATAATCATGATAAGCCCTACCACTATAAACATATAAATGTTTCTTCATAATGACTTAGTATTTTAAAAAAGCTAAAAAGGGTGAAATTAAAGTGACCGTTTACATACAAAAAAAAAAAACTCAGTATTCTGCATAAAATAGCAAGCAATTAGTGAGATAGGCATTTTTGATAAAATTATGTTTTAATTGGGAATTGGAAGCTATAAACATACAAAATTTTTCAGTATTTAAAAAAGCAATATAAAAGTGTAAGGCTCTTATAAATATCTTTAAAATTTGAAATCGCTATTTTAATTTTGCTGATTTAGATAAAGTAAGACCAAACTGATAAAATATTTATTTGCTTACAAAATTATTTATCAATAATGATTTATTCGCGCGTTCTGTTTTTTTTATTTTGAAACTTTAATTTTAAAGGAAAGTAATATACTTTCAAGATTTTTTTAAATCTTCAGGAATAATTTTCAAAAAAATTGTAAAGCGATAAAAATTAAGTATACTTCTTTTGTCTCAAATGAAAGTATGTTATTTGTCAGATAAATAATGCTTTGTATATCGAAGTAAGCTAAACAAATATTTAATCTATGGTAATTTGTGTTATTTGTTAATATCCATTTAATCATTTATATATAACTAAATTTTAAAAAAATTTTTTAAAAATTAGTCTTAACTTACTGAGCTTAAATTGATAAAATAGGATAATTATATTACTTTTTTATTTCAAGTATGTCAACATTCAAAACTGAAATAATAAAATAAGTATTTTTCTTTAAATAAGAAGCATGATTAGCTCATAAGGTATTTTATCTCTTATTTTTCTAATACGCGTAATAATTTTATAGATTATTACATTTAAATTTAACATATCACTAAAATATTTGTAAAAAATCTTTTCCGCATAAAATACATTATATTTTGGAAATTATTCAATTTTTTTTCGAGAATTATATTGTTCAAAAATTAAAAGCATAATAAAAAATCAATAAAATTTTGTAAAAAATCTCATTTTTACATATTTATTTAAACAAGATAGTTAAAATATTAAAGTAAAGACTTACTTATGAATTTATAACGAAAATATTTTTTTTATTGCTTCCATTCCTAATAAAAGAAACTTTAACTTTTTTTAATTCTTCAATTTATATTATCTTCAAATAGAAATTCATGTAAATTATATTGATTAAAATAGAGAAGATGAATTAAATAATTAATGGTTTTGAAGATTGATTTTTTTTTTTAATGAACGAGTGTTTATTTAATTTTGTTTGGTTAATTTTTTTGAATGTAAATTAAAAATGCTATTGCAATTAGAAGCACCTTAAATTAATCTGTAATGAGGATTTTGTAAAAAACTCATAATTTCTAATCATATATTTTATATTATCAAAGTATATAAATTATTTTTATGGAGTACAAACTATTACTAACAAAAAGGATTCAAATTTATTTTTTTGTTAAAAATAGTAATAGTAAATTAAAATATGAAGTATAATAAACCTTAATGTCATATAAAAAATGAGAAATTGTAACAATAATTTTTTTATTTGATACTTGAACTGTAAAATATAAAATAGAATTTGATTAACTTTTATTTTTTTTTAAATAAACACAAAAAATCAAAATGTGTATTAAATATAGATTAATTTATAATTTTTTTTTTAATTTGCTTAGCAGTTACTATTATACTTTTTTCTTTTGTTCATGATCAGGCGTTTTTATAATTAATTCATTAAAATATAATAAATAGTGGTAAATAAACAAACATAGATTGATTGATTAATTAAGTTATTTTCATAACTATGATTTTTAGAACCTACCCTATATTATAAGTCTATGTACATTTTAATGTCTATAATAAAATTTGATTACAATTTTTTTCACCAAATTTAATTAGTCGAAAAATGGTAATACTTAATACTAAAATCCAAATTATTTTAGACCAAAGTTAAATTTATAACACTTAGTGAAGTGAGTTTGAATAAAAAACTTTTATTTTTAAACATGTAGACTGAGCAATAACTATTTTATATTTTTTTGAGTACATATAACTATTTTTTATTAAAAATATTTGAAATAATATTTAAAAAAAGTAAAAGCTCATCTCAGTTTTTTCTAATTTACACTCTTTAGAAATATTCATGATCTAAGATGACCTTTAATATTTTTTTCATAATATTATCTTCTAAATTGTTGTAAAATAAATGTTACTAGTGATGAAATTCAATTATATTTCAGCAAAAAATACTCAGAAACCAACTCCAGCCAAAGTTAAAAGATAGATAGTTTCATACCTTAAATACTAAAGCACAAGCAATAAATGAATAAGTTAGTGCAAAAATACAAAATTTAAGTATTTCAAATAAATTGAGAAGCATAATATTAAATAAAAAATATCAATATATTTATTAACAAAGATTATGCTAAAATAAAATTTACTTATTTTTATACAATAAAAAGAGGAATTGCGTTTGAATTCTATTTTAAAGCAAATTTTATTTAAATTTATTTTAGTTATTGTGATTAAAAAATATTCCTTTCAACAAAATTATAAAATTTCCATATTTTTAGATTTTATTGCTTCCAATCTTTTTAATTTTAACCATTATATAATTGGAATTATTGATTTCTATTATTACTAAAAAATAAAAATATTTAAATATTTTTAAATTTAAATTTTATTTATGCTAAGCTTTTTAAGATAAACTAAAATTAACATATAAGCTAAATTGATTGTATTAAAATAAAAAACTCATAAAATAAATACACATTATTTTTTTGATATCATTTATATAAAAAATATTTTTAATTTTTAAACATTTTTTAGTTTTATTTAGTTATTATTAAAATAATTGTTATGCTTATATTTTTTAAATAGAAAATTTGTTTTATTTTTTATAAAATAAATTTATATTAAGTATTATTATCAATAAATTAGATTATGCACAATCAATCAATGGTATTTCTAATTAATATTTGTAAAGGATTTTATTTAATTCTATTAATATAATAACAAATTTTTTTGGTTATTTATAAATAAAACCTTTTTTTTTTATTTTTAAGTAAATTGTTATTAAATAAGGTTATCAATAAATTATATTATTTTATCTTAGTATGCTATTTTATTTAATTTTACTAACAATAGAGTAATAAAAAAATATTTAAAAATTTTTTAATTTGATTTGAAAAATTTTTTATTAATAAATTTTGATATTAATAAATGTAAACAATAAAATAGATAAACTTATCTTTGGAAATCATTTTACTACTATTAATGAAAATATTTGATAAAAAATCTATTAATTAGTAGAAATTTAATAATAAATATTTTTTATATTTCTACAAAATAAATTTTTATTCATTAAAATAATCAATCAATTAGATTAATTTGCTTTTTAAATCAATTTATTCAATTTTATAAATATAAGAAATATAAAAGATTTTATTTGGCAATAGCTTGTGCTTTTAAAGAGATAATAAGCCTTACCAATAAATTAATTGAATTATAATTACAAATCTTATAAATCATTTAATATAATAAGTTTAATAAAAAATATTAAACTGATTTTTAAAATCTTTAAAAATTTTATTTGGTAATAAAATTATTTATAAATTGAAAATACCTTTTATTACAATAAATTATTTAATATTCTAAATAAATTAGATTAATTTATAATTATCATTCATTTAATTTAGAAATAGTAATAAAAAATTATCATAATAATATTTTAAAATTTTAAAGATTTTATTTGGAAGTAACTTATTGTTTTGTAAATAGAAAATCCTCTTTATCCGAAATAAAATAAATAGTTATTTGTTAATAATATCAACA
This sequence comes from Tetrahymena thermophila SB210, assembly GCF_000189635.1. NCBI lineage: Eukaryota > Ciliophora > Oligohymenophorea > Hymenostomatida > Tetrahymenidae > Tetrahymena > Tetrahymena thermophila. The sequence goes on along the minus strand of NW_002476507.1, from coordinate 703,431 downwards.
AATTAGATTTATTTTTATAATTAATTTTAAGTAGAAAATCTGTATTAATTTGTTATTAAGTAAATTTGTATTAATTAATATTATTAATAAATTAGATGAGCTAATCAACATAAACCATTTTACTTATTTTTTATTGAATTAAGTTGCAAAATAGTAGTTGAAATTTATTCAAAAAATAAAGTAAATTTTGTAGAAATTAACTTTTAAAATTAATATTATTTTATAAATTAGCTATTTTAGATTTATTTTATTTAATTCGAATTGAATTTTTCTGAATATTTTATTAAAATTAAAAATTAATTCAAATACAATAAACATTAAAAAATTAATAATATATATTAATAACCAAACAAAAGAATATTGTGCAAATTCAATAAAAATTTTTGGTGTGATTAAATATTTAGTTTAAGTATTTTAGAAATTAAAAAAAAAGACTAAATTTTATTTTTGTAATTATTTTAATTTTAAAAAATATTTTTAATATTATAATTACGAATAAAAATTTAATTTAAAATATTTTGATTAATGATAATATTTGCTTTATTTTTTCTTGTAAAAGATAGGATACAATTTGAATAGTATTTTGAAAATTATTAGCTATTTTAAATTATTTTTTTACATTTGTACTCATATTAAATTATTAATTCATAGGATCCGAAGTGTATAAATGAGGATAAAAATTAATTCTTTCATTTTCGTCGATATGAATTAGAAGGAAAAATTAAGAAAATTTAATTAAGACTTGATCAAGGAATAAATAAAAAAAATTTGTAAGCAAATTTTGTAATTAAAATCAAAAATAAACACACAAATTTCTTTTTTAAATTATAAAGTAAAAATTTTATTATTTATTATTATAATTAAACAAGTTATATTAGCTTTAGTTTCTATAGTGTGAAAAAGTTTATAAATTCTATTTTTAAAAAGTGAATCAAAAAAAATATTTTACAATCAAACATATATTGGCTGAAATATATTTTTTATTATTTCAGTAAGGTTTCAAGGAGTATTTCTTTTTTCTTACAAATATTTATTAATTTGATTTTTAAACCTTATTTAGAGGTATTAAAGAAAAGATTTTCAAAAGATATTTTAAAAGAATTGATGATATAATATTAATAACATGATTTGAAAGCTAAAAATATATAGATAAGATTTGTATTTTTAACAAAGTATAATTGCTAAAACAATTTAAATAACATGAATTGATATTATTATGAGAAACTTATTAAGTTGTATTATCAAACAAAAAAAGTTTACAATACTTTAAAAAAGTGTAATCTTTTTTTCATAACTTGCGTGACTTTTATATTGCTTAAAAAATTGTATTCAAAAATAGCTTTATGTATTTAAAAAATTTTTTAGAACATTTAGATTGAACAAAAGCAAAAAGAGAAAAATATGTATTAAAATTGTAAAGTAAATCCTTTTGAACATTGATAAAATTAAAAAATATAATATTGTAAGTGTTTACAACAGAGAAACATTAATATAAATGGACAAATTTAAGAAAAATATCTTCAGTTTAATAATATTATTAAACCACACATGGTGAGAAAAAGCGAAAATTATATAGATCGCGTCATTTGCTTTTAAATCGTAATTTATATGACTAAAGATTAAAAGAAAGAGACTGTCTGATAATATTATTAAAAAGGAAAAGTAGTGGGGAGAAATTTTATTACATGAAAAAGCTTTTTATCTGCAATATATTCCTTAAATAATATTATTTAAAATGAAGAAGTAATTGTTTATTTTTATTTGTTTGCTCTTATTTAACAATTTCGGAAGTGAAAGTCTAAGTGTAATAATATTATTAAACTAAAAAATTGAAAATAAAAAAAGGTGAAAAACACATTGAAAAACAATCAGAGGCGAGAAAAAATAATACAAAAGTAAATTTTTTGAATTTAATAATATTATTAATTTCTTTTTCTTTCCCATTTTAATTTATTTATTGATTCTTTACCTTAATTTTCCCTTTTCATATTTATATTTTCTCTATTTTTTTATTTTCTCTTGCATACAAATAACCAAGCAATCTCTTTCAAATTTCATAGTATCAATACAATTTTTTTCACCATATACATGCATTCATGTCTTTGAAAAAATATGAAACTTTACTTTAATTAAATAATAGAGCTAAACAATTAAGACATTTTCGCTGTATCACTAACAATTTTTAACATATTTGTTTTCCGAACCTTAAAAAAACTTGACAATAACAACCTCCACATTTACTGAAACTAATAAAAAAACATAAAGACTCCTTCATTTTTAAAGTTATTCCAAAGCTTTTTATTTCTATCTAACAATAATAACTTAACCATGAACAATAACTCAAGTCAAGCTAAAAATGAGGATAGCTTTGAATTCTCAACTAACTCTGAAGAACAAAACTTTTCATCAGCTTAGAAACCTTTCTTCCTTTCTTCTCCATCGACATTACCTCTCTAGGGTATTAGAAAGGTAAGTGATGCTGCCCTAGAATCTTCTGAGCTTTTTATCTAAACTTCCTAACGTAGCAAGTAGAGTAGTCAGACCCTCGAAGAAACCGAGAACAAAAACAGCTAAAGTGATTAAGGAGATAACTTGTCCCTATAAAATAGCTTATACCATGATGGATAATAAGAAATAAATGAAGTCCTGATAAAATCTAAAAAGTCTAATGAATCAAAGACCAAAACTCAAAAAGATTCCATTGTTGAAAGTGCAAAAAAGAGTTTAAAAAATAAAAAATCCCAAAAAGGAAAAACTCAATAAAAAATTGTTGAGAAAGACTTTGGAGAAGATGGGGATGACAACAATGACTTTGATGAAGAAACTTCAAGCCACTTATAAATATCTAATAATATAACTAAAAAAAAAAAAATAAGAAAGGCTTGCAGATTTAACTATATTGAGCACTACATCAGCCACCATTAGCTTTCCCACCGTATAGAAACTGATGAAATAATATTTGAAAATGAGTCTTTCATTCCAACTAACTACTAACCAAATTAATATTTTAATGATAACCCAATCAGCTTCTTCACTCTTGTAAATATCCATAAAAGAGTTTAAAGGACTGAGCATATTTTTAATAACAAAAAGAAAAATAATGGTGCTACAGCAAGTAAATCCTCTTCTCTTAATTCAAATAACAAAGGATGTTTAACTACCAACTAAAGCTCTCAATTAATAAAAGATCAGTATTAATCATAGAACATAAAAAGTACTTCATCTTAATCAATTTTACAAGGAAGTTTTAATTAGAACAATAACAATAATACTAATCAATCCATTAAACAAGTTTCTAATAAATAAAATGGCAAGCTTAACTAGTCTGCCAAAAAAACCAGCAACAATACTCAATAATAAACTCAATCGTCAAATAATTCTAATTTGCTATCCAAGAAAAAAGACTATGTTAATATCTACTTTGAAGACAGAACCCATTTCTAGAAGAGTTCCTTAAATTAATTTATTAAAAAAATTAAATCTCTTCCTGGTAAAGGAGCATCTCTGTATAGCGAAGCAATAGAAGATTTCATACAACACAAAATATCTCTTTAAAAAACCGTTTCTTATGATCTTCTAGAAAACTTTATTGAGGGATTAGGTAATTTCTATTTTTTAAGAGTCTTCAAATAAACTTCAACTGACTTAATAATTGATCACTATACATTGTCTTCTTCTCTCATTAGGCTTCTTGGTTTTGAAACTTCCACATTTTGCTCTTATGTTACTTCCCACGGAGTTCCTTACATCCATGATGTTACTGGAAACTATTTACAATATATAGCTCGCTGCATGAAATCTTGGGTGCGCTCAAGTGAAAACACCACCATTGATGCTACACTTATATGCGCTGACTCTCTTAGGATTGAGTGTTCAGAGAACATTTATACCCGTACATTTCATAATGCTGAAAAAGAGGAGTACTATTTAGTGGAAACTCATGTTTTTCGTCCAAAAAAGAACGACAGTAAAGATTACTTACTATCAGATGAAAGGATTAACATCTTCTAATCCTCTTTTGAGCCGATTTAATAAAAGAACAACTAATAATAATCATAATAATCTCAATAAAGCAATTTAATCAATCTCAATAGTGAATCAAGACTAAAGCAATTAGATAAAACATCTAAAAGAGCTATAGAAAATGGCTTAAAAGAATAAAATAAGAATTTACTCTATAATGTTTTAGAAAATAACATTAATGATGCTAATGATTTACTTTCATCACTGCTGTTAAATCTTGCAAAGAATTAAACTAAAATTGAATTTGATGCCACTAATTAATCATAAGTAAATGATAATAATGATAAATATTTGCAACAATTTAAAAAACTAAATTCAAAGCGCAAAGTCTCTGAATCCATGCTAATAATTAATAACAATAATGAATTTGATGATTCAGAAAAAAAAATATAAAAGAAGCTTTGCAAATACAGACTTATTTGAAATCTTTAACTAGCTAACTAACTAACTAATTCTAAAGTACTACCGAACTAGCAGTTTTGATAGCAAATTGGTTTTGTCTCAAAACTAGTTTAGTAATCAATTAATGTAAATCAAAAGCAATTTTTGCTTTGTATCTTAATTTGCTTACTAATTTCCTCAATATATTTATAAAATTTCTTATTTCTTTAAATTTTAAAATTAATTTGGAAATATCTTTCTATTTTATTTTCAAATACTCTAAATTATAATAAACCAAATAATTTCTTTTACTAACCATTACTACCAAAAAACTCTGATAGAATAGCTTTCTTTTCAACTATCTTGATAGAAAAGATCAAATTAATTATAAAAATCAGTTTATATATATAATCATTTCATATTTTAACATTAAAAGTGTTTTGGGTAAGCAAAAATTAAACATATAAATCTATATAATTTTAATTATACTTTTAAATTATCAGAGTTGAACTTTATATAATTTAAATGTATAACAATATATTAATATATTAGTATTTATTGTATCACTATTAAATTAAAGTATTTATCTAATACTAATAAAAATTAATTAACTTTATTTTCTTTTTTTTCAGATAGTAATATATATAAACAAACTCATGTAAATACTTATAATAAACAAATAAAATATTATGAAGAATTAGAACAAGTAATAATTTATTTTTTTATAATATTCTTTTTTTTATTTTTAAAAAAGTTTATAAAATATAAGTTTAAAAATAACAAATATTTATTTTATTCTTATTCTAATAAAAAATATTAAAATTTTATAAACTGTTTATTTTATTTAAACATTAATATTTTGAAACCTAAAGTATCAAATTAAAGATTGACCTTATTAATAGGAATAACAAGTGAAGAATATATTTTTCCTCCTTTAATTATTTTTTATGAATAATTATAAAAAATTATTAATTTTTAAAATTAAATTTATCAATAACTTATTTTTTTTAAATAAAATCTTATTTATTATTTTATAAAATAAATTTGTAATTAATATTATAAATAAATGGCAAATAATAATGATACAAATTATTCCATTTTTTTAGTAAAAAACACAAATAAATTGTATACATTTTTGGTTTTCTTAAAAATGTTTTTAAAAATCTTTAAAAAGTTCTTTGTTTTACTAAAAATTAAATGCAATAAATTTTTGATCAAGTTTAGTACAATATTTATATTATTTTATTTTTATTTGAATCTTATTTGATATTTTTATTTTTTTCATTTATATTTTTTATTTTTTTTTTCTGTTAAAAATATTTATTTAATTTTTTTTTAGACGTTAGGTATTTTTTTTCTTTTAGATATTTGAGTTTAAGCTAGTTATAAAAAAATTTTCTTTATCAAAGAAAAACAAAATGCAATAGTTAGTAATATCGTAAGCTAAGAAAGAGTTAATATATTTAAGTTGAATTTTAAAGTGTAAAAGAAGGCAATTTAGTTATCATTTTAGAATAATTTTGATAGGAAGTATTAAGCTAGGTTTATCAATCAGAAAAAAAAGTTTATGGTTTTTGATGTGATGATGATTTGGAGATTTTGATTTTACCAAAAAAGGCCCAAAATGTATCTAATATTTTTTTCAAAAACTTTCATTTAAATTTGTATGGTAGTCATTTTCATTCGAGAAATAATCTTAAGCAACCACAATTACTAAAAGCGCTCATATCAAAAGATTGAGTTTTTATTAATGAATTAATGATGAAAATTCATTAAGATAGCTTAAAGTTTGGCTTGATTTAGAATCAAAACCTAATTGTGAAAAGAAAAGATATTTACTCCTAATGCTAATGACTTTATTGGGATTAAAAACTATTTTTTATTTCAAATACATTTTAAAGCTTTTATATGAAATTGCTTAATAATTGGCTTGTTTTTGATTAATAAGCAAATTAATAATTATATATTATTACTTTATTTACCTTTAAGCCTGTTTATATCTGCTTTTAATTATTTTCAATATTATAAAAATTAATTAATTTTTATTAGTAAATTTTTATTTTGATTTATTTGCTTCATAAAAAATAAACAAAAATCTTTTTTTATAGTTTTATAAAGCTAAAATCTTAAATTTTTTATAATTTTTTAAAACAAATTATATATATTATTTTATTTATTAAAAAAAAATACTACTTTATTGGATTTATACATTTTATAATATTTTCAAGATTAATTATTTTAATTTAAAGTATCAACTGATTGTTTCTTTTGATTTTTATTTAAGAAGTTTTAGCTGCTCATTTGTGAATTTGAGGAGTCTTAGCTTTCACTTTAATCGCTGTTATCCTCAATTTTATTTTCATCAAATGCACTTTTATACACTATGGATACAGCCTTTTTAAGTACTTTTTATTTACGCTAAATCTATTTTATTTATGAATTAACTATTATTGGTTAGCTTATTTTGTTTAATAGAATTAATTGTTCTGGGATACACAGTTTCTGCATATACTATTCTTCAATAAAGAGCCTCATTTCCATTTTGAGAAGCTTATAAGCAAGGAATGATCTTGACTTATAATATTTTCTATATTAAGGATATTTCTTTGATAATCCTATAAATGATTCTATAGACATAATTAAACGTCTATGTATATATTTATAAGCTTGAGTCTCAAAGAATATTTTTTATAGAGTTTACTTTTATTTATTCCATAAATTATCTAATTCTATTTTATTTATTAAAATTTATAATTAAGTATAAAAATGAAAGATAAAAAAGAATGTACTTTCTATGATTTCAAAATCAAAACTAGTTAGATCGTCGTAGTAATTATTATCTGCAATATTTTTAAATTTAAAGTCATCTATTATTTAATTTCTATTACAAAACCCAACAAATGTTTGTTTATCCATTTTTTATTTGGCGCTAGCTTCTCTAAATTTAAAAAGATTTTGGATTGCTTTATTGCCATCTGCAAATCCAAAATGCTTCTAAATAAACATAAATTGTTCTTCTGTTATCCTCTCTTAGTCATTTAGAGTAATGCATTCAAATATTGGATTATATTGTTTATATATAAATAGAGAGTGATCTTTAAATTAATTTAGTACAAAAGACAAAATTTCCTAAAATATTTACAAAAGAAATATATTTAAATAAGTTGCAAATTAAATTAAGAGAGCTTACAATAAACTACATTTCTTGTTCTTCTGGTTCAGGAATATCAACAAGGTTATCTCTATCATTGATATCATCGTCACTAATATATGGCTTTAGAAGATGCATAACAATATCAAAAATTTTCTTATCTGGAAGATATGAAGATAAAATTGAGGGTAAAAACTTATAAATGAGCGTCGTATTTGTTTTTAATTGAGAATGGATCACTTAAATTTAATTATTTCCTGATTGATTTTCCACTGCTAAATAATAAAGCATCTAGAGATATATGTTTAAATATTCTGGTTAATCGTAAAATTCTTAATTTGATCTGCAAATACCTTATAAAAAACAACAAACCAATTAATTTAATTTTGCAAATTAATCAAAACAATAAAATATTTACCAAGCAGAGAATTAAACATTTATATTTCTTCATAAGATTTTGGGATTATTTAGCATTTTTCAGCAATTTTTTTAATTTTAGAAATACTTGTTGCAGTTTTTGGATCAGCAGAATTTCCTGTAAAAAAATCTCTTAGTAAGATACACAATGGCTTATTTAATTTGTATCCTTTTTTCAAATTTTAAATAAATTCATAGTAAATTGATTATAACATCTTCCTTATTTAAATCACAGTATTCTTATGTGCAATTGCTTTTTTATAATTAAATAAAGTACAAATTATTCATAAATGGAACAAAATAAAAAATACTTACTTTCTTAATTAAATGTTGAAATTTTATTTGAATGTTATTGTAACTACTCTATTGCTTAATACGTTTCAGAGTCTTGGATATTTTATTTTATTAAATAATCTAAGCTTAGAGAATTTTAACTAAATTTCATGCCAGCAGTACTACTTTTTACAATTTTCTTAATTTTTTGTATTGATTTTTTACTCTCAATATATTTTTTTTGATCAACATATTAATTGAGTCCTTAAGAAATGTTCATTTAATTGTTTTGAGCTGGAGTTGAGGCTAAAGTAAATAGTTAAGTTACAATTTAGGATTATCTTCTTTATTGGACAAGATTTTTAGCTTTTAAACTCTCATTCAAATTAGAAAAACTTTAATTTTGCTAAGATTAAAGTATAGGTGAGGGTGCATCTTTTTGACTATGTAACATATTTAGCATTATAGAGGCTCGCTTTTTTATTTGTGTAGCCTGTTTCCTTTAATTTTCACTTTCGTTGATCATATTTTAAACGTTTTAATGGTTTTAAAATGGTTCTTTAATTTGTATAGTTCCAAAGGAAGAAGAACTATGATTTTTTGCTCGCCCTTCGTGCATAGAGCTCACAATATTCTTAGTTGAGGGAGAATTATTCTACTATCATTTTAACAAAAACTTTAAATTAATAAAAATTTAAAATGAATTTACTTCCTCTTCTTCTGTTGAAATATCAAGCTCATCTAATAGTTAATTAATTTTTTTTTAGTCTTTTAATAATTCTTCAATTTACTGATCTTTAACTACTAATTAATTCTTTAGCTCATCATATTCCATGCCTTACTCAACCATATTAATTTAAAATTTTACTTATTTGTTTTAAAGTTATTCTAACCTTAATTTAATCTCGCTCGAAAGAGATTCAAACTACTTTAATGTTTCTCTTGTAATTTCTACAAAATTTGTTATATTTTATTTTGGGTTTCTTGTTTCTATCTTAACAATCTTAGTATAATCTAGTATTTTTTTGAGAAAGATTTTCAATTTTTTTTATGACTCAAATTCATAATCGTTGTCTTGATTCTCGTCAATTTTTAATTCAGGTATGCTTTCTTCTGTGTCATTTGCAACTGCTTAAGATGGAGATTTAAGAAGAGAAGACATTGAAAACAAGCTTACTCTACTCTTTTTTAAACCTTTTATAAATTTTAATAAACCTTTTAAATTGACTCAATAAATACTAATATAATTACTCTGTTTCTTTTATTAAGATATCTGATATTTACTAAGGCTTGGAATATTTAATTCTTCAAGAGAAGTCCTTTTTTGATCTTTACTTTCTTAATAAGACAGCTAATTTGAATCGAATTCTTCAGAGATTTAACCATCAATTTCTAGCTATTTATTACTTGTTGGATCTACTTTTAATTTTTTAAGGTAAACAGTCTTTAGTTTCTCAAAATCCTCTCCTTTTATAGCAGTCATATCTGTTTACACAAATTAGTTTTTTAATTATTTAGGATCTGTTTGAGTTTACTGCTCTAAAACTTAATTTTCTGTTTAGATTTCTATTGATTTTTTTTGGTTTAGGATAACTTGAATTCCTTTACTAGTCTATATAGATATTTATATGAGTAAATTATATTGATTAAATGATTAATTAAGTGATGAATTACCATAAATCTATTGTATTCTGTTTCAGTTTCCTAAGAAATCTTTTTAATTTCCTCTACCTAGGTTCCCTAAGTAAAAAATTTTTTTTAAATTCATATTTATTTAAAATAAGGAATTTACTTTTTCTTCAAATCTTATTTTTCTCCTCTAAAACATCTATTTTATATCTTCGTCATCATCTGCAGATTCATCAGAATCAACAGGTGTTTTCCCTTAACTTATTGCAATAAAAATAAAAAAATTTGTTTTTAATTTTAATAAATTACACAATTTGCTGCATAAATAGCTCAGACTGTTTCTATGTTTACTCCTTTAACTATAAAAGTAAAATTTAATAAATTTTTGTATAAAATAAAATTTTATGTACTTAAATAGATTCTTTTATTCTTTTGAAGTCTAACTTTCTTGATAATAGTCCTTTTGTGGCTTCCATGTATTGCTAAAGGAGGTAATTCTCCTGCTCTTATGGTAGTTTCCCAGTATTAATCATTGCTTGGATGTACTCTTTTGATGTTTCACAATATAAATTGTTGATAGTCTGTTTTTCATTTTTAAGCGCATTACATAACTTTTGCAATCTCTATTTATAATTTAAAATTTTATTTAACTTTGCCTGAATTTAAAAATATTTTACTTTATTTAATTTTTTCTCCATTCTATATTTTTTTATGACTATCTCCAATTAATTTTTATTAGTTATATATTTGTTATTATTTTCTTCATAGTACTTTTATGATAAAATTAATTCATCTTTGTACCTGTTATGCAGTTATTTTATTGAATTTATAGTGTCCCATTCTACTTTATTATTTTCTTTTGAATAAAATTCTACTACTTTCGTTGCTACCTCTACGTGATTATTCCAAATTGTCTAAATTAAGTCTGCTCTATCTTTACATTCAAGAGATATTTATCTAAGTAATTCACTTATGCAAGCATTAAAAACTAGTTGTTGCTAAGTAAATAATTTATGAAGCGATGTATTTTATTTAGCTATTCCATCAAGAGATTATACCATCCACATCTTTATACTTTCTACCTCTTTTCTTTTTGATAAATACTCATTCATTTTATATTGACCTTGGTTCTACTATTTCTGTTTTTATTTTATTTAGGATTAGTGTTTTAAAAAAATATTTTGCTCAAAATAATTAATTTAATTTGATTTGCATTTTATTCAAATGAAATAATTTACTAGTAACCACAAAAAATTCTTTAAAATTTTAGATAGAAATATTATTTATTACCTATTAATTCATATATGCAATAGCAAGGTTATTATTTTTATAAAAAGACAAGTTTTAAGGGGTTATCATCTGTGGTTGTTTATGGACTATTCCATCAATAGCCTCAATGCTATCGATTCATTTGATGTCTAAAGGATTAAATTATTCATTGCCTATAAAAGAAACCATTTGTTAGTTGAATGCTTAAGAAAAATTAGATAATGTTTTATGGTGCATTTTATTTTATTCTTGGATGTTTTTGCTAGAAGATTGAACTGATTTTTTTGAATTAGATTGTAAGTTAAAAGCATAATTATTAGAATTTGTGGCAGCTGATGTATTTGTGTTAAATTCAGAAACAAATTTATTTGATGCGACTGATTTTTCGATATCTAATACAGTTTTTTTTGGGTCTAAAGGAGATTGATTATCAAATGAGTTCAACTAGATATAAAAATCTTATTTTTTCTTTTTACGAATTTCTTCTATGTCATTAATTTATTTTTAAGAAAGTAGCATAGAAGATAATTTATTTTTTTAACTTTTAAATCCTCTAGAAATTGATTAAGAATTTTCATTTCTTTTGATATTCTATTATAATTGAATACTCAAATTATCTGAATCCTTCCTACCTAAAATTCCGAAATATTACTTATCTGTTTCATTAAAAGGAGTTGCTATGCTACTTCTTGTAGAAAAAGGAATTATTTTGCCATTATTTATATTGTTGTAATTATTATAATTATGCTAACTGTTATCACAGGATGATTGCTTAGGAGATTATAGTTTATGTAAAGATTAAGAGTGGTTCATATTCTTAATCTATCTACTATTTACATCCTATCTGTTAGTATACATTTGTTAAGAATATGATTATGAGAATGGTTATGAAGAATGAATAGGCTATTAATTCAGATTTAACAGCTAGCCTTTATTAGATTCTAACAAATTTTTAAGGGTTATTTTCTATATTGAATTGCTATTTTATTTTGCTCGAGATTGCTACCTAGATAAAGTTTACGACAATCCATGATGAAAACGATTTTTATTGACTTGAATTTATTTATTTGATATTTATTACTCTTAGTTGACAGTTTTTATTTTATCTTCTACTGTATTGCTCTCAGGTATTTATTATACAATATTGTTTATATTATCTATCTGCTTAGATTCTACATCTTAAATTTATGCTAAATTTGAATTCTTTTTATTTGGAAAAGAAAAAGATGTTTGGTGGCCTTTGCTTTTTTAGATCTCAACATTATTTGTAGTCTATTCTTATTTACTGAGCATAACATTTTTATCTATTTTTAATTAATTACTATTATTCGTAGGATCTTTAGTTTTTGGTGACTTTCCCTATTTATTCAATTCCAAATCATCATCATCCTCATATATTGCACATATTTTATTATATTTCGTTTCTAAAAAATCACTCTTAAGGCTACTAATTATATTCTACTTAAGGAGCTTTGTTTCATCACTATCCTTATCTATTTTTCCCTAAGGTATTTACTTATTATTTTATTTTGTACTTATACTCTTTTAATTATTTATGTGATCCATTTCTAGTTTTAATCAGATCTATCTATCTATTTAAAAATACCAAAATTAATAATCAGATATTAAGCAAGTATTATTTGTTAAGCAAGTAAATTAGTTTTAAAATCGTTATTAACAAACAATAATTTTTGTTTCTTAGTATATTAAAGCTTTGAAATAACCAAAATATATTATTAAAAAAATATTATGCTAAAAATTTAAAAAGTAAATTAAAAAAAAAAATAATATTAAAATTCGTATTAAAAAATCAAAATTTTTTTTATTTTAATAATTTAGTTATGAAAAATATAGAATTTATTTATTTGTTTTTTTAACATTCAAAAGTATTTATAGTAAATAGTTAATTTATGATTATGTTCATTTAATTAAAAGCTAAAAACTTTTATTATAATTAATCAAAAATATTCTTAAGAATTGTTTTATCTCTTTATTTTAAACAAATATTCATTTTTATAAATTATCTTTATAAAATTCAAATATTTTTCTATTCTTTATAGTAATCATTTGCTAAAAATTTAGATTTTAATTTATTTCATTGAATTAAATGTTAAAAACACAGAAATTAGTGAATTCTATTAAATATAATTAGAAAGATAATTAATTGTATTATTATTGTGTAATATTGAAATTTTTTTAAGGAAATGTTTTTAAGTTTATAATAATTGAATAGATAATATTACTATAGAAAAAATATATTGAAATATTAAATTAAGTTTTTTTTAATCAAATTTCTAATCTATTTATAGGATTAAGTAAATTAAAAATTAGATTGGAAAAAAATATTTGATTCAAGGATTTATTTTATGATTGATATTAAGATTTGAATAACTATGTTAATTAATTTTTTTATTTTCATTAAAATTATGTAAATTTTGTATCATGAAAATAAATTTATTGCAATTTTTATGAAAAATAAATGGGAAAATAATAAAAATTATTTTTATACAAAAAAAGTATTTTATAAAATTGAATTAAAAGTAAAAAAACTGAATGCAAATTTAAAATAATTCAATTAATTTCTAAAATAGATTTGTAATATCAATCAATCTTTAAATAATAAAAATGGTTTATTTAAATTAATATAGATTAATTAGTAAAGGTAAAAGAAATTTGTAATTGTTCTACAAGCTTGCTTGAGTTCTGAAATTTGACCATCCTTAAAATGTCCAGAAAAATCAAAGAATTTTTTATAATTAAATAAATTTTGTATTTTTTGGAAAAATCTAATTTGTAAAAAATCTAAGTTACTAATATATTTAAATAATATAGAATAAGGATTAATTTCTAAAACTCAAGCAAGTAAAAAAAGTTAAATTTAACAAAAGGAAAATATAATTGAATAAAATAGGGTAATGGATGAGTAAGAATTAAAGATAAATGGGTAAATAAAGATAATAAATTCATAAATAGAAGGTGAGTGCTATATCTAAGAAGTATACGCTCTCAAATAATAATAGTACAAATAGTTCTTAGTAATACTCCTCAACATAATTACTTTTGGAGGCTACTACTTGTTAGAAAACTGGTACGAAAGAAGCCTCTTGAAGCTTAGATACTGCTATACTGATGATATTAAACAAGCCACTCATTTCCTGATAGTTTAGCTAGACAATACGTTTCAGATAGTTAAACGTAATGATATAATGATACCAGAGGAAGAAAGTAATTTATTTTAATAACAAGCAAATCAATTTAAAATATAAATCTCTTAGAAAAAATAGTTAAAAGATAAAAAATATAGAACACCACTAATTTCTATCAAAAATTAGTAAATATTTGATTGTTTTTTATTTTATTAAAATGGTAGATTTTGAGATTCAATTGTAATCAGCAATATCTTTTGATAATAGGTAAAAAGTTATAATTAATTTCATTTCGTTTAATTTTGAACAATTAAATAAACATATCATAAACAAAGGAATAAAATTTATAATTTATTTTTTATAAGGCATTTATTTTTAAAATAATAAAATTTCAACTGTTTTTTTAAATTATTTTGGGTTTATTGTAAAAGGTTTTTGAGATATATCTATAGTGAAGAAGAGAAATACTTTAAATGCATTCACTTTAATTACACTAACTTTTTGGAAAAGAATTAACTAGGAAGAAAGGGATTGAATTAATAACAGCTTTAACTCTTGGAATAGTGCTATGGTAAATGTATCATGTAAATTCCTATACCAAGTTACTGGAGCTATTTGCACAAAGAGTTAATAAATCCCTTCTTTATGTTCTAAATATTCAGTGTGTGCATATGGGCATACGATGATTATTATGCTTTTTGTATAGCAATTACTTTGATTTTGAGCATTTCAACTGCTTCTAACATTTGCTAAATTCGTAGCAACTTAGCTTCTTTCACTAAAATTGCCTTTTATGAGACTGAAATTATGATTAAAAGAGATAAAATTGAAAAATAGACATCTTCTAATATACTCCCAGGAGATTTATTTTACATCAATGGTATAATTTATTAATTTAGTAGGGATAATAGTTATTTATGTGATTTTATTATTAGATTAAATGAAAGTTCCTTGTGATTGCATTTTAATATAAGGCTAGGCACTTGTTAATGAAGCTAGTTTGACAGGTGAGTCCGTTCCAGTTTTAAAATACAATTATGAATTTAATGAAGAAGTAGATAAAAAGTGTATTTTATACGAAGGAACTAGTGTTATATAAATATAAAATAATACTTCTGAACACGGATGCTTAGCTTTAGCTATTAGAACAGGGTTTACTACTCATAGAGGTTAACTAGTAAGATCTATTCTATTTCCTAGACCTCACTCTTTTAAGTATTTTAAATAAATTATTACAATTTTTCAAACTTTCTTTCCAAAAATAGATTTTATGAAGAATCAATCAAATTTTTGAAATTCTTATTTGCTCTCACATTTGTTGCATTTGCTATTCTTCTTCCTAGACTTTATCAAACAATGGAATTGCACTACATAGCTTTGAAGCTAACAGATTTACTTACTGTAACAGTTCCTCCTAGTTTACCTTTTGCATTACAGGTTGGAGTTGTATTTTCTATGTAAATGCTTAAACAAAAAAAAATTTATTGCATAAACTCAGAAAAAGTAATTAATTATTAAGTATTCAAACATAAATTTTATGCTTTTAAATAATATTTTAAATGAATTAACAGGTAGTAGTAGGAGGTAGAGTTGATACAGTAGTTTTTGATAAAACTGGTACTTTAACTGAAGATAGAATGGATTTAAAAGGATTTTTACCTATTGATGATAATGGGAACTTCTTTAAAAATGAACTTGTAAAGGAAGATATTTTGAATGTTTTTTAAAAAGAAAACACTTAGCATATATCCAAGTCAATGTAAATAAGTTTGAATTGTATGGGATCATGCCATTCTATAATGATAAGAAAAAACTAGTAATGTTCTCCAAAGTAAGATGCACTATAAAATAATTATAAGAATCATTTAATTGGTGATCCTATGGAGATATAATTACTTAATATATCAGGATGTAAATTGTATGCTAATGGCGACATTTCCAGTTCATTTGGTTAGTAATTTAAAATAATTAAAACACTTGAATTTTCTAGTGAGAGATAAAAAATGACAGTTATTTGTGAAGACAAATCAGAATTAATCTAAGAAAACAAATTTTTGTATGTATTTTCCAAAGGAGCACCAGAAGCAATACATAAAATTTGCAATAATTACCCAAAAAACTATAATAAAATGCTTGATAAATACACTTAGGAGGGATTAAGAGTTCTTTCACTTGCTTATAAAAAGCTACCATTTTCTTTAATAAGTTAATTCCAGTAAAACAGTTCATAAAATACCGATCAAAACAATTCAAATGTTAATACTAATAATCTATAGCCAGAGTCTATAGAGAGTGAAATGAATTTTTTAGGATTTGTATTTTTCGAGAATCCTTTAAAAGAGGCAACAGCTTAAACACTTTAGTAACTAAAAGAGGCTAAAATAAATATAATAATGGCCACTGGTGATAATCCATAAACTGCTCTTTCAGTAGGAGAGAAATGCCATTTCTTTGACTTTGAGGATAACGTCACTTTTATCAATCTTGCACAATTAGGAAATAACAAAAGACTAACTCTTACTAATAGTAAATTCAATACATACGCAGAAGTATCAGAAGTAGATGAATTAGATGAATACCTTTCAGATGAGCTATCCTCATTTAATTCTACTGATTCTTAAGAAAACAAAGATTAATCTGAGTAACCTTTTGGTAAAGATAAAGAATAACTCAAATTATTAAAATCTTTAAAGCAAGCAGAAGAATTAAATTCATAAGGCAGGCCTAGAGATTTAATAAGCAAAAATGAAAATGATGAAAGAAAAAAACTATCAAATAAGGAATCCAGCTAGGTAGATGATATTGAATTGAAAGATAATATTTTAATTTAGTAAAAATCTAGTGGTAATAAGAGCTAAACAAAAGATATTCTTAATGGCGAGATAAAGTAAAAATGTAAGGTGAATGAAAAACAAGACTAACTTTATATTTGTGACAAAAATTCCACAACTTCCTCATCATAGAAAATTGGAGATGAGTCTATAGATATAGAAAATGATTAGTAACTAAATAAGTAGTCTAATAGTAATAGCAGTGAAGATTTAAAAGAAGAACCTGATAGTTTACATTTGCCAATTTCATAATATGTATTGGACTCATTTATCAGAGAGGCTTTGGTAAAAATTTGATAATTAGAAAATGATTTATTGATTTTTTTTTTTATAGAATTAAAAGTCAGAAGGTTTTGTTATGAATGGAGCTGTTTTTGATGAAATATACTTTAAAGGTGAAATTAACGATTTATCCCTTATGCTATTAGAAAAAACAAGGATTTTTGCTAGAATGAAACCAAACCATAAGACATATTTAGTCGAATTACTTTAAAAAAGAGTAACTAATTAATATAATTTTCATACAAATTAATTTATATCCATATTTTAATAATATTAAGCAAAAGGCTGTGGCAATGGTTGGAGATGGTGCAAACGATTGTGGTGCTTTAAAATAAGCAGATATTGGATTAGCACTTTCTTAATTAGAAGCATCAATTAGTGCTCCTTTTAGTGGTGAATGCATTTCAAATATCATAGAAGTGCTTATTTAGTGCAGGGCAGGACTCAAAACTGCATTTAATAATTTCAATTTTATAGCCATGTACAGTATAGTATAATTTACAACAACAACTATTTTATACTACTGCTTTTCCATGTAATCTGATCTTTAGCTTCTTTACATCGACATCCTTGTTGTTTCTTCCTTAATCTTAACTATGGGTACAACTAATTAATTAAGTAATATAAACAGTAAGTTATAAATTAATTTATTTTAAAAGGTATGACAAGCGCTTCAAATAAACTTTCAATGCAACTTCCAGACCAATCATTGATTTCTTTGAAAAACATGCTTTCTCTTGGTGGTCATACTCTATTAAATATAATTACATAATTGGTAATATTATTCTTGCTATCTAAGCAAAGCTTTTTTGAAGGAATAGAAGCTAATAAGTAGTTTTATGAGAAGGAAGATATCATGACTTGGAATTCCTCGGAGGTTTCTACTCTCTTTCTCTTTTCTAATTTTATCTATTTAGCTTTATCAATATGCTATTCAGATGGAAAGCCATTCAAAAATAACTTCTACACGAATAAAGTAATCAATTATATCAATTTAATATTAATTTTAATCTGTTTCTATTAATAAAGCTTTTTATTTGCAACTTTATGGTACTTTTAGCCTATTGCATTTAAATGTGCTTAGTTCCATCTCTCAATTACTACTATTTCTACATCAACACATCTATGTCTTTTTCTTGGTGTTCATTTATGTGCATAGCAGGTATTGGTTATATACTTTTAAGTTATTTCTATGAGAATACTCTCTTAGGTATAATTTATGCTGCATTATAAAAAAAGACAAAAAAAGAATGAATAATATCAGATAAGATTGCTAGTATAAACATATAATATTGATATTCTTAGGAAAATAATCTTATCATAAGCTATAGTGTTTTATTTGTTTTTTATGTTATAAATAGTATTGAAAAAAACATTTATTAGACATTTTTATGAGAGGAATTTACATTTTATACAATTATTATTATTTTAAATGTTTAAACTCCAAATCATACTTACATAAAATATTATTTTATGAAGTAGATTTAAGTAAAATAAAGATTTGGAAAAGCTAAAAAAATAAATAATTTTAGAAAAAAAAATACATGAGTTAAAAAGAAAGTATAATTATAATGTTTTTGTATTTTATTATTGTTGATTTTAATTTGGCTAATAATACACTTTTTAAGTTTTCATGGAAGCTCTTGAATTTTAGAGTTCTGCAAAGGATTCAATATTAAAATTAAAAATTTACCGCTTGCTTGTAGGATTTTTTGTAGGGATTTCATTAAGTTGTTCCCATTAAATTCTAAACTGGCTACTATCTCTAATTTCTTGTAAATATCATAAAATCATTTGTTTAATTACATTATTAGTTCTAATTACTTATTTTAAAATATTTCAAATATCAATAGCAAATAGCGAAGGAAACTCTATTTAAAATTTAGTTTATTATCTGCTTGAAGCTTTCTTCTTTGTTTCAGCTGCTCCGCTTGCAATTATGAGTGATAATGTCCTTATTATTTCTGCATGCCTTCTTGTTTAATTGATGTTTTACATAATTGTCATTGCAGCTTTATAATTCTTCGCATCAAATATCTTCTTGCAGTAAATTTTTTATCTCTTACAATTAGACAAAAGGAAGGAAAATATATTATTTTTAATAAATAAAAGATATTTCATTACTATATTTTTTGCCTTAAGTAGGTCTATTCTCTTTGGTAGACTTCTAGTTATGATGAAAAATTGGTATAGTAATAAAAAGCTAGTACTTTGTGTTGGTTTAACCTACTTCTTAAATGAATTTTTCAGTATACTAACAGTTTATTGGGACCAAGGAATTGCAAATTAAGGTATATGATATTTGTGTTATTATTTTTTCATTTTATTATAGATTTAAATAATAACATAAATTAAAATTTTGTATTGCTCATTTTAAATAAATGATTTGAAGATTCGCTTTAAAAAGTAGTGTTAATTATGAAGGCTTTAAAATGTTAATTTAAAATTAATGTTTTAGATTTTGTGAATTAAAAAAATTTTTTAGCTTAAATATTTTAAATATTTTAACTTCAAAATTAATTTATTACTTTTAAATTTATATTAGAAATAAATGATGTTAAAGACAGAATTATGTTTATTTGTTTACTACTTAGTACAATATTAGGTTTAATTATCCAGGGTAAACCTAGTATTATGGGGTTAAGTATTGTTAATGAAGATGATGAAGGCTAGTAAGATCAGAGTGAAGCTAATTAAGAATAGAAAAAGGAAAAACATTAGAATTAATAAGGAGGAATTATTTAAAATGTTTGGGGACTGAACTAATCATTTGTTAAAAAAGTTTATGAAGATGATAACGATGCTCCAAAAATAAATTTTTTTAAATAGCTACCATAACTAAAACATCTGCTTTTCTTTTTTATATCTTCCATTTGCTTAAAATTATTTGATTGGTACACAAGAAATTAATTGTTAGGATCACTTTAGCCATTTATTGATCAATAAGATTTCAGTAAATATATCTTTTATTTAGGAATGTTCGGATTGGGAGGTATAGGTGGGATAGTTGCTCTTGGAATAATACTTGATGTCCGTAACCAAGAATTTACACTAAGAATGGCTATTTGCAGTGCTATAGGATTATCAATTTCCTATATTTCTTCATTGCTTTACTATTATGGTATAATTCCTTAATTAGCTTATGAAATACTTGTTGGAGCCTTTGAATTTAGCTTTTACTGCACCTATTAGGTTGGAGTACCTATTGTTTTGGTTTTTGATCTATTGAGATATGGTGATTTTTCATATTTAATTATTCCTATATTCTCTGCTTTAGATAGGATAGTAAATGCACTGTTTAATATATTTAATAAAGAACCATAAAATTGGACGGATTCAAGCACTGTGGTATAACCATTGTGCATATCTTTGATGTTTTTAAGCTTGATGATTTAATATCTAAAGGATAGACAGCGCTCCTCTAAAAATTTTTAGGAATAACTTGATGAGGACGATGAAGATGAAGTTTAAGGAAAAAATACCAACAATTTACTTTCAGAAATATTAGAAGATAGAAAAGGTGATGGTGATTAATCCAATCTCAATCGAAGCACTTCTAAGAATCTTACAAAAAACAATTTTAAAATCTAAATATCCAGTGACGATGCTTTGAGCTAAGATATTCACGAGCACTAATTTAAGAATAGTTTGGAACAAGATACTAAATTTGTGATTGAAAAAAGAAATGTTTCGTTGAAGGATAATATTTCTTCTGATTTTGAATGAACCACAAAAATTTTACCTTTTGAGAACAAAATGATTGGAATGTAACATTGTGATAATTTCATCTCAGAATTAATAAAAAAATAACGTATTAAATAAACTTTTTATAAAAATGTATAATATTATTTTCCATTTTCAAATAGACTGAAAAGTGATTTTATTCGTTGATATGATTAATTTGCATTTTTACTAGCTGGATTTTGACAAAATTAATAAAATTTGTGGCATTTTTTAAGTATTCTATAAATAATATTTTTTTCTGGTAAAAATCAAATAAACCTTATAAATCACAAATTTTACATTATTAATAAAGTAGTGTCTGTATGTATGTAGCCTTATATATGTATAAAATTAAATTTTTAGGCTAAAGGTATTTATTAAATATTCAATACCAACTTTTTACATTTTTAAAAGATATTGTTTTAGATTTGTCATTAACTCAATATTTTTTACTGAACATGTTAATGGGTATCATCAGTTTTAAATATATCGATGCTTTTATAAAGCAATTTTAGATATAAGCAGCAAATATCAATAGTAGTACGGATACACATTTATAGAGGAGTAAATTAAATTTAGATTAAATTAAACAATTAATCAATCAATTAATTCATGCAAACAAACCTTAATGAAAAAATAATTTGTTTTGAAAATAAAAATTTAGTTATAATGTAGATTCAGTTTTATTACTTAAGTAATTTTATTAAATTTAATTAACGATACATAAACAGATCATTTATGAAGGGAATTCAAAATTTTTGCTTTAATGTGTTAGATTTTCTTTACATTTTAAAAATATATCATTTAGTTTGATCTTACTTTTTAATTAAAAGAGGGAGATGGAAGAAAGAAATTATGAGAGTTAATAAAGAAAAGATAATAATTAATAATACAACAATTACAATTTCTGTCTAGCTTTTCCTCTGATATTTATTTATTCAATAAAAACCTTAACTTGATAGATAGAAATTAAAAATTTGAAATCTGCTAAAAAGTTAATCAACTTGATTATAATTAAATCATAAAACAAACAAAAAATTAGTTTCAAGTCATTTGATAAATAAAAAAATTATTAATTTTAAGCAAACTGATCCAAATCTTTACCTGAATATTATTTAAAAATAACATAATTATTTAAAATAATAAATAACACTAAAATGCAACAAGTAAATATTTACGTTAATTTATTTATTTTAAAATAGCCAATTCATCTTGAAGATATTTAAAATTTTCATGCTAAAAAACCATTAAATAATTTACTTAATTTTATCAATCAATAACTAATTTTTATAAATAGAAAACACTATTACAGATTTTGCAGTAGAACTTAGAGTTAGAGTGTTTCTAAAAATTTAAGCTATTTAAAAATATTTGCTCTTAAATATTGCTAATTCATTATTAGAATAAAGCTTACAAATATCTTTGCCCTGAAAACATCTTTGTTGATGACAATATGAATGTAAGATTACATTTTATAATAATTTTTTATAAAGCTTGATGAAATAATTATTTGTAGGTAACTCTGAGAGAATTTAATGATGACTCTAATGTTTAAAGTGAGCACTAAGACTGGCTTTTTTAAAGTCCTGAACTATAAATGTCATTTAAAGATTCTTAAAATAGCTCAATTACATAAAAAACTGACATCTGGTCTATAGGGTTGTTACTTAATGTTGTTTTTACTTTGAAAAATTTAATTTCAATGAGAGGAAGGATAGGTTTTTCTAAAAATTCAGAATATTTTTTCGAAATAATTCCCATATGCATGAAAATAAAACCTGAAGATCGTCCTAGTTGCTTTGAATTAGTATCCTTTTTAGAAGATTTTGAAAATAAATACTTAAAATTGCATCTAAATGAAATGAAATAAGCTCATGAAAGCTTTAAAAGAGAAAGATAAATTTCTTCAACAATTAAAATATAGAAATTAGATCTCATAGAAAATGATGGTATTTTTTATTTTTATTTCTATTAATTGATTTGAAAATATCTTAATTTTTTTAAATTACAGATAATTTTTAATTTAAATTTATTATTCTTATTTATATTTTTGTTTTAAAAGATAAAACTATATATTTTTTTTCATAATTAAAAAAAAGACGAGTTAGAAATTAGAGGAAATAATATTGAGTTAGAAGATTTAAAGTTAGAATATAAAAATTTTTCTTTTCATGCCAAATCAAAGAATAGTAATGAACACTTGTATCTTTAAATATAAGATAGACCTTTGAAGCTTAGTTAAAATAAAATTATTAAAGTTGATGATTATGAGATTCAAGTATCCAACTTAGATAATTAAGAAGGAATAATTACATTAAAAACTACTTAAGAAAATGTTTCGTTTGAAAGCTCTTTTAAAATCTAAAATGGTCAATATATAACTATTGGTCCAGACCAGGATGATCAAATCCATCTATTTGGTTTAAATAATGATAGTTCACTAAAAATTGAAAAATTGATAGATGGGTTTTATATTGTATAATAAAGTAGCTTAACTGATAGCAGTAGTAGTCTAAGCTCAACTGACAGTGGAAGAGTTTACTTAAAACTTGAACATGATACTCCTATCTAAAATCAAAGCATCATTTGCAGTGAAACTCAAAGATATTTTATTAAATAAATTTGCTGACTTAACAATACGTACAATAGCTGCTTTATAATAAAATAAAAAACTACTATAATAAATTATTTATATAACTTAACTATTAAAAACTAAAAACTAAAATAATTAAATAATTTAGTTAATAAAATTATTTTACTGTAATTTATTTGTTCATTTATTTTTATTTTTTATTTTCAATTCATTTAAACCATATATGAACTGATCATGTTGACCAAAAAATTAAAATTTTATGTTTTATTGCAATAATTAAATAATAAAAATTTTTAGCAATTTAAATTTTTGGATATATTATTTTGATAGAAATATTTTTTAAAAATAATAAAATAATACAACAATTTACTATTTAAAAAATGCTTGATCACTGATACTGAGTGATCAAGCAAATAATTTAAAATGGAATCTTAAATAACAAAAATTAATTTATTATTTATTTATATTTTAAGTAGTACGTGGAAACAAACAAATTTATAAAAATTACAAAAACTCTGCTAAAAATATAAAATTGAGAATTTATCAGAGTTGGCAATTTGATTTTTGTAAAGATTTACAACATTGATTATATATTTATAAATTTTCTTCATATATTTTTATTTACTTTAAAAATTAATTATTTATTATATTATTTAGCTAATTATTTATTTATTTATTTTTTGGTTTATTTATGATAATAAAAATTCACAAAAGATTTAAAAATATAATGAAAAATACTTACGCATATTTATTTACATATTAAGTAAATTTTTAATCTATTATTAAAATATTTAATTTTTATCCTTCCTGTATTATGTATTTAGTTGCCTAATTTTTTATTGCTGATTATTTTTGTAATTTTTTTTTATTATTGATTGACAGATAGATAGATATATATTATGGTATTGACTAAATTTTACTCAAAATATTGAACATTCTCCTTTTTCTTTTTTACCTTTTCCATCTTTCTAGCTAGCTTATTTTGGTTATACAGCTGCATTATTGCTATATTACTACTATTGTGCCTATTATTAATTATATTGTTATTGCATCTGATAATTGTTTTATTGCTGATTGTATTACTGTTATTGAATATTATTTCCCTACTTTAATTATTATTGTTATTGTTAAATTTGCTATTGTTGCTACTAGTAGTTTCCTTTGTAATTATTCTGATTTTATCCATAATACTAATTTTAAGGATAATACTGTTATTATGGAGCTTATCCAAATTAGTTTTGACCTTAGGGTTATTGCTACTAGTAATAATTGCTAATTTCATTTTCCTCTCCTTTGTCAGATGTGTCATCTGGCATATTATCTTTTGAATCATCGGATTCTTGGTTTTCTTTAATAAACTAATCTTCATTTGGAATTAACTCAACTGTAATTGGTATTTTAGCAGTAAATGTAGGGTTGCGGCTACTTAATGGAATAAGTATCCAATCATATACATAATCAAACTAATATCCTTCCTTTACAAACCTTTCTTTGAATATCTTTTTTAAATATGTGTAATCGGGTTTATCTTCAAATTTTAAATTTCTGCAATAGTTAATGTAAATTGCAAACTCAGGTGGAAGTCCTTTGCAAAGTTCTTCAACAGGAATGCTGGTTTTCATTTCTAAAATCATCTGTTATTTTTAATCACGTGAATTCGTTTTAATTCCTTACCAAGGTAAACTTCCTTTTAAGAAATAAATAAGTATGTAGCCTAAACTCTCCAAATCATCTCTTCTACTTTACTCATATCCTTTATGAGCATTTAAACTTGCATACCTGCATGTACCTATAATTAAAAATTATTAACATAATTTTCAAAGTTTAAAGCCATTTTATAGGTTTAAAAGGATTAGATAATATCATAACGAAAGAAATACCTATTAATGGTTTTTTATCTCTGAATTGAATATGCTCATGAGTTCTTGAATCTCTATATCTCTTAGACAATCCGAAATCAATAGTAAATATATTTTTAGACTTTTTGCCTAATCCAACAAGGAAATTTTCTGGCTTCATATCTCTATGAACGTAAGTTTTAAAGTGAATATATTCTAGATTTGAAATTATCTAATCAGCAATCATCAAAGTTGTTTTCAATGATAGCTTCTTGTTACATAAATTAAATAACTCTTCCATATTTTAGCCTAGTAGTTCCATTACAAGAAAGTTATAATCTCCTTCTTAACCACACCTATAATTACAAAGTTTAATTTTTAATTGTCTATTGAATTTTATAGTATAGTTACCAATGCATATTTGGAATTCCTATACCTCCTTATAGGTTTTACATGATTTTACCTTCATAAAGAAGCTGTTTTAATTTATAAAAATAACAATTTAAGTATTTAAAATATAAAAGCTAGTAAATTGAAATATTTGTAATAATTTTGAGTTATGCTTAGCTTTTATTTGCATATTAATTAAAATAGATTTAATTTCATTAAAATTACTTAAGGGTGTCTACTTTTAATTTCTTCCATCTTGACTGCTACTTCAGTATTTGTCTAAACGTTTTTGGCTAAGTATATAGATCCAAAGGAACCTGTTCCTATTCTTGATCCTAATTTATAACGCCCACAAACTCTTACTTCAACTATACTCATTTATTTTGTTCAAATATACTTTTATTAATAGAAAATAAACAGAATAATATTTTTATTTTTATTATTAACAAACAAAACCTTATTTGCTTATTTAAAATTTCTCTACCAATTTATTTCTAATTAAAGAAAATTTAAAATAAGTTAAAAAAAAAAATATTGTTAAGCAAATTATTGATTTAACTCAAACCTAAGAAATGATGTTTGCTTTAAATTATTGATGCAAAATAAAACTATAAAAATAAAAATTATTTCTTACAAATTTTAATATTTATTTTAAAACAATGATAATCAAATATAAAAATAAATTTTAACAACAATTTTTTAATAAAATTTTTCTGAATTATGTTTTATTTGTTACTTATATATATTTATATTTATAATATCACATTTTTTTATCATCCTTGTATTCATTTACTAGCTAGATGGGAACAATAGGATCTATTGGGAATTCCTAATTAAATTAAAATAATTATGTTGATTTTCATTATGAAAAATATTTAGATTTTAAAAATTGTTTTAAAAAAGATCAAAAATATTATTTACTCTTGGAACATTTTCAGAGAACATTGAATATTCTTCGTATATTTTCATAATTATAACCAAATCTACAACAAAGTCACTGTTTTTAGCTGCATCCTTAGTATTTTGCATAAAATTAAAGCTAGACTTTATGAAATAACCTATAAGCCCAGTAAATATTTCCTAAAATATAACAGAAGTTTAAGAATATCTTTTTAAAATTATAATATCAATTAATTACCTAAACAGATGGATGGAATTAATTCATAAATACAATTATGCCATTTAGTAAGTAATTAGGCTCTAAATTAATCCTTTCTGATTTTTTAGCGATCAAGCTTTTTAGTTAGTAACTATAATCCATCAAATTTATCTAAATTTTTAAAAATAAAAAAATATTTTAATGCTTAATCTAACTTATTGTAAAACTACATTATTAAGCACAAGACCAAGCATCATTAATGAAAGTCCTTCAATTGGTTCTGTAGTTAAATAAACCTTCTTAATTGGGTCACTTATACCTACATAGCTGAAAAGTTTTGTTGTATCAAACAATAATTCGTTTTACTAATTAAAAAATATATGATTTTTTAATATTAGTTAATTATCAAATATGTTAATAAATACCTTTTCTTATGCTTCAACTGTGTTCATAGCCTCTGTTGTAGGTCTATTTAATATATCGTTTATGATAGAATCATTTAAAGTTTCAAGTGATAAAAAGAGTCTGTTTGAACCAACTTTAGCCTTTATTTGCAATTACAAGCAAATAAGTCTTCTAAGAAGAACCATCTGCCCAATTTTTAATATTTTATCTTAGATTGCATTTGAAATTTGTTTAAATCTATTTTTGATAAAATATTATAGAATCAAAATTGAGAAATAAAATTAATACATTTTTTTTGTGCTCTAGATTTGCTTATCAAACTTTTCAGTGAACTGATTTAAATCTTTGATACTTTGAATTAATTCAGCAAGCTCAGCCCTAAAGAATAATAGAAATTTATATTTTTATCATAAATATTAAATTCAAATTACTTTGTTTCAGTGTTTAATTCTTTTTTAATCTAACGAATAACAGTTTTTATTTGAGAAGCAATCATAAATGAGAACAATTGATCTAATCCATTTAATCCACCTACACCAACACATCTGTAAAGTAAGTCTAAAATATATAGGTAAAATAATAGATAAATAAATATTCATTATAAATTTAAATTATATAAGTAATTTATACCCATAGTTTTTAGACTAATAATTTCTGTTCCTTTAGAATAGTGATAAAAACCTAAATTCTATTCAACGTAAACACATTATCTATAATCAGTGATTCTCATCAATTCTCTTAATAGTCTACCCATAAAGTTAACTGATCTATTTTTATATATAAGAGTAGAAACATTTTAACAAGCTAGATATAGAAAATTTAATTAATTACCCTTGCTTTTCCATAACGCTTTTATCAGGCATAGGAATATCATCATCATAAAGCAGTTCTTCATAGTCAAGCTTATTAGTAACAAATGCAATTTATTCCATATCTATGTAAGTTAAAATTAATCTATCAAACTCTTCATGGAATATCTTCAAACCAAAGTTTCCAATAAAATCCTAAATATATTCAAGTGCTCTTTTAAATCCTGAGAGATGCTCTGCTAGATTAAAAAGGGTAGTCTAGAATTAAGTGATGTCGCTATTCTATAATAAATTTAATAATAATTATTCTATCAAAATATTTCTATGAGCTTGATAAAAGAAAAGATAATTACACTTTGGAAGATAAGTCTTTAATCTAGTTGTTTACAGATGCATTTAATAAGCTCTTTTCTGATACCATCATCTAAAATTTCTTTTGGATTAATTTCTATAACACCCTTTTATAAAATTAGAAAATTTTATAACTTAAAATTTAACTATATTTAAATAATACAATTAAGTATTTTTCCATAGAGAGAATAGATTCTGTAAATAAGGAAATTTTATATGTGTAGTCAGCCATCTTAGATCTATCTTCAGGTTATAAATATTCTTTAAGTTCTTCCTTCTTTAGTTTAGGAGGTAGTTTCTTCATACTATTTGTAAGCAAATTTATGATGTTTTGGAGGATATCAAATACACTAATAGGTATGATCTTTATTAAAAAAATTTACATGAGAAACCAAAAAAAATAATATAAATCAACAATATACCTAAAGGACGTTTTTAACAAATTTAATGAGTAAGCCAGAGTAAAATTTAGATACACTGACCAAATCATCACTTTCGGATTGGACTATTCTAACCATAGGTGTATTAAGAATAGATGAAAGTTTCATAAAAGTAGTCTTTAAAAGTAAAGAAAGCTATGGATTCTTTTTAATTTTATCTTGCATGTTTGTAACATATATACCCTGTAAGGATTGCCATGAATATGTGATATCCTATTATTTTAAATATGTAAAGCTTTGTAGTTAAATATCAAATAAGTAATTATACTGATATTAAATCTATGTGAGTTAGGTATTCTTCTTAAATATTGACTATTCTAACCATACGTTTTAAATCCTTCTTTGTATCTAGTAAGTACTATTTAATTTGAATGTTTTCAGACATTACATTATATTGCTCTATATCATCCAAAGCTTCTGTTAGCTATTTAATCTTTCTTCCTGCATAAGTAATATCTTCAAAGGATAGCCTTTCAATTTAGTTTTTCATTTCAGTAAACCATGCTTCAAAACTTTTATTTGCCTAAATTTCTTAAAGAGTGGAAGAACCTCCAAAGTAATTGGTTAATTCCTCCATTCTTTTGCAGCATCTCTTCTTATCTTAATCCCATCTGGGTACTTTTGTATCAATGAGGTTTTTCAAAGATGTCTGATTAAATTTTATAAATTAAATTTTTTTACTAATTAATTTTAAATTACTTTAAGCTTTTCCTCAAACTTTGAACTTAACAGTAAAAGTTGCAATATATCTTTTTAGCTGATTTTGTCACATATAGCTTTTGCTTTTTTGTTAGTGGTATTTTTATGCAACATCAACCATCTCACTGTGATATTACACTCTCTAAGACAAGAGAGTAGATTCTAAATCTTATCAAGGACGTACTCTTCATTGA
This sequence comes from Tetrahymena thermophila SB210, assembly GCF_000189635.1. Classification (NCBI taxonomy): domain Eukaryota; phylum Ciliophora; class Oligohymenophorea; order Hymenostomatida; family Tetrahymenidae; genus Tetrahymena; species Tetrahymena thermophila. The sequence continues at coordinate 673,488 of NW_002476507.1, read as the reverse complement.
GGACTCCATCATTCAAATATTCTTTACATTTTAGATAGGCTTTTGAAAGATTTTCTTGAAAATATTTAACTAATTATGGTATATATTCTAAATCAAAAATAAATCCTAAAGCTTCTTTTGCGGCCTATAAGGGTTAAAAAATATTTAATTTATTAATATTTTAAGTAATGTGTTAAAAAGTAAATCTGTACATTATAACGAGCCCACTCACTAGTAAGGTCAACTGTGTAACCAAGATAAAAAGCTATAACCCAATTATCATAAAAGTGCTTATCGACTATTTCTCTCATTAATTACTAATATTTCAATAAATTTATAAATAAAATTATTTTTAAAGGAATTCACATACTTTTTTAGAGTTAAGAGTATCATGTACAAAATAGAGAAGCACATAAGCCATACTTGCTTGGGCAGCATATGCAAAACTTCTATGATCTTTATCAGGATAGGCAGTTTTATGCTTGTAGATATCTTATTCTTTGATTTAGTATAATATCTAATCTATCAACTCATCTTTATTATTAATAAAATATTAAGAAAAGTAATTAGCCTGTGTATTCTTCATTAAGTTAATTTAATACTCTTAAATGGGAATCTATCGAATAAAAAATCTGGATATTCAAGAGGTCTTTTTTCTTCTCCATTATTATATATTGCTGGTAAGTAACCTGTGTTAGCTGTAAGCTTTATGACTTAATTTATATTTTCTTGAGCTGATTATCCACCCTAAAATTTTTAATTAAAAATCCATTAATAATGTATTTGAATAACTCAATAAGAAAATAATGTCAAAATTATTTTAAAAATATTAATTGATTATTACTGAATATCTGTAGAATGCGATAACAATACGTTCTCTAACAGGACCAATAATAAGTCTTTCCATAAGCAAAAGCATGCAACCAAACAAATAAAAGGCTTCTGTGATTAATTTTTTGCCTTCTGGATCTTACAATATAACCTAAAAAACATATTAATATAAATATCTATTTATTTATTTTAATTTACCTCAAAACTATATTAGATATAGATGGCCTCTTAAACTTGCTCAATAAAAACGTTCAAATCTTTATGATAGAGATAAATACCTTTTTTAAAAATAAATTTTTTAGACATATAAAATGTTGATGTTAATAATGAATTTTATTAAAATTGTTTTGATATTTAAGCTTAATTTTGTAAGAAAATATTCTTTTATATCATCAATGTAATAAAATACTAAATCTTTACTCTCAAAAAGAATATAGAAACGCTGCAGCAATTCCATATAATTGCTTTTAAATAATTCATCTAAATCTACAAGATCCTAATTTATTTTTAAAATAATTATCGTCATTCAAGGTTCATAATTACAATAAAGCAAATTATTTATTTATGATTCATTCAATCCATGTTTAATGTTTTTTTTTCATAATAAAATTGAGTAATATATTACAGGATTTTTTTGGATAACATCTTCATATGTATCAATGTTTTTAAAGTAATCAAAATCAAATAATATATTCTTATATCTAGATGTCTATGAATTCTCATAAAAGACCTATTTTTATTATAATACAAAGTGAATTAAATTAGCTTTTCTGCGGCTTTCCAAATAATAAATAAAATTTATTCTCAATATGTAGGAGATCAATCAATTTATTACTTTTGGAATATTTTCAGAAAGTCTTTGCATTTCTGCTAAAATTGTTGAACCTCTTGCTACTAATTTCAACAAATTCTAACCGCAAGTGTTAGTTGGATCTAAGAAATTAACCATTTAACTCTCTGCTTTTTTATAAGATACCTTTTTTATTTATTTATTGGCTAGTTTATTTTTTGTATAAGATTAAATTCTGATACTAAAATTTCTTTATCTTTATTCATTAAAATTAATATAAAAATATTAGACCAAGAAAGGCTTAATAATATCTAATACTATCAATTCTTTTTATTTGAATACAAATTAATAGCACCTGATATTATAGATATTATGAATGATATCTAATAAAGATTTAGAAAATTATTGATATACTCCTCTTTTTTTTTTACTCTTTCCTAATAATATTAGGTTGCCTGCTCAAATAAATACTTACCAAAAATTATATTTTATGGCAAATCTGTGGATTTTATTATTATGCGTATTTATTTTTATTGGATTTATTGATTTCTCTTTTAAATTCTAACAATAAGCTTAGATTTTAATATTAATTAAATTTAAATTTAACACAATATTTAGCTATCATTTTAAAATCATATTTCTTTAAATTTCCTCCCTAAAAAACACTTAAAAATATTTTTAACTTAATCAATTTATTTTAAAAAGTGATTGAGAGATTCTATTTAAATCAATATTTTTTATGTTTAATAAATTAAAATTTTATTTATAAAATATACCCAAATTACACTTTTAATTATTTTACATGTTTAATTTAAGAAATTAAATTTCCTTTTTAATAACTAATATGAGATAAATTTATTTGTTTTATTTGGTTTGAAGTAAAAATTAATACATTTTAATAGAATTATAAGAAAGAAAATTAATAACTAATTCATATTTAATTATTTATTAAATTTTGAGAAGGAGATAAAGAATAAAATTTAAAGATGATAAAAATTATGTAGATAAAAATGTAGGAAGGAATGAGTTTTTAATTTAGTTATGATAAAAAATGATTAATTATATGATTGGCAGATATTATTAGAATGTTAAAACTAATACAAACATGTTTAGGAATAGTTATTCTATTATATATCTTTAAAGTTAATTATCTGTATATTTTTCAAATTAGCTTTTATAAGTCTATATATAGTAACTAACTTTGATCCCTAATTCTTATAAACATAACACTATCTATAATTTAGATTGCTTTTTTTGCTAATGATCATTTAAATCAGTTCTTTCCCGTTTTCCAGTCAACTAATTCATCAATTAAAGCTTAAGTATAGTTAATGTGGTATCTTTTAAGAATATTCTATTATTTTTAAGTGGTTAATTGTTAATAAATTCGATTGTTTACTATTAATGTTTGAAAAATTATCATAAAATATTAATAATTTTATTTTTACTTCAACTTCAAGATTTTGAGGAGCAAGGTATTCAGAATCTTCAACAAACTTGCTAGTAGTATTCAATTTTTCAAGAAGTCTTTTCATAGCCTTTCCTTTTTTAGATTAAATAATAATTTTAAAAATCATTTAGGTACATTCTATCATTAAATTGTGTGTTTATTTATTATAAAGAAAATTATTTTAAAATATAAATAGATTTTAAGCAAATTTGAATACTATTTTTGCTAATAGAATGTAAAACTAGTATAGAGTATTTATTTTTTATTTAAATATTAATTTTTTGTTTAAAATTGTGCTATTTGTAATTTTATTTGGTTGCTTTTCTTTAACTAATTTTTTTTTTTTTTTTGATAATTTAGAAATGTTTACTGTCTTCTTAATCGAAGTAAACTTTTTCTTGGGACTTGGTTCTCTTGTCTAACCATTCTTCTTCACGAGTAGAAAAAGCAAATCTTGATTGAACTGACATAGCTCTGTAAGTTTAGATTAAGTTCTTTGCAATGTTAACTGATCTGTTCATTTTTCTTGTTGGATATTTTATTTTTTAATTTGATTTTTAATAATTTTATGATATTTTATTTATTATCAATCTCTATCAATTTCTTCCCTAACTTTTTCTCATTCTTCTTTGTTCTATTTTCCTGTTTATAAATAAGTAAATTCATAAAAACTGATTTAATGCAATGAATGTTGAGATATTCCAATCTAAGAGGAAACAAAATCTATTGTGGAATTACCTATCTTCGCTTCATATTACATACATTTTACAAATTTATTAAATGAATTATTAAAAAAATCTATAACAAAATAACATATGAAATATATTATAATAAATATCCTTATCTTGAGGTATAATTTATAAAATTTGGTTTAACCTTACATACTATATAAATTAAAGATAAGCATATTTATTCTGCTTAAATTATTAACAATTAATAAAGAAAAATATAAATGTACCTACAAGTAAATTCTGGCATGTTTGATACAAATAAACTAGCTCTAAAAATGTAAGTAGTAAGTATTAAAAGGAAATTATTTTTTGTAGACATTAGAAATAACTATAATTGATATGATATATCAGCCATATTATTTAGTAGAATTAATTAAAAACATTCATTTATTAAAAAAGTCTCTTGGGGTATTTATTTTATGTTAAAAAATAATTAGTAAAAATAGTATAAAAAGAATAATAAATAAGAATTTATTTATTATTTTTATTTATTTGTAAAACTTTCTATCCCATCAGTCTATGTTTCATATAATTAGTTTACAGAATTTAATTTGATTTAAAATAATTAATACAAATTTAACTTTTTTTTAATGTAAATAATAAATAAATAAATATGATATGAGTATTTTGTTGTTAAATCAAACAAAAATAAAAGCACATGGATTGGTCTTATTCTATATATCTATTCCTCAAATATAATCAATTAATTTATTTAAAAAATCCTTTTAACCCTTCCTTTCTGTTCGATTCTTTTCTAATAAAAGATGCAGAAAATTTCTAATTAGTACACAATAAAAGCAAAAAATAATATATGACCTTTCCTATGGTTTGGCTTTAAAAATGCAGCCAGTCAATAATTCAGACCATAAACTTCTTTTTATTGCTAGAATATCTTTGGATCAAATTGATAGTTTTGTTATACTTGAGGTTATTCTTAATAGCTTTATTGAGAAGATATATTAGGAATGCTGTTTATGCTGGGTAGTTAAGCATATGCTGGAGAAAAATAAGAGTTATTCTATAATTGTTGTTTTTGTTAAATTTACTCTTATTAAAGCTATTACTACTGCCACTATTCTTATTACTGCTAATATTGTGGTTGCTGCTATTATTATACAGGTTTTTGTAAAAGAACTTAAGCTTACTGTTATTGTTGAATAGGTATTTGTTATACTACTTATGGTTACTATTAAATAAATTACTTTTGTTGTTATTAATTAGTAACTATTTACTGTTATTATTGTTGTTATTATTAAGGTACCTAGTAATACTGTTGCTGAGTAGTTGGTTATTGATATTGTGGCTATTAGCTTTCTTAAATGTACTATCCTTATTATTGAGGTATATTAGAATAAACAGTGGCTTACTGTTGTTATAACTAAGGATGAACATACATATTTTCAATTAGGTCTATTACTTATTTTTATTATTCTAATATCCCTATTAAGACTTAAGCATTAGGCTATTCTGGTTGTAGTAATTACTATTATTACTATTATTAAGGTTAGGAGTAAAACTGTTATTGGACTGGTTACTAATAATTTTGAGGCTAAATAGATTCTTAATTGTAATACTACTATTGTTAATGTTAGTTCTATTAGATAAAAACCTAGCTGTTTTTCGCTGTTCCTTATTGTTTCTTTCTTATTATACCTTTTTTATTTAATAGAATAGAATTAAAATAGTCTTTAAATTGATATCAAATATCTAATTCGGAAAAATTAATATTTTTTTATCATAATGCTGATGCTATTTTTAAGGCATCCTTAACATGTATTAAAATGTTATTTTCTTTTTTAAATAATTAAATAAAAAATACTCTATTATAGCATTTAGAGTTGTTCTGGTGTCATATTTTCTATTGATAATTCACTCTGATCTACAGAAGTTTATTATTATGTAACTTATTACTAACTTTGTTGCTGAACTTGTTAATCTGTTTCCTATTGAGTTTGTTAAGATTATTGCTCAATCTATTGACCTCCTGCAGTCTGTACCGAGTCATCTTAAGTAGATGGCTTCTCTGGAATAATAAATTTACATGAGCAAAATAAACTTTTATCCATAAAATAATCTGATTGAGACATTTGCAAAAATGAAGAGCCCAATGTTAATTATTATTTTCTCAAGTTTCTTTTAAAATGAGGAATTTAAATTTTCATTTCGAATTTCATGCGTGGATGCCATGGTTCAATATAATTTCCAGATTAAGTTGTGTCAAGTGCCATCATATTTTTTTAAAATGAATCAGGTATATCAATCCAATACTTTATTTACAGATTTTAGAATAAATAAAATAATTCATTTGCAAATATGTTACAAAAGTAATCATTTATTACATACATATGATTCATAATTTTAATTTGAAAATATTACCCTATTAGCTGCATGAACAGAGCAGCAGAGGATCAAAGTAATTACGATAAAGGCCCATGGCCTCATTTAAAATGATTAAATTATTCTTTCTTTTAGCAATTAAGCTTTCGATGTTTTGTATCTATCAAGTACGTATAGACGTCTGGTTTCGCCTAATGTATAAATAAATGCAAATGAATATTAAGTCTTCTTTGATTTCTTTATATTTTTGTTTTGAAAACTTATCTAGCAAAAAAAAGTAAAAATTTGATTAAATGTTTGCTTTAATCATTGAATGAACAATTAACATTGAAATATTATTTATTAAATTGTTTTTTAACTAAATTCTTAACAAATTACATAAAAACGAATAACTCATATATTAAAAACTGAATTTTAAGACTACCAAATTTTTAACTTTTCTAAAAATTGCATGGATACAAAAAAATAAATATATTTATGAAATAGTAAAATTAGAAAAAGATATCATTTATATTTATCAACTATTATAAATAAACTTGTGTTGTGATTTAAAATATTTAATTAAAAATAATATTCAAATATGCTTAAGAAATTCGTTTAATTAAAATTAAAACATATTTTATCAAAAAAAATAAATATTTAAAATATAATTTAAAAAAAATGTTTTTTTCATTAGAAATATTTTAAATTGATAATTTAATTTCTTTAAAAATTAAAAACTTTTATTTGTTTTTAAAAATAATCTAAAAACGTATAAGTACATACATACATCTATTTTAATAATTTTATAATATAACTAAAAATCAAGAAAAAAATATATATATCAATTTAAAACTATAATTTAATTGAAAACATGTTAAATTAACTTAGTAATTATTTTTTCCTAAAAATTATTTATGGCAAATTTTTAAATGAGTATCAATTCTTATTGGATAAGTTGTAATCCATTTTTTTAAAAAAAAGACAATAAAATACTTTCTTATAAAGTTAATTTAATGGAAAATATAATAAATAATTTTTGTGATAATAATTTTATAATTTATGTTTTTCATATCAAAATTTTAAGACAGACCAGCATCAATTGATTTGGTTTTAAAATAATTTTTTAATTTTCAAACAAATTTGAATTTGAATTTTATATTAAATTCTCAAATATAATATGAAATTTTTAAATACCCAACATGATAATATTATCTATCATAAAATTCTTTTTATTAGTAAAATAGAAATTTTTAAGATTTTATTTAGATTTTTAAACATAAATATATATCTTAAATACTTTTGTAAGATATTATTTATACTTACATTTTATAGAAGTAATAAAAAATATTGTTTTTAATTAATTACAATATAAATTGATTGATTCACCTATGATGAATTAAGCATCATTATTTTTTAATACAGATGAAACAAGTTTTCTCATATTTAACAAAAAAAAATATATTTTATTAAAATTAATTCTCTTCAAAAAAAGAATGAATTTGAGTTTATGGATACGCTTCAAAATAAAATTGAATTAATAAAAGATATTGATTTAAAGATATTCTTTTTAGAGCAATACCTTATGAGCAATAATTTAACTATTGTAATTTGACTCTCTTCTACAAAAAAGAAAAAGTTTATATCAGGTTTTTTTTTTTTCCATAATTCAATAGTCCTTGTTTTTTATAAAAGTTTACTATAATTGTCTAACTTTATAATTAATTTTTAAATGACCATATATTTAGATTAAAAATAAACAAAATAAATAAAAACAAACAAAAATATAAAACTCAAAAGATATCTGAAAAAATAAAAATTAAATTCAAGAGTAAAAAAATCATAATTTAATATTTTAAAGAATAAAAATTAAATAGTCTAAAATAGGAAAATAAAATATGAATGATTAAGTTGTATCCAAAGAATACAAGCTTACATAAGTAGTGATTAGAATACTTTAATTTAGTATCTAAGTATGGTGTTTTTACTTTTAGAATAGCGATTTTAATTTATACTTATTTGTTTTTTAGAATGTACCCTTTTTACTAATTTTAAGCTTACTTATCAAAAAACCTTTAAAATACTTTAGCTAAGTTTTGGAAATTTAAGACTTAGGCCAGATTATGAAGTTAGACCTCTTTCACTGGTTTCCATCGAGTGAAAAATCACTTGTAAAGGGTTTTTATGCTTTATAACTGATAAAAAATTTTGGAACACATTGTTTTTATATTAAAGAATTACAAGCTGTAAGCTAAATTAGTAATATGTAAATTCTGATTTTATTGCTGAATTCTTTAGATTTAATATTGTTAAGCCAAAAAGCCATGAAGATTTTGCAAATATAACCTGATTTAGATTTTAGCCTTTTAACACATATTTAAGAAGGTATTTTATGGAATGCATATATCTTAGCTTTTAGCTAGATTTAAAAAAACACCTCATTGGAATCTTATTTAGTAAGTTATAGTTTATCAATACTTTTTTCTTAATGTGTACTACATCATAATTCTAAATTTGATGAAAAAGGATTTTTATAGAGCTGCAAAGGAAAAATTTTTTCTTTTTTCCTATCTGGAATAATGATTTTGTAAGTTATTGTTTAATTAGTAATATTTAGACCATCTTTTTTTATAGACTTCTCAAAACTAAAAATAAAACAACAAATTTCTTCTTAAGAGATAAATGATTAAGCAAACTTATAACATTGCTACATGATTTTAATTATTTTCTCAAATCTTTTGTATGATCTAATTAGGAATAGTAGCTAATCTTTAATTAAAAGTGAAATATTTTTAGCTCATTTATTTGTGTGCAGTATTCTTATTTTCAAGATAATTAAATGGATGCTTCTGTGTTTAAAGTATGGAAATAGTTGCTAAAAGATTTAATTATCACAAGAAATCATATTGTCATCACCAAATTTAAATTTTAAATTTTAACAAAACCCTATATTATTTTCTACAGATGTAGAAATTCAGTGTTAAATAGAAACAAAAGAAAATTAAATAAAGGTGATTTAATTGATTAGAGATATTTTGAATTTGAATGCTAATGCTCAATTAAGCTTTATCTAAATCAAACAATAAAGAACTGATTATTTAAAAATGTAATTTTACAAAAAGCAGATTTAAATATAAATATCAAAATAATTCAAATTTTTAATACTAGCTATGCAAGCAATAAATAACGAAAAATTTTAAGATTATTAAATAATTTTAAATTTTGCTAAGTTTGTTCCTTGCCAACTAATTGAAATGATATTAATAGAAAATTATTAAATAAACCCTAATTTAATAATGAAGGAGAAAAATAAAGAAATTCAAGATATTCATTAAAAATTTACATTGTATGGTTCAATTTTCTACAATATTGTTACTTTTTATAAGGTTATTAGTCCTTAAATGATTATGAATTCTCATTTAATATGCTTAGATCTTTACTATGATTGATTAATAAATTGATTTAAAATTATGTATTTTTGTATTTCATATTTATTTTAAATTTGATTATCATTTTTAATGAAAAAACAAACTTATTTTTTTTAATTTTAAAAAATCTATTTTATTTTTTGCATTTTAGAAAATCAGTAAAATCTAAATTTAAAATTATAAGTTAAATTTTTTTTACGAAATAATATAAAAGGTTTTTCAAATAATAGAAAAATTTGTCATAAGAATGTGTAAATCTTTTTTTAAAGAAGTTTTATTTGTAAATACATATTCAGTTGTTAAAAAATAATCACAAGCAACGAAAAAAATTATTATTTTATTTAATAGTTAACATTTATTTAAATGTATATTATTCAGTGTGTTTTAATCTTTTATATGAATTTGTGATGCATCCCAGAAGATCCTGCCAAAATTTGTATTAAGAGGTACAAGAATTTAATAGATTTATAGTCTTAGTCTTACTTTGTATCATAATAAAAGCATAAGTAAATTAAGCTAGCAAACATTGTAAATCCTGTTAAAACACCAAAAATAAAACTAATAATATTAGTTTTTTAACATCTAATCCAAGCAAATGAGTTAAAGGCTACAATTAAAAAGAATAAAAGCAATATAATAGCTACACTTGTTATACTCTCATTTTTTAATTATCCCCAGACTAGACCAAAAGCAAAGATTTAAATAGAAGTTAGTATAGGAGTAATTAGAATATATTTTTATGTAAGTTTAGTTTATACATTGAGTATATTGTAGATATATGCAAATATGTATAGAATTAAATTAGAGAAAATTAGTACAATCATGATCAAATAAAACACCCGCCCTAGCATTAATAATATAGGGATAATTACCTATTTTTAAAATTTGGTTTTATTTAACGAATTGATAAAATAAATCAATCAATCAATATAAATAAAAAAAAGATTATAAGATATCTTTTATTATTTAAATAAATCTATTAATTTAAACTAAAATTTGTTACTTATAGGATACATGTGATTCCAAATGTTAATTTCAAGTAATCATAATTTTTATAGTAGATTAAATCTCCAAGATATATTACAGCGAAAATAAATTCTGGAAGTGGATTTTCCTTAACATTATTTTTTAAAATTTTTAGTTAAATACTTAAAACTAAATGACTAAAATTGAATAAAAATGATTAATTTAATAAATTTACTATAATTCCATAGTTGTCTTTAAAAAAATAAAGTGAGAAAGGAATCGAAAATGATAGAAATGTGAGAATATATTTTAAATTCATAGCTGTTAATATTAAAATGTCAAATCAAAACAAACTAAGATAACTCTGATTCAATAAACAAAAGTTTGATTAATTTATTTGTTTTCTTTAATTTATTCAATTAATTTTTATTCAATCTGATTTATGTAGATCTAATATTATTTGTTTGAATTTATGATTGATTGATTGATTGATATTGTTTGTTTGCTTATTTAATTAATAATAATATTTAGCCTATTAAAATAAAAATAAGTATTTATTGTATACTTAACATTATTTATATAATCAATTAATATTATCATGTATTATTAACAAAAATAAATTTTGATATTATAACAACTTTAATAAAAATCAATATTAGCCAAATAATTAATTTTTAATAAAATTTATCTTGCTTAAAGTTTTTGAACAAAAAGCTGCCTCTCAGTATAATTATAAAAATAAAAAATAGTTTTTAAAGGATAGCATATTGTATAAATTAGCTAAAGGATAAAATGAGTGATGATGTAATAAGTGTTTTAATACTTTAGTTTTCTTCTTTAAAATAAATGGATTTTAATTACAATTTTAATAATAATTAGGAAATATTTTGGACTTATGGAGACAAATGCAAAAAGGGTAAAAGAGAAAAAGGATAAACTAATAAATAAAATGCAGAAAATTTAGAGTTAAGTGATAAAAAGTCAATGACTATGAAATCTGATTCTGACTAAAGGTTATATCAAGAACTAGAAAATTAAATACCTCAATAGGATAATTTTGGAAAGGTTAACAGATCAAACCATATAGGTGGAGTAATAAGTATATTCACATATAAAAATAATCAAATTTTTTACATTTAATTTATTATAGGTGGAGTTCTAGCAAGCTTAAAAGATGGATAGTAAATTTTAAAACCCAAGTGGAATTCGTTTTAGCTAATAAATTAATTTAGAAGGCTTGTAAAAAAAGAATATGCTTGGGGCTAGTAATTAAAATAACTAAGGAATGATGAAATAACACGATGAAAATCATTACCCCAGATAGGATATTTAAAATTTTAATTTTTCTTTTTCACCTTAAAAAGGATTAAAAAGTGATGGTATGGGTTTATCTTAAACTGTTACTAGCAATTATGTGTTTGATCCTTCTTCTCCTACAGCAAATACTACCTTAAACAATAGAAAACGTTTTAACACATCATCTAAAAAAGTTTCTGAGTTTTCTCCTAGTATATACGATAAGATAAATTCTTCAGAATATAAATATCAAAGAAAGGGATAGTCTATATGGGAGGACCTTTATAATTGTGTAAGAACTATTAAAATGTTTATTTAGGAAATTTAAGATTGTAATTATTAACATATATATTTAGGGTTAATTCTAGATGAGAAAAATAGAATTACTACATTAAGAAAAGCTAAACGAAATGGATAAAGAATGTATTTTTAAACCTAAGCTAAATCCAAATAAATACTTGCTGTATGAAAATAGTAACTTCTTATAAAGAAACGAACAATGGAAGGAGTAAAGGGATAATAAATTAATTTCATAAAGACAAGATAAAATATAAATAGATCTAAAGGAATGCACATTTTAACCAGCTTTAAGCTCTCATAGAATAAGGACTGAAATTCCTAAAGAATAACAGATAGATTTTGTTTAAGATAATTAAATTTCCTTATCATTATTATAATTAAAATTTTATTTCTTTGCTTGATATAATAAAGTTTTTTATTTAAAAACAAGGTTGGGAACTGCACAAGATTACCAAAAAGCTTTGTAATACAATTTCTCAGATAGGAAGGATATTCGTAGTTTGAAAGCAAGAGGGTGATTAATTTGAATTTTTTCATTTAATTTATTTATTAAAAAAATATTTTAATCATTTTATAGGTTTGACTATTTAGGTGAAAATCAAGGAAATAATTCTTATAGAGCTAATAGAGAGGCATTTTTAAATTATAACAATCAATTTAATTAGAGTGATAAAGAGTAAGATGCACTTAGACCATCTTAGCAATCTAAGAGAGCACATACATCCTACCGTGATAAATCCTACAATTAGAATCAGGAAAAAAATTTGTAAAATATAAAATAAACAGGGGGCATTGTTAAATCTTATTACATTAGAGTAAATTACTTATTTAAATTAAATTTATATATTAAAGATTAATTTATTAATATAAGGAAAGAGAAAGATTTGAAAAATGCAAATAAATGCTAAGTAAAGCTTTAAAAAAAGATACCGAATGATGTAATTCATATTTAATAGATCTGAAAAAGGTTTGGAAGTTGTAAATATTTAAAAAGAAACTAATAAAAAATATATAAATAACTTTAATAAAATGATGATAATATAATCTATAATTAAAACACTTGAAATGATTTAACATATAATAAGCATGCTCTATCATGTTTTAACCAAATCATATAATGAATATAATAAATTGTAAATAATTTACATATAAAGTGTCATTAAATTTTTTTTTAAAGCTAAATTATTTCATCAATTATTACTAATTTCAAAATATTTTTTTTAATTAAAAAATTTATATTCTTTTTGAAGAGGACTCATTCCATATTTGTGTTAAATTGTTATGTTTTTAGATTTAAAAAATAAATATGGCTTCTTTAATAAATATCAATAAAAAAGATATTTTCATTCATTTTTTTATAAAAAAAGAAGCATACAATGAATATTATTTATTAATATATTTTGAATAGAATCAAATTATAAATCTTCTATTAAAAGGTGAGTATGAATCAATTCACCTAATAATATTAATTGCATCTTGCTCATAATAATAAGAAAGTTAACTATGAAACAAAACACACCCTTTAAAAGAAATAAGATTATTGTATAATGAATGCAATAATTCAGTGCTGTGTTTGCTCATTTGATATCTCTTAATAAACATAATGAAAATGGAATATTTACAAAGTGAAGAAAAAAAAGATGCCATAAATAAATAAATACATAAAAAGGAAGAAAAAGAAGAAAAAGAAATCAAAATCAAAAGAAAAAATAAAGTAAAGTAAAGGATTTAGATCATAAATTAAATTAAGAAATATATTGAAGCGAAATAATAAAAAAAATAAATATAAAGCAAAAATTAGAGAAAGTATAAAGGAAGAATGATCAATACTCGTAAATAAGTCTTCAAGTGTCTTTGGGGAGCTTAGCCTGCTTATAATTTTTCAAGAATCATTAACCACTTGAGAGGAGGTATGAATAACTAACTTTTAGCTTAACAAGATTAGAGATAACATTTAAAGGATGTATGAAAAGCGGGTTTTTATTATCCCAAACAAGCCTATTAGCCTTCTAGATTTTAATAAAGCATCAATATAAACTATTCAAATTAATGTGACATAAAGAATTGTAGCTAAATACATTATTGATGTCTTTAAAATATTTTTAGAGTAAAGATTAAAAAATAGATGTCAAATGATATTAAAAGGAGCATAGATTTAGGGTTAAATAGAGTAAATTTTATGCAAATATTTCAAAATAAATAATAAAATCAAGCTTAATTTATTAGGAATTTGCATCCATATGTTTCCAATCAAGAATAAAACAAAAGCGATCTTTAAAATATTTATTATTTCTCTTTTAAATACATCCAAATCTCAATGAAACGCTATTTGATTATCCTAAATAATATTAAAATCATTTTTTCTTTAAAAAACCTTTAGACCCTGTTTACCAAGATAACACTAAAGATGTTAGCTTGAGAGGTACCTTTTTAAGAGGTAAATACGATGATTTACCTACCATGATCTTCTTCACAGAAGCTTGTGATCTTACCGCTAATTGGATTCCATTCTTCACAAACCCCTAATACGATGTATATATAATTTTATTTAACTTATAAAACAGATACATAGTTATTTTATGAATTTCCTCCTTAAAGCATTTATCTATCACTTCTCCTAGATCAATAATAATTCGACAAATTTACAACTAAATAAATAAGAAGAATTCACATTTTCATAGAATAAATATATCAAAATAACAGCTTATATAAATATTATTTGAGTTTAAGAATTAAAATAAAGTTTAAGCGTCAAGCATAAAGCTAATAGAATAAGATTAAGTTGATGTAAGCATGAGCTGTAGTTTATTTTATCAGAAATAATTTAGGGAAATTGTTAAAAAAGATACAAATAATTTAATAAATAATTATTTGATTGAGGAAAGGATATATATGCAAAATTTATTAATATAAAAATAATTCTTAAATGAGCTTTATTCATTAATTACTTTTTCTAAAATGATAATTTTGATAGATATTGGCTCACAGAAACGTCTGGTTGTTAAATCCTAGAAACTTTGGTAATTCTGATAGACATCCCTCATTCGACTTATAAGAAATGTCTGATGATGTCATGAGATTTATGTACTCTTAAAAAATTTCTATGGCTACTCTTGGTGGTCACGGTATTGGTGGTAAGATTGCATTGGCTGTTGGCTGTTATCATGCTGAAAGAGTTACTGGTGTTTTTTCTATTGATAGTTCTCCCATGGATCAAAGATACCATGAAGCTTTCAAAGAGTTCAAGGGTTATGTCAATGCTCTTACTGAAATTAACTTTAAAACTTGGTCTGATAAGGACGTTAAGGTTTTCTTGAAAGAAAACATTAAGGTAACAAATAAACAAATTTAAAAATGAAATACTCATCATGAATTAATACTAATAATCTGTTTTATAAATAGGACCCTAAATGGAGATCCATCTTCACTAACAACATTAGTAAGAATGCTAAGACTCAATCTGACTCTTTCAATTTCGAAATTAATTACTTAAATCATAACCTTAACTTCAATAAGGTAAACAATATTTTTTATAAAATAAAAATAGATATTTAAAATAAATAAATGCCATTAACTTTTAAATATTTTATAATAGGCTGATTCTTTGGGTAACTGGGCTGTTAAGAATGGTATTTACACTGGTAGAGCTCATTTCATTTTCCCTGAATACTCTAGATGGGTTCACCTTGCCACCAACACCTTACCTATGCATAAGGTTTGTGCTAGGTAACAAAATATTTCAATAAAGCTGTTTAATTAAATTTTATTTTTAATTTTAATATTTAGAGTTAAAGGATTCGGTCACGATATCTTCTATGTCTAAGGAGATGAAAACCCCTTAAGTAATATTTACAATTCAATTTTTAAAATATAAATAAATTTTTATAATAGATCACTGGGTCTACGATTTCGAAAACTATGCAAACGTTGTTGCCAGCAAATTAAATAAGTAATTTAGCCTTTAAAAAGCATAATTATAGGGGAAGTAAATTAAAATTTTAATTAAAATATAGATTCTTACACTCATATGATGGTGTTCACGCTCTCTTAAAAGACAGAACTGAAATCGGTAATATTTATAGATATAAATGCAGTATTAAATGTTAAAAAAATTAAAGGTAATTTCATGATTCCTGATAGAATTAAATCCAGAAATGATTCTAAACATATTTATGGCGACTATTCTCCTGCTCATTTACATCACAACTGGAGATTCAATCATATTTATGAAAAGCACGACGAATTAGATAAAAAATTAAATGAATAATGAGAGTAAAGGATGGAATAAACATTTTAAAAGCTCTTCAAAAATCTTGAAGATAATAATAAAATTTCTTAAATATAAAAAGCCAACTAAATATTCATTTAATATAATTAAAATATTTGAATGTAAATTGCAACCATCAAATAATTTGTAGTTTCTTATATGCCTTGCTTTTTATCTTTAAGTTAATATTTATTAATATTTTTCGTATTATGTATTCACTTAAAAATTACAATTTACAAAAATATTTACTTTCAACATGCTCACATGATTGTTTTTTATTGTAAACATAAACTTAAAAAAATAAATAGATTGATATAAAAATATATTTTAAAATTCATTTTTTCATTCTTAAAAATAAACCTTACTGCTTTTAAAGTAACCATTAAATTTTTTAAAAATGATTAAATTTATTTAAAAATATGTTCTGGAAGAAAAATAAACGTTATAATTATAATTTTCATTTAGTTTACTTTCATAAATTAATTCAGCTGATATTATCTTAATTCCTGCTTCAACAAAATCTAAATTTGTGGACAATTGCTTTTATAAAATAACATATCTTAGGGAATAAAACTCAATAAAGTGTAATTGAATTTAGAATATACCAAAAAATAATAAATGAATATTAATAGATTAAAAAAGGGACACATGATTTATTAGTTCATAATATTATCTTTTTTAATGTCTAATAAATAAATAGTAGAAAATACTTTGAAATTTTATTTATTAATACTAAATTATAAAAACAATAACAATAAAATAAAAAAATTTTTTTGATAAATTAATTGAATGCGTTATGATAAATTATTTATCTTTCCATTCAAAGGTTAATTCAATTTTTTTGCAAATTACAATTGCTTATTTGAATTTACTAGAATTTGTTCTTTGGATATTCTTTTTTTGTGGATTTATATTATTTTTTTCACAACAAACAATAATAAATAAAAAAAATATAATATTAACTAAAAAAAAACGACAAATTGAGTAAATTTTTAAAAAATTATTGCTAAATAAAAAAAATGGATCAAAAAGACAGCGAAGTAATCAAAAAGATACTAGACTATTGGTTTATACCTGCTGATTGGGATAGACACTCTCGTACTAGTCCTGAAGCTAGTAAAAGACATTTTTTTGGAGGACAGGAAGTTGACTAATATATCATTAATAATTTTTCTCACCTCTTTGATTAAATTAAGAATAAATAGCTTGAACATTGGAAGAAAGACCATTTTGGAAGATTAGCATATATTATAACATGTGATTAGTTTTCTAGAAATGCATTTAGGGAATCAGCTAAATAATATGATTTCGACTAATACGCTCTTGATCTTAGTGATGAAATAACTGCAAATTAAGAAATGTATAATGCTTATAAATTTTATGAAAGATAATTTATAATTTTACCTTATATGCATTCTGAAAATTTATAACATCACCATAAATGCTTAGAACTTTCTGAATAAGTATCTTTAGAAGCTGAAAAATAAAACCTACCTGATGTAGCTAAAGCATTCAAATAAATGGTTTAATTCGGAAAGTCTCATATGGAAGCAATCTTAAAGTTTGGTAGATATCCAAGTAGAAACAAAGTATTAGGTAGAGAAAGTACTTAAGAAGAAATTGATTATATGAATAATGGTGGTAAATGGTGAAAAAGAACTAAATATACAATATAATTTTATTCTAAAATCATTATAAAATATATTAATAATAAAGAATTAGGATTGAACCAAAAATTTATTCTTATATAAATTTGAAGATTTCAAAATAAAATTATTAAACAAAACTATTATTAATGACACTTAGCAAGTTTTGAAATTAAATTTCATATATATAAATAATTCATATAATGTTTAAAGAGTATTGAAATTTAGTAATTTGCAAAAAATTTTTTATATTCTCATAAATTAATTTGACGACAATGTAATTTAAATAAAAAATATTAAATTTACAAATTATTTTATTATTTATAAAAATTTATTGTATAACTTCAAAACATATTTTTTTTTGAGGATGAAAAATCAGGCTAACTCTTAATAGCTGATTCATGAGATTCATTTTCAAATTAATTATATTTACTTTTTATACTTGATTCATAGAATATAGATGATTATTAATTTTCATTTTAATTATTTTCAGTCATAGATTATTCTACTCTGAGTTCTAACTACTAGTCGATAAGAGGTATGTTTTTTTTAGAATGATAATTCATATAACACATAGAATATAAGCAAGATTCTTAATTTATTGAGTCATTTTGGTTTGATTCAGAAGGCACAATAAGTCTCTCTGATATAAAATCTAATGCTTCCTCAGCTTCTTTAAAACACTATAACAAATTTAAAATTTCATAGCTAAGCAACCCATTACTATTTTACTTGCTGGTCTCTCCTATGCTAACGATATCAACATCTCCTAAAAATTTCACCCATGATTTAAAGACTGACTTTTTAAGCTTATAATTAATTCCTTACTATTGCACATATTTCATATCTTCGCAGTCAATATCTAAGGCAAAGGATAACTTATTTTTTATTTTCTATTAAATATCATTCAAAGTCTATTTGTAGTAACCGTTAATTTAAAAATCAGGACGAGTGAACATTGTGCAAATTGAATTGAGTTCAAATATATAGTATAAAATTTTACGCAATTCAATAATTTTTTTTTATCTATTTTTATTATTTGTTTCATTAGTGAAAGCTCCGCATAAAATATATAGTGCTTTAATATCATCATCTTCATACGTTATGTTCCATTAATCTTTTATTTTAATAAGAATTGGCTAAATAATCCACTCATATCTTTCAGATTCTAAGAAAGTATTCACCCAGCTTTCATAATCAAAACTGTATTTCTAAGAAAACGGATATTTGTATAAACAGAAGTCATGGCATATGAGATTAACTAAGCTTTTTCCTTTAATAAATGTAGGATTGTTTTCCTAGCTCTTTAAAGCTTCTTAAGCTAAATTTTTTTGATTTTCATTGAGTAAAGTAAATAGTTACCCTACAACTTTTTCTATCTCTTTGTATTCTTGTTATCCTGATTCTTGATTCATTTTTTTTGTCTCTACTTTAAACCTATCTTTTTTTTTTTTTGAAAAAATTTGATTTTTTAATTGATTTATTTTTTTACCTTAAACTAAAAAATTCACAAATAAATATACTAATTTGTAGTGAAATAAATACATAAATATCTTTTTGCCATAAATAAAATAATTTTATAAAATTAAAAGTATTTATTTTATTATCAAATAAATAAATTTAGAAATTCATAATTAATTTATGAATGAATTTAATATATTTACAAAATATATTATAGAATTTAATTTATTTACAAAATATAATTATATATAATAAAAATTAATTTAATAACAATGAAGCGTAAAGATGCCTTGTAATTAATTATTACTAATCAATTTTAAAAATAGTATATAATCATCAATCAACTATATATTTTCAATGAATTTATTTGTAATGTGAATTAATTCTATTAGCTTATCATGCTAAAAGCCAAATAGATATTTATTTATTCATTTGCATTCATGTAAAAAACAAACAAATTACAGAATAAATTCAATATCTCTTAAATATATACATACATAAGTTAAAAATGAATGAAATTTCTTTAATAAATACTGCTAAAATTCGTTGGTTAAAAAGCTAAGAAATTTTATAAATTCTTAAAGACCCTCCTAAAGGTTTGATAGTTGAAAAAATACCTACAAAGCCTTAAAATGGGGACATATTTATTCTTGATTCTAAAATAATTAAGAGAGTAAAATTTTATTTTTATTATTATTTGTTTGTAGAAATTAGTAAATTGTAGTTCTATATAAAATAATTTTTTTTTAGAAATGGAAATAAGATGGTTGGACATACATGCCAAGGAAATAAGGAATAGGATTTCGTGAAGATAATGAAAATCTTAGGATAGGCGGCGAAAATGTATAATTTTTTTTTTAAAAAATAGTCTTAAAAACTTTTTCAAACAAAATAAAAATTTACACAACAGAAAACTATATAAAATTTACATAGTTCTTCTATTTTACGCTACATACAAAAAACAATAAGCAAAACATAAACCAATCAACCAACCAAATATATTTTGCTTATTTTTGATAAATACTATTAGGAGAATATATTTTCTTTGAAATAACAATACACTATCATGATTTTTTTACTCATAATTTAAAATTTACTTAACCTTCCTTTTAAAAGGCTATTACATGTTATTACTCCTATATAATTAACGGATTGCTTGAAGGTGAAGAAAAGATTATTGTAATGAACCGAAGAATTTATAAGCTTTTTCCAGATGGCTAGTATTTTTTTGTACATTATCTAAAGGATACAGCGGGTGCATCTAGTAATTCAGTAAAAGAAACTTCTCTATCTATATAAAGTAGCAGTGGGACATCAATTCAAAGCAATTAATAATAGATTCAAAGTAGTAACTCAGTAGAAACAGATTATTAAGATATCTAAAAAAAAAACTTGAACATAAATAATTAATTGGAATCTTAATTAATTTAAGAGCAGTAATAATAGACATAAAATAACTAGGCTTCGAAAGAAGAGTTCTTATAGTAAAAAAAAGATTTTCTTTAAAGACATTTAAGCAATAACAATAACATATTAAATAGCACAACAATAAGTGCAACAAGTGATTTAGAGTGTTCATCAAAAGAACATCCGTTTCATTTGAATGATTATACATTATTCAATTAAGAAGAATCTTCTTACTATTCTAATTCATCTCCAGTTTGCTCTACAAATTAAATTATAAGTTAGAAATTACAAGAGAACAATGAAAGGTACCAGCTATCAGGCAATACTAATAAATCATAATTTAGTCTATCAAATTGCAAATATCCTGCAAACCAGCAGCAAAAAACATAATTGTAAAAATTATTGACTCATAAACTTATTTATTTTCTATTGATAATATTATATATTATTATTGTTGTTTTATTAATTGTTAACAGTCATAATACATTTTTTCAAATATAATTAAATTTTATTTATTAATAAAATTAGAATTTAACAACAAAATATAAATTCGAGTGCTATGGAAGAAGAAAATGATTAGATTGTAAAAAATTAATTTGAAACATAGTAAAATATGTAAATTTAGAATTAAAACCAACAACAAAATAAAAAAATTTATTAACAAAATATACCTCTCATAAATTAATGTAAGAATAATACTAACAACCCATGTGAATTTTATAATATTTTATCTTAAGATGGCGAATATGATTTAAAGTTGGATATTAATAGTGAGGGTCATTCAGCAAATCATTAAATTCCTTTAAATATTAATTATACAATAACATAATAAATTTAACAAGCGTAGTAAAACAATAATTATAATGATTTAGAAGATTGGTAGCATGATTAATATAGCAATACAAATAATTAACAATAATATAAGGGAAACTATGACTCTTATTAAGGTATTGATAGGTCAAATTAAATCTAAAATAGAAATCATGAGTTTTAACAGCTAGATTTGGAAAGAAATTTTGATGAAATGATTCAATATGGTGAAGAAAATTTTAGAAATACTGATAACAGCATTTAGTAGAATGTATACGAAGAAAGTGAATACATAAATAGAAATACTAACTTGTAAAATACTAACGGGGCAACATTTATAAAAAACTATTAAACTAATATTTATGAATCATAAAAATAAAGTGGATAGTTCCCTAGCAATTCTACCATGCAGTCGCATATTAACTAATAAAATAACTCATTCTAAATTAATTAGGAAAATTAAGTATTCTAGAAAGGTAATCATTAAAAACAATCATAAATTCATTCAAGATAATTCAATTAAATTTAGTTGTAATAGCAACAACAAATTTAAAAAGATAATCCAATTAAAAGTAGCAATACTAATCAATTATTAAATTATTTAAACAAAGATACAGTCAGCAATTAATTTACTAATCCTCCCTCTTACTCAAAACTTCAGGAAAGAATAATTGAACTTGAGGAAAGACTTTAAAAGTTAGAATTTGGAAATATAAGATAGTAAACTGACTAAAATTTGATTGAAAGCATGACTTATCCATAAAATTAGGCAGATAATAATCATTTAGGTATTTTTAATAATGCTTAAAATATAAATGTTTAAAATGAAAATAATTAAAAATTCAAAAATTTAAACTATGAAGTTAAGAATCAAAGTATTTTTATTCCAAATTAAAATTAAAAGTTATTTATTTAGGAATAGTAATTACCATAATTAAATTTAGATAGCTAGAATTAATTGGACCTCAATTAAAAGATCTTAAGCCAAAAAAAATAATAAAATACATTTTACAACAATCACAAAGATGTTATCTAATAACCTGATGAAAATATATAAATAAACTAAAATGTAATATGCCAGATTCCATAAATTGAAAAAAAATAATAATTTGATCAAAATTTTATTCAAAATACCTATAATTAAAATACTAATAATAATAATAATTCTTACAATTTAAACAATAAAAATAACAGTAATTCTTATAATTCAAATAGTAGTAATAGCAATTCATTTAATTAAAATAACAACAATTCTTATAATCAAAATAACAATACCAGTAATCATTATAATTAAAACAATAATAGTTAATATAATTAAAATAATAATAGTTAATATAATTAAAATAATAATAATAATAATTGCAATTAAAATAATAATATTCCTTACAATTTAAATAGCAGTACAAGCTATAATTAAAGTAGCACTAATGTTTGCAATTAAAATAATAATAATAATAATAATAATACCTATAATGAAAACTAGATTCAAGAAGAAGGGCAGAAATAAATAACTAATAGCTCTAAAAAAAATTAGCAAAATTCAAACACTAATTAATAAAATGAGAATCGCAGAGTTCCTATAAAAGTGACTGAATATTCTCCTGAATGGGATTATACAAAAGGAGGAAGTAAGATGGTTTTGTGTTTTCTTCCTGCTTTAAGCAATTTGAGTGAATATTAAATGAGCTAATTTTAAATTGGATTTGGAAGTGAAAAAGTGCCTGCTTACTGTATCCAGCCAGGTGTCTTGAAGTGTTTTGGTAATTTAAAAAAATTAAATATTGGATATTAATTAATTATCTGAAATTCTAATTATAATAGTCCCACCACATGAAAAAGGAATCGTCAAACTTTAAATATACTTGGAGGATCAGAGAATAGATTGCATTGATGATAAACCATCATACTTTGAATTTAGAAACTAAGATAAAAAGAAAAAGAAGTAAATATCAAAGAAAGTAATCTTCAACTAAGACGATGAGTTTTATAGTAAATAAATAAATAATATTTTTCTATTTATATAATTATTTTTTTATAAAGAAAATGAGTTTAAGGTTAGAATAATAGATAAGCTGAATAGCATTTAAGATTTTATAAGTCAATCTTCAAATTCTAAATCTAATTAAGCAGGATTTTCTAACCATGTTCAAATTGATTTCGTTTAGTAAGATGGCGATTCAAAATAGAAAAGGAAAGATTTATAGGCCATTCTTGAGAGCTTAAGAGATAGTCTTGATAATTTAAATAACTAGAATTTTAATACCTTACTAACTAATGTATAATAAAAATAATTTTTTTCTTTATTTAATTTGCTTATTTTTATTAAAAGATTTTAAGTATTGCAGAAGGTAATTTAAAAAAAAATTAAATTAAAAAATGGATCGATTAAGTAGACGACAATGGATACGGGTTAATTCACTATGTCGTAATTCTTGGGTTCGATAGCTCTTTTAATATATTAAAAGAATTCGACTGCAATTTAAATTTGCAATCAAAAAATAAAATTACTCCTTTATAACTTGCATTTGCTCTAAATTAAGAAGTAAGCTTTCTATTTTCATTAAAACCATAATAAATCTTTTGTTTTGAAATGCATAGAAAATTGTTGAGATTTTAATCAAAAGCGGAGCACTTGGAGAAAATCTCAATTAATAATTGCAAGGTGGTTAAATTAAAGGAGATATTCAATAAATTAGTAGCTTACTGAATCTTGGTACTATATATTAGGTATTAAATCAAATATTTCAAAAATTTAATTTAGTCTTTGCAATAAATTTAAATTTGTGAGTTTTATTTATTTCATTTAAAAATAAAAAAATTTAGAGTAGAAATATATTAGATATGTTGGTCAGAGAAGTTACTTTACATGATTCGATTAATAACAGCAGTCTAAATGACCATATTAGCTGGAATGATTAAGATGAATAGGAAGATAATTACCTAGATATTAAAGATTTATGTGAACCATCTAACGAAAATGATTTAATTAAAAATCTGAATGCAATCTCTCATTAACTTAAGGATTTAAATAAAAAAAAGGAAAGAGTTTTAAAAAAGAAAAATAATATGAACAATTAAGAAGGTGAGTTCTTTTCGCTTACTGAATTGGAAAAAAGTGAGTCTTACTTAGAGGAAGATGAAGAAGAAGACTATGATGTAGATGACTATGATGATGAAGATGATGAAGAAGAAGAAGATGATGATGACGATGAAGATGAATACTCCAAAGTTTTTAGACCTTTAGAATAAAATAAGTTATTATCACAAGATAATTTAGATAAGGCAAATAAGAAACATAAATACTTGCGAAATTATTCTGAAGTAAATAAAGCCTATAAGGATAAACAAAGAGATGCAACAGAATTTGATGGTAAATTTTACAATCTAAAAATATGAATTAAATTTTCTAACTTTTTTTATTAGAAAAAGACGAATAACTTTATATGAGTTAAAACTACTAATGTAGAATTAAGACTATTTAAAAAAATGTCAGAGGTTGGCTTCTTAGAAGATAATATTTAGATATAAAATATGCTACCCGCGTTCTATAAAATTGTAAATTAAATTATAATTCTGATCAGATCAGATCAATCATTAATTTTTTTCTATTTTTTAATAAAGATATAAGGTAAAAGATAGCTAAAAAACACATTAAACCAGAATGTAAAAATATGATAAAAAATAAATTAATAGATTGGTTAAGTATAAAGCACTGAATTGCATTAAATAGACATAAATGTATTCATCTTCACCATTTTTTATTTTTTATTGAGTTTTGTTTTAAGAACTTTAACTAAGTAAAAAAACCTTTATTTATTTATTTAAGAATGAACCAAAAGCTTAAAATTGTATATATATATTTATTGGTGTTATTTAATAAGTTTGTATATGTATCCAATTTACTCATGGAAATTAATAAAAGTATTTATTTTACTAATTACTCACAAGCGAGTCAAATAAAAAAAATACTCAATTATAATTTTATTATCATCTTAACAGTATTTATGATTACCTTATCAGGTTATTTTTCTACTATACTAAAAAATTAGTTTTATTATCTATTTCAAATAAATTAGTGATTAATATAAATATCTGAATTAATGTTATTAATTTATTTTTTTTTTAAATTAAAAAAAAGCTAATCAACCTGAATTCATTTTTCAATTATCAATAAATAAAATTTCTAAAAATAAAAAATGGATTAAGAACAATTATTTTTCAATCCTGTAATATAAATATTTCAAGAATTAAGAGATCAAATCAATCCTTAAATTAAATAAATTAAAGAGGATCTAAGTAAGCAAGCTAAAAAAGACCTATATTATTACACTCTAGATTTAGAAATTGCTAACAGGCTATCTTTAAAATTAATGATAGAGATATTTATTTATTTAGAAATGAACCATAATTTGAATGAAATTTAATAATTTCAATAATAGTTTTTGAATATTCACTTTGAAGAAATCACATTCATAAGTGTTGGTTAAAATGTAAATAAGAAGTAGAAGTTGAAGCAACTATTCTAATAAAATGTGGATATTTTTCAAAATCTTAATTTATGTTTAGAATCTATGGTAATAATGTATTAAAAGCTATATTCAGAAATTCAGCAGCTTTCATCTTAAATTGACCATTGCGAAGATAAAAAAAATAAAAAGATTTTAGTAAATTAAAGGTATAGAAAAAATTAAAATATTTACTTCATTGAACTCCTAATTAATACTCTATAAAATCTAAAATTAATATATGAAATTGTTTTTTTATATTCATAAAATAAAAAACCAATAAATGAACTCTAGTAATAACTTAGTTCTCAAATTCATAACTAAACTTAATTTGGTATGTATATCAGAACTAAATCTCAAGGAAGAAGAGATAAATGGTTTCTTAAGATTTAACTATTCTAGTTATTATGTTTAGTATTTGTTTTAAAAACATTTTAAGATCCAACAGAATAATCAGGGTCTGATTATGAACTAGATATTGATAGAAATAATTTAATAATACATAATAATATAGAATTGTAAAGCTTTTCTTCACCCTTCATATAAAGCCTAGATGACACTGATTAGACTATCAACTATATCTATTTAATTTTTGGTTTATTTACTTTCTTGCTTATCCTGATTATTGTATTAAAAAAGCACTTAATTAAAATGATTTAAAAGTTCACTAAGAGAAATCCATAAGATTTAAGAATATCTTAAACTAATTGATATAAATAAAAAAATTTAAATATTTATTCATAAAAATTCTAGTTAGAATAAGTTTACTTGTATAATAAATAATATCTTATGAGGAAAAAGATAGTAAAAACCTTGAAATATTGTTTGTTTTATTGTAAAATATTTAATATATTCAATTATAAAATACCACATCAAAATAATTTAATTTCAACTTTAAGAAATAATTTTTATTTATAAATGTAAAAAGCATATTATAATTAAATAAATTATATTTAGAATGTATGCTTTTTAAATTATATATCCTTCAATTCCTCATTTATTAAGATATCTATTCAAGTTTTACTTAGGGCATTCAATAAATAATGAATTTAAGGTGTCATAAAAAAATAACTTTAAAATTTCACCTTGCATTGCAATGATTATGGTAAGTTAATTATTTTATTTTAAATTATTGAAAATTTACTTTATTTAATGTAAATTTATAGAAATTAAATTCTAATTAGTCTAGTTAATTTACTTCAGATTATTCACACAAATAAACAACATTTTGGTTTTGGTTATATAGTTTTAATGAATATATATATGTTAGATTTAATATAAATTTTTCATTTTTAAGATTAGCCTTATTAAATTTTATAATCCATCTAAAATAATTTTTTATTATTAAAACACACAAAAAATCTTTAAAAATATCATTTATCTAATTATTTTAGCTCAATTGTTTTGCTTTTTAATAAATATCTTAATTTATCATTTTCAAAAATTTAACTTGCTGGTATTCATTTAATGAAAATCCAAATATAAGTTATGTTTTGACTAATAAAAAATGCTAAATTTAACATAATATTATTTAGCTATTTAATAGAAGAAAGTATTTTTAAGGGTATTTATATAAGTGAAACAAAAATTATATTATTTAAAATATAAACCATTTTTGATATTGATTTTAAAGGTTGTCCTAAAGGTAAAAATTGCATTTAAATAATGTTTGTTTTTATAAAATTTACCTGTTTTTTTTTTATTTATATCATTTTGAGATATTGAGTCATTGGCAAATTGACAACTGACTTTAATACATTCTGAAATAAATAAATAATTTCAGAGATAAAGTTTATTGTTATATATATGACTTATGCTTTTGAATTATTATTTATAGTATCAAAATTTAATATAATAAATTATAAAACATCTACTTTTTTTAGGTTTGATTTTAAAAGAGTGGGAAGATAGATAATATGAATTCTACAGAAGCAATAAATGAATTTATAAACAATAATTTGAGAAGTGATTACTCATACCATAGCAGAATACTTTCAAGTCATAGTAACGAGGCATTCACAAGCGGAGGATAAGTAGCAGGAGGAATAGTTGGTAACAAAAAAAAATAATAAATATTAAATAATATTTATTAATAATTAGCATCTGATTTGATATAATATTTATATTATAATACTTTTTTAATTTGAAATAGGTACTATATATGTATTCGCTTTTATCTACTACCTTTCTGTGAAGTTTTTTAATCATATCATAGAAGATATAGTTTATTTAGTGAATGTAATAATATTATATTTAATTCAAAAGGCTTTATTCAGATATTATATTACCAAAACATTTATTTATTTGTAAATGAAGCAACAAATTTTAAAATATAGTATAAAGAAGAAGAAGATAAGGAAATATATAGACCTCTAGTTTATTGTGTCTTGAATTCAATACCTGTTTTAGCTTTTGCTATGTGTTGTGTTATCAGAACTGATTATGATTCTGGAATAATGTTAATATTCAGTACTGATATGATAAATATATTCCTAATTTATGGCTTAATTCTTATTTTAGTAAATAATTTTTAAAATCAATTAATTATCAAATACCAAAAAAGCTCTCATTTAATTGCTTGATAAAATTATTATTTTTTTCTCAAAATAATTTGTAAAATTAGGTTATTTTACCTGTTAAGAAAGAAGGTAGTGATATTGATGGATGGTAACTTCTACGTGATTCTATTTGGTATTGTGTTGGTTTATCTCTGTTTATTATATTTTTATTCGAAAACCTTGTAACTTGGTGGGCTGGTTTAGTAATGATATGCTACTATTTCAGTCATATAATCCTTTAATCATACAATGAGACTATTAGAGAAGAAATGTTCTTATTAGTTGGTCTTAAGCACGAAGACGATTTATTCAATGCTGATGAATAAGCTAGGTAAAAGAAAAGAAGAATATCAATTACAGAACTTTCATATAAAAATTGTGTTGATAAGACAGATGAAGAACTTTAAAAGAAAATTAGAAGAATGGATGCTTTGATTCGTGTCAAATATAAAGATTGTAAAATAAATTAAATTATATTTAGAGCTTAAATTTTATTCAATTAATTCAGAATAGAAGAAAAAAGATGTATACACAAAGTGGTAAGTTGCTGTTTACACAGTTATTTTTGCAATCCGTAATAAACACAAAGATGAAAAAAATTAAAGAAGCATCAATTATGCAAAATTATTTGCTCCTGTTAAAAATTGTTCTTTGCCTTCTGATCAATAGTCTTAGTAAGAATTTGAATAAAAATAAATTTAGAATGAAGTAAATGAAGAAGATGTATTAATTCGTAAGGAAGGAGGAGGTGATATAGAAGATTAAGCTGAGTCAAAAAAACCTAACTCAGAAAGAAAAATTAAGAATGATGATGCTGAGTCAGAAAATATGGATAATTTTAGTAACAAATTTGGAAATGGCTACTAATAGCAATTAAAAGATAACTAATCAGAAAAAGATGTAAAGCCAAATTTGATGATGAATGAAGACCCATAAATGATTTAAATGATGGATAATTAATATGATGATGTATTTGGTTAATAAGAAAAGTTCCAAGTTAGCTTAGCGTTTCCTTCTCATCCTTTCGACATATTCTGCTACATAATTTTCTTCCCAATCCATTTAATAATGTAATTTTATTTATAAATATTCTTGATATTATCTTTATAATAAATTTTTAATATAAAATAGATATCTGTTACCAAATTACCACTTAAATCCCTCTCACAGAAAACTAGCTGGTAGCTTCTTGGTAAATATGGTTATTATATGTGCTTTGATGGTATGTCTCTAATACTTAATTGATAATATTGCTGGATATCTGTTCTATTCTCATAATTCAGTTTTAAGTATTTCTGTTACAGGATTATTTTTGCAACTCCCTTTCTTCATATATAATTACTAATTTGCTAAAAAGGAAAAAGATCCAGTAGACTTTTTGTTAACCTTTTTACAGTTAGGAATATTTAAATTAGGTATCGTATTAGGCATAGTTTGCATTGTTAGCTCAATTGCTAATGTAAGTTCTAATGTAAATGTAGTTTTTCATTAATATTTCAAAGTCATATTACTGATAATGATTGGAATAGTAATTGGAAATATTATTGTTCTTAATGCAAATTCCCTTAAAGCAAATAAAAATGTTAGTAGATACCTTGTAGTGGGGTATGCTATATTTTTTATATCATCTATAATTCTTTTAGCAGTTTGAGAGAAATTAATATAATATAAATATTTATTTTATGTATTTCATAATGTGTTTTTAATATTTCAATTTAAAAAACAAAAAAATCTTCAAATTTAAAATTTTTAAAAATGTATTTTTTTTATTTAAATATTTTAGTTTTAAAAAATCATATTTGGTTGAGATTTATTTATTAATTGGTCATTTCTAAAATTGATAAAAAGTATTTATTTTGTATTTGTTAATTTGGTGATAATTATTTTTAAATATTTAATTTTTTCAAAATATAAATGCTTTATAAAAAAAAAAATCCTATTATCTATTTTAATAATTAATAAAATGAAAAACATTAAATTTATAAATCATGAGACTATATCTTATGAGAATTTAACTATAAATCTTTCTCTATTTTTAGGATCTTTTGAGTTTATCTTTTACTTATACTTCTGTCTTAGCTTAGAAAAAGTGTCGAGTATTTATTCATTTTCTGAAGTGTTGCAATTTCCTCTAAAATAATTTTTTAATAAATTCTCATCAGATAGTGAAATAAAATTTTTTTATTAATTAATTACCTGAAATCAAGGAATAGTTTTTTGAGATTTTAAAAGTCTTAATTTAACACTGAATCAATGAAGAACAAAATATTTTCTGAATAAATTTAACAGGAGCTATTTATTTTTCAAGAAATATAATTGTAAAATAAATTATCAATATAATGAAAATAATTACTTGAATCCTATTGATAGCTTCTCAAGACAAGGAAGTTTAAGCTGCTTGAACTTAATTACAAAATTGTAAATATTTTGTAAATTATTGTAATTCATTTAGATAGATAAATTTTTCAAATTTGAAGTATTTAAATTTTCTAACGCATCAACCATTCTAAAAAATGAGTGCTGAGTTATCATATTCCCTCTTTAAATAAATAAATAAATCAAATATTTAGCCATAAGATCAAACAATTTTATTTAATTTACCCAAAGTGTATATTAATTTTTTTGTAAGGTTATCTCTATTTGTTATATAAGCAAGTCATATAACTAAAGAATTGCTCATCAGAAATATTTGAACACCTTTTTTTAAAAA
This sequence comes from Tetrahymena thermophila SB210, assembly GCF_000189635.1. Lineage (NCBI taxonomy): Eukaryota > Ciliophora > Oligohymenophorea > Hymenostomatida > Tetrahymenidae > Tetrahymena > Tetrahymena thermophila. The sequence continues at coordinate 642,037 of NW_002476507.1, read as the reverse complement.
ATGGTTTTAAATTGTTTTATTTTTTTTCGAAAATTAAAAAAAAAATTAATAAAGATTTTACGGATGGATCATAATTACTTTATCAGGCATTATTTCTAAATTTGCTATTGCTTTAATTTCATCTGATACTTAATACTATATTTATTTGAATATTTATGCTTCAGAGTTAGACCACATGCTCAATATTCTAATAACTTCTGTTAAAGGTTATCTGTTTCCAAATGCATCTCCTATTGATAAAAACTTGATGTTATCTATTACCACATCAGGAACTGGAGGATTAAGGCCTGACATGTTGATAAAATTTGTTGGATTTCCTTTGTTAAACTATCCTAAGCAGAGTTTTTTACCTAAAAGTGAACAGAAAAGCATAACTAAACTATATCCATCTAGCTATTTTAAAAAATTATATCCTGCTTAAAAATTTTTTTTCAACAAAAGAACAATATATTTACTCTAAGACCAATTGTAGATTCATTCATACCATCTGCATCAAAGCATAAATTGTACAAAGCCATTTACTCATTAAATTTTATACCAAAATGCATTTTACCATAAAGGATGTTACCAAAGCTAAAATCCCCTGTTAGTATTATGAATAATAATAATTAACACTTAACAAAGAAGACAGGCGGTTCTAAGAGAAATAAATCAATTAAATAGAATTTCTAGAATGCATACCTAAGTATAACCTGCCATTCGACTTTTTCCTAATAATATTTGTAGGTTTAATGTTCTTATGACTAACATTTCTTGCATGCAAAGGCTCTAATATTTTCCATATTTCTAATGTTAGTGCTGCGGCTTCTTAATATAATATCGGATTTGACTCAGCTTTTCTTCTTTCTCTGTAGTCAAACAAACTTTCTCCTTTTTTAGTAAGTAAATAAATTAATAATAAAATTTAATAAAAGTAAGTAAACAATATGATGCTTAGAACTTTTATTTTTTTAAAAAAAAGGCCATGTTATTAAAAATTGCTTGATAACGAAATAATAAATTATATTAAATATCTATGAGAGAAGAATTATATTTACCTTCTATGTATTCATAAAAGCCTTGAAAAGTGTTTTTACCAATGACGTAATCAATAACCTTTTAAGTATACTTTTCTCTATTAATTAAGGGAATTCCATAATTTGCTTCTTATCTAATTCTGGCTCCTTCTTCTTCAGATTTAAAATCTGCGTATTTATAAACGAATGGTTTGATATTAGGATTTTCTTTATTATATCTAAGAAAGCAAGCGGTTCCTGGACCTCTAGATAACTCTTTCTAATCTGGATATATTTTGTGATCCATGGTGTTTAAAGTTAATCCACCATACGCTTGTTATAATTGTTCCATTGTAAGCTAGCTCATATTTAGTTTAATTCTAATAACAATCTTTCTAAGTAAATGAATATTTAATTTTATATTTTAAAATCTTTTTTATTCCAAAGAAGATATCAACTTTATTTATTAACTTTCTTTAATTTCAAGTAATTAATTCATAAAGCAAGCTAGTATTTTATCTTAAAATTCTAAATACTCAAATTAACTATTCAAGGAAGAATTTAAATGATTTTTTAATCTAAATTTTATTTTCATTTAGATTTTATTATTAATTTTTGCATATAGATGTAGAATAATAGTTTATTTAAATTAATTTTATTAATGAAGAAAAACTAATATATATCAAATAGTTTATATAAATATAGAGAAGTTAATTAAATTTATTAAAATTAGTAATAAGATGCTTAATTAATAAATTATTGTTGGTAGGTTAATTGGTAGATTGGTTGATTGGAATTAGTGTTTGAAATGAATCAAGTATGTATAAGCTCATAAGAAAGCTTTTATATTTTAAGTAAATTTAGCCTTATTAATTAAATAGGTAGTTTCTATGTTCAGATATTGATTGATGTCATTCGTTTTTATTAAACATCCTTTCAATGACTAAAGAGTATTTTTTCTTATTAATTTATTTAACAGTTGTAATTTAAATTAAATTATGGATTTTCTCAATTTTCTGGTATTATTTAATCATTTGGCTTCTATAAGTAGTGAAATTTATTTATTATTAATGAAATTAGTTTTTTTTAATTTTATATAAAAATCAAATTATTTTTTAAGTATCGTCATGCATTGAATTTGACTTAGCCCTAGTGTATTCAAATTTTGTACTTGTTTATTCTGTTGAGTTATATGCGCTTGATATCTAAGGGTTTGTTTAACCTCTATCTCTATTTTTCAATTTTGGTTATAGAGGTTAAACTAAAGTTTGCATTAAATTATTTAAAACACTTCCTTCATCACTAATAAAATCTCCACCTTAGGTATAGACTGTGGATACGTCATTATTATTGTTGATGTTGTTATAAAAGCTTGTATTCATATTATTAATACTGTTTTAGTTATTTTGGTTTTGAGATTTATTCATATAATTAACATCAGTAATATTGGTTTAAGTTCGATTCGTTTGCTAAGTGTGAATACTTTGAAATGTTAATCCGCGTAGCTTGGAAAGACGTGTGTGATCTAATTCTCTTTCACTCATCTCTGAGCATTCTAATATGGTGATAAGACTTTGCATCTTTTTACTTTAGCGAAATTCAGCTATTTTTTTGCTATCAGTTGGCTTGGTAGTAAAATTAATAAACCAGTGATGTGTTAGAGCTTATGATGCTTGCAAACGAGTTTCAGGATTAACATCAAGTAGCCTCATTAGGAAATCAATTCCACTTGCACTCAAAATATGATTGTTCGTTTTTGAAGGATTTAGCTTTTTTTCCTTTTACAAATTTTCTAAAATCTTTAAATCTAAGTCATATTTATATTTAGCAATATTGTTTGAGTTAGTCTAATTATTTTATTAATTATTTTGTTAACCATTTTAATTTCCAGTTGTATTGTTAGTAATAGGAGTATTAGATGAGGTTTATGTTATTTTTTCAATACGAGAATATGGATATTTTCCAAAAGCCATATAAAAAACGCACACTCCTAAAGCAAACATATCCATTTCAGGTCCTATTTTACCACCCTCCAGAACTTCTGGTGCTACGTATAAATTTGTTCCTTTCTTTATGAGACGTTCACGATAAAATTCTGTAATTTCTTCATTGTATTTCAAATTAATTAAGAAGATCTCGTTTTCTTCTCTTTAAGTAGCACCAAATATAATATTTTCTAACTTAAGATTTCCATGAAAAACGTTCTAAGAATGAAGACTTTTTAAGCCTTTCAGAACATGATGAGTGAGAGTAGCAATAGCTATTTCTTCTAATTTAGATGCACAAACTATTCTAAATAAATCTTCTCCTTAAAAGTACTCAAACGTCATGTAAATATAGCTTTCGTCTTCATATATTTTTTTTAAACGAGGGAGAAGTGGGCTCTAAATCCTCCTAAATATTTGTATTTCTTAATTTACAAATTATTTTTATTCTGGTTTGAGTCCTTTTTTGTTTACTATTTTTACAGCTGCATACATTTTCTTCTTTTTATCTACGCATCTATAAAAATGATCGTACATTCTAGTTTCTACCTTATATCTATGAGTGAAGTTAGTTTATCTACAAAATTTTCTTAAAGCCTTCATCCAAACCTTTAATTAAGAAAGAAAAATATATTTACTTGATGTTTTTAATTCATATAATTGTTAAAATATTCTCTTTAAAAAGTTGTTTATTATTTGGTTCTTCAAAGTGAAATACTTTATGTTAAATTTTCTATAAATAATCTGAAGCCTTAATTTGCAACAAAAGTTTAATAAGTATTCAGAAAAAACAAATATAATTTTTATGAAATGATTTGTAATCAACAAATAAAATGAAATAGCAAATTTTTTTAAAATCAATATCAATATTGAATGTTTCTTTCTTTGTTTAGATAGTTTAAATTATCAAATTTATAATTCTAATAAACCTTTGGCATTATTTTTAAATCGCCCTAGTTTTCTACTTATTTTGATAACTTGTTAATTATCTTTTATAATAAATGAGTTATTATATAAGTAGTTGGATCAAAATATATAAATATTATGCTATTATTAAAATTATCCTCATTTTTTTGCTTTTATTAGGAGCTTTTAAATCAATAATTATTTACCTTATGACTATTGAATTTGTCTGTAACGAGTTTTGCTATTTCTTCTTCATTTTAAAGAGTAATGCCATAAGCTACACTATCACCAATTATTTCATTCTCCTCACCAATTTAGCAATACTGAAGATATACGTGCTCAACAGGAGGAGCCTTAGTTTTATCTTAGTATTTTATGAGAATGTTATTGTAGAGTTCAAAATAAAATAATTTGAAATTCTTGAGCAACTTGCTGTAGGAAAAAAACTATCCTTTTAGAAGGGGTTTTGAATTAGTATTTAATTCTTATTTTAATAATGACTTTTTTTATTGCTTAAAAACTGAAGGAGACTCAAGGTATCTTCTTAAATGCTTTTAATCATTTAGCACAAAGTTCATAAGCTAATTAGTCCTATCTTCCATTTATCTAAATGCGTTATATTTGACTTATTAAAATACTTTATTAAAGTCTATTCTTCTTGTACTTTTGTTTCTTCTTAATTACAAATGTATTTGTTTATAAAGTGCCCTTTATTATTTTTGTTAATTAATAATCCTGTTAACAAATTTATAAAGAAAATTAAATTTGTTTGATATAGAGTGCTAATTTTTTTCAAATAAATGTTATAATCATATGAATTTCTGCAATTAATTATTAGCTATCAGATTTATAAATTTTGATTAATCACTTCTATTACCTAATTTACTCTTCTTATTTAATCTAATAATATATCAATCAATAATGCCGTATATTAATATAATGCTTTCTCAATTGCAATAATCTATAGTAATCATCATTATCTTTAAAATTAATATTTTTTTTGCTTTTTATATGTATGGCTGTAATTCTAAACTGAAATATCTCACAAAAGCTTACAATGTATTATATATTTTGAAAAAAAAAATCAGCAAATATATATTTAATTAACTAGTAATTTAGTGGTATATGAATATTTACATGCATAAGATTGGGATTTTGAAAAGAATTTTCCATAAAAATACCTTCATGTAAATTAAAATTTTGCTGAACTGAAAAAATTTATTTATAATTTTTAACGCAATCACTTCTTTACAGAACAGGATTAGGAATTTTGAAATATTTCCAATAATTTAATATATACTTTCATATTTTAAATATAAAGAGCATTATATTTCTAAATTGATTTATAAAAATTTGATACTACTTTTTAATCAGTAGAAAATATCTTTTATCAATATTTAATTTTTTTAATAAATACTAAATTTTTATCACTACCTCAAAAATTATTAGTCACTCTATATATTCTAATTTTGTTGATTTATTATTATTTAAGCAAATATGTGTATTATGTATCTTAAACATTTTTCATAGTTTATATATTTTACTTTCAAAAAATTAAGAACTTAAGAAAGATAATAAAAAATATTGTAACAATATAACAAAATAAATTCATACTTCAAATTAATTAATTACAAATTTTTTAATGGACACATATTAAAAAAATATAGTTTAATTTATTTATAAATCATGTTTATATCAGTTTAAGAAATTTAAATATATGTATTTATAAAATAATTGTATCAGCTTTAGGATTTCAGAAATAAAATAATGCAAATAGTTTAATCATTTTCTTTTAATTTCATTTGTTATTTGATTAATATTAATCTATATGCATCTAATTATTTTGTTTTTGAGTTATTAATTAGATTTTTATTCAGTATTGATTCACTATTTTATTGAATATTTAATTTAATTCATTGTTACTTATTTTTTATTAAGATAATTTAAAATTTCACCAGCAAATAATTTCTAATAAAAATTGTATTTCAGATTTTGATTTTTACTCTAAAGAATTCTTACAATTTACTATGTTATCTATTTTAAAAACTTAAATGGACTAATTTTAATTTAAATAACATTTATTTATAATTAAATAATGTTTGCATAGACATTAAGAAAGAATGCATTTAAGTTATTTAATTATTTTTAAAAGTGTTGAATAGTTTTATAAATTCATATTCGAAAACATATTTTTGACATTTTATTTTTAAGAGTAGTTATTTAGAATCTTATTCCTATTTTATATAAGGTCTCTAATTCTTTAGATTGATAAACTTTTTTTTAGTTAGATAAGTCTAAATATTAATTATTAAATATTCATAGAAATTTAATTCTGTTTTTGATTTTACATCAAATTAAGTTTTAAAAATTATTTGATTATTTTATATTATTTATTGGAATATATTATTTAAAGATAATTATAAAATAATGATTAAAAAATTTAATCTTTTTTAAAAATATTTTGAAAAAAAATTTTTTATAGATACTTTAAATTTAAATTATTTTAAATTAGATTTCTTTAAATAATTTATTAAAAAATAAATTTAATAAAAATAATTACATATCTCTAATAATCATTAGTTAATATATATATAAACACCTCTGAGTTGTTAACAGTGTTTTCTCTTTAATTACTACATAAGTGTTAAATTTCAAAGAGTTTTGAATCTTGAATTTAATTATTAAATATTCATAAAAATTTAATTTTGTCTTTGATTTTACATCATATTAAATCAAATTTTAAAAATTATTTGACTTATTTTATTTTACTAATTGAATATAATATTTAAAGATAATTATAAAATGATGATTCAATAATTTTATCTTTTTTAGAAATATTTTGAAAATAAATTTTTTTATTGATACTTTAAATTTGAATTATTTTATTAGATTAATTTTAATAATTTATTATTAAAAAATAAATTTAATAAAAATAATTACATATCTCTAATAATGGTTAGTTTATATATATACTTCTGAGGTGTTAACACTGTTTTCTCTTTAATAAATAATAAGTGTTAAATTTCAAAAAGTTTTGAATCTTTAATTTTCATTTAAATTTGAATTTGATTGACTGTTAGTAATATAATTAATTAATTAAAAAAAAATCAAAAGCGAAACGAGTTCAAAATCTTTCTTATTCACAGACGTTGCTGTAGTTATTCTAGCCATAAAAAATATGCTAAGAGGTACTCAAAGATTTTTATCTTTGGGTTCAAACCTTTCAAGAGCGATTATAGTCATATTAAGTTTTAATCAAGAGTGCTTTTCAAGTTTTTAATATAGCAGAATTGTTGCAGATCTCATCTTTATGCTTAGGATCAACGCTTCCAGATCCAAATATTCCAAAGCAAAGCATAAGATGAGAAAAAAAAAGATTAAACAAATCTCCGAAGACTGCACTTTTCTCCGAAAGCATTCTAAAAACACTCCTATTCAATTTTTTAAGAATCCTCCCCACCAACCCACCCGTATCAAGAATAGGAAAAAATGGCTTTATGACAGATAAACTTTAGCAACAAGAATTGATCGGACATGCTAGGCAAGGAAAAGCTAAGTACTTCTTTCTTGAAATATCATCACTGATTAAGTAAGAAAAGTCAAGGAAAAAAGCAATTCCACAGAGATAAGCAAGCCACTGCTTATTCTCTGCAATTTCACTATCAATTAGATTTTTGAATGCGAAAGCTTAAATCGTTTTGTTTAGGTTCGCTTTTTGCAACCAAATTACTTCATTTTGAAGTGACCCCATAGTCTTATTTCCACTAAATTTTATATTAACTAAAACATTTTTTCTCCAAATTAAAAACAAATTTTAAATAGATAAGAAATAAATAAAATTTAAGAATAAAATAAAATAAACAGATAAATAGAAAGAAAGAAAAAAATTAGAAGCAAAAAAAAACAGAAAACTAGAAAAACAAAACAAAACAAAAAAAAATAAAAAAACTTAAAATAATTAAATAAAACAAATAAGAAATGAAATAAAATAAATCAATTAAATTTAAAAAGAAAAATAAAAAAAACCATTAAAAAAATATTCATAAAAGAATAATATATTAATATGAAAATACTAATTATTAATTATTCTGTTTTTCTTAATATAAGAAAAGTTAATGATATTTAAATTTAAAATTTTTGATTTTATTTATGTAATTTTTAATTTTCCCAATATTTAAATTAAAACAAAGATGCTTTTTGTTTGATAATTTATTGACTATTACCCTAAAAAAAATATGTAAAGATATATACATAATATTTTCAATCAAATTAACAAAAATTTTAGTAATTAATTTTAGTATAATAATTTTCTATTTTAAAATTAGTAGTTTAATTATACAAAATAAATTAGTTTTATTTCATTTTTTTGTTAGTTTTAATAAACTATTTTTATTTGAATTTTATAATGTAAATTTTATTATAATCTGTATTATAAGATTTTCCAACTATTGTGCTTTCAAAATGTTTAATTAATTACAAAAATTGTGAATTTTATTTGAAGCTAAGATTTATATTTTATTAAAATAAAGTAAAGAATAAAGAATGAGATCATTTTTAAGATATTTTAAGATATTATTTTTAAAAAATTTGAAATAATAAATTAAATAAAATTAAGGAAACAATTATAATTTTTTATAATCTATCTATATAAAGTAAGTACTATTAATTGATATATAAGTATATAAATACTTTTCTCAAATATATTTAATATAGCTTGCTATCTCTATTTACTTTTACAATATTTCTATTCAATCTAAAAGTTATCCTGCTTACCTTTTGATAATTTTAAAATTATTCAAGTTATAAGGTTAATATATACATTATGAGAGTAAGTAGAACTGAAGAATTTGTTGATAAAATAAAAATTTTAAGTCGTTTTTATGATTTAATTCTTTAAGTTAAAAAATTATAAACAAAAATAATGAATGTCTCAATCATTATGTAATATTTTTAATTCCCAATTTTTAATAATTAATTACCATTTTCTGAATAATTGGTAGCAACCGCTCAAACCCATAAAGAAGTTAACAGCAGCCAAAGAATAGTTAACTGGGGTAATAACAAAGCAGTATCTATTTTAAGGATATCAAAAATATAATAACTTTTTTAAATATAAATTTTTACCTTGTCCAGATTAAACCTGATAGAGCTATAGCTATATTAATTATTTAAAAAAATGTTAATTTTTATCTGATATATGTTTAAAATGATAAAAAGCATTTTATTTTCTTGAAATTTGTATAGAATTTGAAAAAAAACATACCAGCTTATTACTTAGAGTTGATTTATTGAGTAGGTAATTTAAGATCTTTAATATTTGCAAAAGTGATACACCATTTAATCATAGGGCACCAAAAGAAAATAGTGAATGGACCTGCGGGATGTTCTAAGAACTTTCTTGCTACAGCTAATTTTAAATTCAAAGTATTTATTAGTTTCTCATTAAATTTTAGTTTTAAATAATTAACATATTCAAATGATAAATGTAGTATTAAAAATTAATATTCTGATTTTTATAAGTAAATAAGTTCTAAAAAGATTTCTTTTATTGTTAAAAAAGTTTTAAAATTATCATACGAGACCAATTATACATGCCAAGGACTCTTTTTTAAAGGAGAGGGACGATTTGTACCATTTTGCTAGCTTAATTGGTTATCTTTTATTTTATTTTTTTAAATTAAAAATTTTTAATCAAATATTTATTGGAATAGTTGTTTATATTTTCTCAATTTTATTCATTATAAATGAATATTTATGAATATACTTTAAAACTTTACGATTGATATATTGTATATGATGAAAGATTTTTTTGATTATACTTTTCACAATGTTTAACTTCATATTCTCTGACGTATAATGCGATAGGATTTTGATGATTTCATATTATTTTTCAAAAATAAAAATCCATTTAATTAAATTCATTTTTATAATCAATATTGTTTTTTAATTCACAAAACAATAAATTTATTACTCATATTGTTTACTGCTCATTGATGTGAATTGTTCAGGCTCCTCATTCATTATAAGTTAACAAAATCTTTATAAAATTAAAATATTTAAAATGATAAACATTAAATCTAATAATTCATATCATTATTTTTACAAACTAATACAACTTTTATTCGATAATTTGATTAAACTAGTAATTAAACTATGTAAAATTATGTCAAATTATTTGAAATACTATTTTATTTATTTATTTTTAGATTACAAATTATATTGTAAAATTACAAAAAAAATAAATCAACTTTTTAAGTTAATAAAATAAACAATTTGAATTACTTACTTTAGGCATTTTTTATTATAAATACAGCTTAATAAAAAAAAATTATTTAAACTTTAGTAGCATTATAAATTTTTATTAATATTTATTTATTTTTTTATATTTTTATCTCATTAATTATTTTATTTTAGTTATTTATCAGTCTAAGAGTTCTCCAGCCCTCCTAGATAAAAAAATACATTTAAAAAAAAATGATTTTTTCGTTAATAAAATGAAAATTTTTAAGGTAATATTTAGAATATTCAAAATAAAAGGTTGTATGCACTAAATAAATTACTTACCATTTTCTAAATAATTGATAAAATCCAGAAGCACTCATAAAGATGCAACATGCTGCTAAATTGTAATTAATCGGAGTTATAACAAAGCTATATCTTTAATAATAGTTAAATAATCTAAGTATTTTAAGGATTAGTTTGTTAAATTTTTACCTAGTCCATATCAACCCAGAAAGAGCAAGGGCTTTTTTAATAAAAAACTAACATTAAATAATAATTTATTAAATAATAAATATCAAATATTTATTTACTAAAAAATAAAAAAGCGTTTTTAATTTTTTGAATTTATTATGAATAATGCATGAATAAAAAATGAGAAAAAATATACTGGCCTATTATTTTGAGCTTACTTGTTTGGTAGGTAATTACAATTCTTTAACATTTGTCAATGTAAGAAACCATTTAACTAAAGGACACCAAAAAAATATAGTAAATGGGCCTGCTGGATGCTCTAAGAATTTTTTTGCTCTTGCTATTTGTTTATATAAAAATAATATTTTAATATTTTTAAAAAATTTCTATTATTTATATTTGTTGAGTCACAAAAGCTTACGAGACCAATTATATATTCCAAGTACTCTTTTCTATAGTATAGGGACGATTCCGAGCATTCAATATTAAATTCTATCTTCGCTTATTTTAAAGTTTCTTTATTGAGTTTTATTAAATAATTATTAATTATATTAATTAATACTTGTTTTGTTGGTATTAATTTTGAAGATTATGTAATGTTTTATTGTAATTTATTACTTTGTTCGGTAAAATCTTGATACATTTCTATTTTATTACTATTTGCAATACTTAGTTACAATTATTAAAAATAACACATATTTAAAATAATTAAATCATAATTTTAATCTTATAGAACTTACTATATAAAAAATTAACTTTTAAAATTAAGGATTAAAATAAAATAATTCCATTTACTAAACTATTTTTTAGTTAAAATTTAGAACTGATGAAGAAATATTTTAAATAAATTTAAATATTTAAATTGAAATTTATATTTTAGAGTTAATTAGGTTGTGGGTTATTCAATTTTTAGAGTTGAAACCTTTTCTTAAATAAAATAAAATTATTATTTCAAAAAGCATACATGTTAATATTGAAGTTAATCATATATGATTTTTTTTACTTAATTGTTTATATGAAAAAAAGTTAACATAAATATTCCTCCTTTACAGTGGTTGCTATTGTATAACTTTAATTTTATAATTTAACTAAGTATTTTTCCATTAAGAAATTGCATCACTATAAAATAAAAAAATAGTAATAAAAATATCCAGAGTGAAAGAAAGATAAATAGCTGGATGGATGGTCTTTTGAATGCATAACTTATCAATTAATTAAAGATGATATTTTTTTCAACGTATTAAATAGGATTGTTAAGTTTTGAACAGAAAAGTTTGTTTGATGATTTTATGAAAAAGAAAAAAAATTATATTGAGTTGAAGAAATTTTTTTAATATTTAAATAGTTAATATAAAACATAATAATTAAAATATTCTTATCATCAAAAATGCAATAGCAATATTAAATAATTAGACCATCTTTCACAGTTGTTTAACCTGGATCATAAGCATAAAAACAAATTCCACATACAAAATTAGTTGGAGGCAGTTCTATAAACTAAGTGAATTTGTTAGGCGTGAATCAGGTTATAAGTTAATAGTAGTAAGTAGCATAATAATAATTATAAATACAACAGTAATAAGTTTAGCAGTAAGGCTAATAACCTCAGTAAATTTAGTAGCAATAATAGATCTAGGTATAATAAAATTAGAGCTAATAACCATAATAGTAGTAGTATTTTGTCCCTAAAAAAGTTATAGAAAACTATAGTTACTGCTTGCCTGATATTATAGGTAAAGGTTATTCAAGCAAAGTGTATAGAGGTAAGAATGAAACAACAGGCGATACTGTTGCTGTTAAAGTAATAGATATGAAAGGAATTAAGAATGAAGTTCAAAGTTTTCTTTTGAAGAATGAAATAAGTGTTTTGAAAAAACTTAATAATATAAATTGTTTAAAGTTGTTTGATGTTTTTCATACTGCTAATAATACATACATTATTACAGAATTTTGTGATCATGGAGACTTAAAGGAGTTAATTACAAAATATGGAACATTTTCTGAAAAGCCTGCTGTAAAAATTCTTAAGCATCTTCTTAATGGTTTAGATGAAATGCAAAACAAAGGGGTAATTTATATTTTAATTGATATCAAAAGTCAAATAAATTGCTACAAAATTATGATTTGATATTATGTTTTTATTTAAAACCGCTTCATTTTTATTTTTATATTCAGATTATTCATAGAGATTTGAAGCTTGCAAACATTTTAGTTAAAGAAGGAATTCCTAAAATAGCAGATTTTGGTTTCTCTAAAGACCTAAATGCAGAACCTTGCAAATTTTACTATAATGTTGGAACGCCTATGTACATGTGTCCATAGTCTCTCACTAAAAATGAATACAGTTTCAAGAGCGATATCTGGTCTATTGGTGTGTTATTCTATGAAATGATTTACAACATAACTCCTTGGGTAGCAGACACAGAAAAGTAACTCGTCGATAAAATGACTTCTATTCCAGTCTCTTTTCCTGCTACACCTATTGTTTCTGAAGAGAGTAAAGATTTTATTCGAGGCTGCTTAACAATCGATGAATCAAAGCGTTTTTCATTAAAAGACATGCTTGATCACCCTCTTTTAAAATTATTTGATAGAAAAGAAGAAAATTCCCACAATAGACATCATAATTAAGAAAAAGCTCATTCTACTGACTAATTCCATAATTCTAAAGAAAATGATAAATAAGTAGCAACTCCTATGATGGTAAGGCATGAACAACATGTTTAGCTGTAAAATAATTAGGCTTCTAATGAAAAAGTAGATAAATAAATCCACTATACAGCCCATTCATTACCACCTTAAATGAATTAATATATGGATAATAAGAACAAAGAAAATATTACTTCTTAATCCCCTAAGTCACAGGTATAAAATTTATACTTAAATTTCTCTTTAAATACAAAAAAAAAAAACCAACATTTTAATAACTTTTAATATTAATAGAACCCTATAGGATTAAGATAAGACTTATCACCTATTCCACAAAAAGCAAAAGTTATGTAAGTCAAGGCTTAAGAGTAATATGTTGGATAGGTATATAAATAGGCAGATATTTCAGAAAAAAGGCATTCTGTCAATAGCTTAACACCAAAATTAAATTAAAAAGATGTCTTACCTTCAGTTCCTGAAAAGTAGGAATAAACTTAATCATCTTATGCATAATCAGATAAATCATAGCTAAATGAAAGATAAATTAATTAGTAAAATGGGTAACAACTATTTATATAACCAAGTGAAGTAGAAGACGAATTCAGCTAAAACGATTAAATTATTCTTGCTCAAATTAACTTTTGCCGTTTCTTATACAGACTTTAGAAATTATGTGATGACACTAATGATTATGTGACTGATGGCTTAAAAGAAAAAATTAAATTTTTTATCTTGAAAAATATTATGATTAAAATCAGTAAACTATAATAAATGAGTGAATAATCTATAAATTAACTTAACATGAGTGATTTTCTAAGCTATATCTAAGAAGAAAGCTTTGCAAGATTCTAAGTGGTGATCAAAGAATACCAAGTAAAATATGGAAACTCCTTTAATGTTTTTTGGGATAACATGTAAAATAACGTTAGTAGAAAATAGGTGCTTCAATCTGACAAAAAATTTGCAGCTATATTTGACAAAACGTTTATAGAATTTGAGAGCTTTTATATAATAGCTTAAGGGTATTTAAGAATATCTATTCATGAATTAAATCAATCATTAAATGAAAAACTTAGAAATTTTGATAAAAACTAAGAACTGCCCTATGAAATTTAAAACTCAATAGTATTCTTAGATTACTTAATTACTTATTATTAATTGAGTTAGTTAATACTTGAGAAATTTAATTAGTTTGATTTATTTGCTCGTGTCTCTAAAATAGAGTAAATTGCTGAAGGCAAACCCGTTCAATTATCAAAGTTCCATTTCCTCTCGATCTAAAACAAAATAATTCAACTTGAAATTTGATAAAGCTAACAGTGAGAATAATTTTATAATTTTATAAATTACTATGATGTCCCTCAAGCTTACTGTTTATTTATAATAAATAAAGCAAATTATTGAAATGACTGCATAAATAATTAAAAATATTAAAAAAATGACTTATATAAATATGTAAAAGGTGTTTGATGTATTTAAATATGTTTTATACCTTTGTAATTTTAACTTTTATAAAAAATTATTTCAGATTGATGATAAAAATTGACAAAAATTTAGCATTTTTATAATTTTTATTTTTGTTTTTTAAGACTTAATAAATATTTCTAAATTCTGAAATTCTATAATTAATAATCAAATATTTTGATTTTACAAGTTATAACCTATAAAATATATAATGAATAAGACATAGAATTATTCCTGCATGAATGTGTGGGTATAATTATCTATTTATTTAGAGATTTGGATTGATCAAGATATTTAATTAGCTTAACTCAAATAAGTTTTCCTCTCCATCCAAGTAGGAAACCAGCTGCAAATCCAGTACTGCTTGGCAATCTATATTGCAAAGTTGATAAATATTTATCATACATTATCTTGAAATCCTACATATCTATTTTATTGTCACCATTCTAATCTAATGCTTTAATAGCATCTTATTCCATCTTATTCCATTCAACATTAACATATCCTTAGAATGAAAGGAGTTATGCAGTCACAAATAATCCTCCGGATATAAAAGTTCCAACTCTAGCCATTCTTCTTGTAAAAGCACCAGAGCAATAACCAAAAACAGTGCCTAAAGTTAATTCCTAAGCTGTTGCTTATTTATGTAGGTTATAAAATTCCATATATTTTGAAAGAGCCTATTTAACAGCTGAGTCGTCTTTATTATCTGTCATTTTGAATATCTTCTTATAATAATTTCTATTGCTTCTTTATAGAATACAATTTTTATTAAAATTATTAATTTCTTGGAATTGAATAAAAGATATTTTCAGATAAATACTAGAAAGTAAAAGTTTTAATTTAAAGCAAATTCTGTTGAAAAAAATGAGCTTAAAACCAAAATAATTCATAATAGTTAAAGATTTATTTTTGCTATAAAAAATAAGTTTTTTGCCATCTATATTAAGATTTATGTTTATAAAAAGCATGAAATTAAAAGTATTTATATTAAAAATTATTTAAGGATATACTACTCAACTAAAAAATAAAATTAAAGCCATTATGAATTTACATAGGCATATAAATAATCTCTAATATAAGGGAGGTATTTTAAAGACAAATTTTAATTTTGCTAATTTTTTTAAACTAAAATTTTTCTGCAGAATTTATAAAATAAATATTTAAAATTTTAAACATAATAGTTAGTTTGAGGATATATCAAAAAAAATGTAAATTGAATTACGATCAAATGTTTAAATAAAAAATATTTTTTACAATTTTTAATTTGCAAAAAAATTTATTTATTTATTTAAAGAATTTACATAAAATAGCATATAATATGGTAAATTAAATAAGTTCAAAGAATCTTTAATTGTTATAATACTAAACAAATTTTTTATAACTAAGTTAATGCTAAAGTGTAAATTCTTTTGTAGGATAAGTATTTTAAGAAGTTTTCCAAATTAATTTCAAAAAAATATAACTTTCTTCACTTATTATAAATTTCTATAAACCAAATACTATATTTTTGATATTTAATAAATTTTATTATTAAAAATTAACTTAATTTTAACAAATTTATTTCCTTTAATTATTAAAAATGATAAATATTTTTTGTTATAATCCTAAATATTTTAAATTTTAATTATAATTAACTGCTAATTAATATTTTGAAAGTATTTATACACTTTCTTCATTTATGAGTTGGCTGCTAAGCTCAAAAATTTAAATAAAACCCAAAGTAGAATATTATAGAGTTTATCAAGAAGTTATAATAGTGAGGCAATCAATTCAAAAATCAGTAAATAGAGTTTTATAATTACATGAATAAATACAAATTATTAAAAGCAATTAAATAAATAAAAAAATCAAACATAATCAGAAGAAATAATGGTTAAAAAATTAAATATATAATTTAATCCTGTGTAATAATAAAAAATTTCTTTTTTATCAAACAAACTGTTGAAAAATATCTCAATTTTATGATTGTATTCGTTTTTCTTTCAGTTATAGCTATGTATTTCATTTATCTAAAATATAATTTTATGCTTATTTATTTTTTTCTAATTTTAAATTATTTTTCACTTAACTCGATATATTATTAAAAGTCTATAAAACATAAAAAATGTATTTCGAATATAGATATCTCATATTCAAAGATAATAATGGTCATAACTATATTGAGTGTTTGGTTTAAAATATATGAAGAAGAAATTTTCAGTTTTTGGGTTACTTTTGAAAATAAAATAATCAAAAATTTATTAATCATAGTACAGGTTGAAAATAAATAGAATTAAAATAAAATAGCTTTGATGAGATTTTAGCATAGCATTAAGATTTAAGAAGTAGGTAGGAATGATTTATTTGATATTTTAAATTATGATTTTACTTTATAAACATAAATTAATTATGGTTATTTTACTATTAATTTTTTAATGTCTATTCTTTCTAACCAATTAAAAGAAAATGATTCTTCTAATGAATTAGTCTAAGAAAAAAAAATAGAAATAATTGATTGGAAATTATCTAAATAATATTTAATTACTTTTTGATTTCAATTAATTTTCAAACACATTATCATTTAGCTGATAAATAGATTGATTGATTGATTCGTAGATAAAAAGATTAATTGTTAAACATCTTTATCAAAAATTTAAAGAAGTGACCAAAATAATTTTTTAGCTAGATGGAAGATTACTAAAGTAGCTCTTTTAAAGATGAAGCTCAAGTTTCTTATAGTAAATTAGATTCTACATCTAAGAGCTCTAAGAATCAAAATGATGAATCACAATCTGATGAGAAAAAATCAGATGATGAATCAGAAGCTGTAAATACAGAGTTTGATGTTCATTAAAAAGGAGCTATTCTTACTTTATAGCATCTTATCAAATTAAAAAGAAAACCCAGAAAGAGCAAAAAGATAGTGGTTGACCTGTCAAGTAAAAAAATGTTAAATTCATTTTTAAGATAGATATATTATTTAACTATAGTAGTTTTTAAAATTATGATAGCAATAAATAAACTCTTACAGCTTTATCAAATATCAAAAATATGAATTTATTTGTTTATGACAAGTTCATTTTAATTATGCAAGTTAACTAAAATTTAATTATAACAGATACAAAATATGATGTAATAAAACAAATATGCTCAGAATCATTTAATTGGAATATAACTTACAGATCTAACGCAGATTGGAATATTAAATGGCAAGATTTTTATATTAACGAAGATGATTTGCGCAGGATGCTTCCATATCAAAAAATTAATCATTTCCCAGGTTCTTATAACCTAGGAAAAAAGAATTATTTAGGAAAGAACTTATCAAAAATGAGATTGAAATTTCCTGATGATTTTGACTTTTGCCCACGCACATGGCTATTACCTTACTAGTATGAAGATTTAAGAAATTTTTATGAAAAAAATAAATCTAAAAAACCTGTGTTTATTGTTAAACCAGAAGCTAGTTGTTAAGGAAAAGGAATTTATCTAGTTAAAAAATTTTCAACGCTAAGTAAATAATTTTAAAAATTAAACTCTTTTTACCAAGATTTAACTATAGATATGAAACTAACATTATAACAAAAATTTCTATCATATTTTTTATCAATATTTTAGTTTAATTTCTATATTAAAAAAGATAATTAATTATTAAAATAGAATAAGATCAGCACATGGTTGTTTAGGAATATATTAAACATCCTTTCTTGATTGATGGACTTAAGTTTGATTTTAGAGTGTATGTTTTAGTTAAGAGCGTGTGTCCTTTAAAAGTGTTTATTTACAGAGAAGGATTGGCTAGGTTTGCTACTTGCAAATATTCCAAGCCTTCTAAAAAAAATCTGAAAAATATGTGCATGCATTTGACAAATTATGCTGTAAACAAGCACAATCCTGAATTTTAATTTAATTCAAATGCCAACTAAGATAACGTTGGCCATAAAAGAAGCTTTTCATCAATATTAAAAGTAATCTAATATTTATATTATTTTGAATTCTAACTTTTAATACAAAAGTATTTAGAAGATAATGGAAAAGACGCAACTGGAGTGTTTTTGTAAATTAAGCAAATAGTTAATAAAACTATGTGCAGTGTTTAACCTTATCTTAGCCATTTATATAGAAGCTGTTAGCTAAAAGAAGAGAATTCAGAAATGTGTTTTGAGGTTTTTGGGTAAATTTAAAATCAGGAAATAAATAAAATTGTTAATATTTTATTTTTTAAAAAAAGATTTGATATTATGCTTGATGATGATTTAAAAGCATATCTTATAGAAGTTAATCACACACCTAGTTTTACTACAGATACTCCATTAGATTATCACATAAAGCACAGTTTAATTACAGATACTTTAATTTTAGTGGATACAAGAAATAAAGCAAAATCAAAGTAAATTGATTTGAATAAATTATTGAATATATTTTATTTAGCTTTTGGTTTAATAAAGTTATTTAGAATCTAAAAAATAAATGATAATTGGGAAATCTAGTGTAAAAATGAATTAAGAGGATAAGGAGAATATGTAGAGAAAGCTAGATGCATATGAGCATAAATATTAAAATGGATATATTAAATCTTTACCTGCAGATAGTGTAAATATATAAATTAATTAAATACACTTATAATAAATATCATTATTTTAATATTTTTCTTTCTTAAACAAATTAAGGATGATAATTTAAACTACGAAAAATTCATTTAAGCAGCTTAATCTATTCATGATGAATTTACTGGCACTAAAAGAAATTTTGAGAGACTATAAACTCAATAGTAACCTTCCACTACTTCACTCTAAAATCAAAGTGAAAAAAAGAAATAGGAATAAGATGCACCTAACATTCCTAAGCCTAAAAATATAAATATTGTTAGGAGACCTGTATCTGGCATTCCATTAAACTTATAGAAAAGGATGAATTAAGAAACAAATTAAACTGACAATGATATATCTAAATTAGCTAATAATACGACTGGGTTTTTAAATCAAAGCTTTAATCAATAAAGCTAAAACCAATCTGTTAACGGTTATTAACCATAAACTTAAGATTTACAAAGCTAAGCTTAGGGTAATTCATCTTCGAGCTCTTCGATTTAAACAGTATCTGCTCTATCTTAGAAATCAAATACAAATCACATAATAAAAAATATTAGAAAGATTTCTTAAAGGAGTGTTTATAAACCTTCATAAAGTGTTGTAGATTATTCAGTAGATGCTAATCAGTAATCTGGCTCAACTACTAATATATATTCCAGTGTATAAAATAAAAACTAAAATGCAATAAGTACTATGAATAATTATTCTAGAGAGGAAACATCAATTTTTAACATAGATAAAGGTGATCAGCAGCTAAAATAATTTGGATCCAATAATAACATTTAGCTTAATATGAGACCAGAGTCAGGAAGATAAGAACTATCTTACAAATTAGACCAACTTAAAAGAGAATTATAAATGGCAAAAGAAGAAGCTTCAAGATGCTTAAATGAGTAAGAATCTGTTAAGCTTTAATAGTTATCTCATACAAGAGGTCTTACTTAGGTATTAGAAACCACAAATAATATTACAGCTCAAGCAAAAATTTCAATAAGACCTCAATCTTCCTCAATAGCTGGATAACTTTACAGAAATAATTTAAACCAATATAATTAGAATTAAAATAATGGAATAACTCCTCTTTCCTCAACTTCTTCTCGTCCTCTAATGTAAAATGGAAATAAAGCGGTCTTTTTAAAAATTAAAGAAGATGCTATAGTAAGAAACACAGTTAATTCTAATGGAACGCTAGTATACATTTAATAGTCTAATAACAGCAACGCGCTTTAACAAAACAGAAATGAATTCTTAAGCATACAGCGAGTCAAAATAGAGCCTAAACTTTATGCTAATTCTTCTTTAAATAGTAATTCCAATTAAAATAATGCTTATTTAGCTCCCGTAAGTTATAGCTCTAGCAGAGTTGTTAATATTCCAAGCTTACATGGATACTCTAATAACTAGAATCTAAATTAAAATAGCACAAATGCATACTTTAACAGCATATCTCCAAAACATTATTAAAACTCTATAACACCATCTTCATAATAATTCTTAAATCATGCAAACAGCAGCATCTCACAAAATATTCTTTAAGAAATGAATAATAAAAATATGAATGTTATAATTGAAAACAAAGAAAAAAATAATTATAAATCTCGTGGCAGCTCAGCAATAGGTGGCTAGAGAGAATTAAAATAGTATTTGAATTCTAACTAACCACCATAAACCTAGCAAAACTTAAACTTAACAAACAACTTAAATACAAGCAATAACACAAACAACAATAACAATCATAGCCAAAATAGTTAATAACATTTACATTCTAATTTAAGATCTAATTCTTATGGTAATTTACATACAGAAAAAGGGTATATTTTAACCGTTGAAAACGCTTAAACAACTACCAATGCTACAAACTATGCCTAGAGAAAGGGTTTACCAAAAAGATCATTTAAATTTGATGATAAAATATAAAATCTGATATAATTTAACATTCAAGATGAAATATAATCCTGATTAAAAATAATAATTAATAATTAAATAAATAAATAACAAATGAATGAATGAATAATGTTTCTGTATATAAATATTATTAATTATAAAAATAAATAGTTAATATAATTTCTTAATCTCCTTTATAAATAAATAACTAACTAACTAAAAATAAATTAGACAAAATAAATAAATAACTATTCACTCTAACTAAAACAAAAGTTATCTATCTTTCTTCTCATCACTTATATGTTAATATAAAAAAATATTTTATCTCTTTTAAAAGTAAACTAACTACTTTGAATATTTATATTCTTACTTTTGTATCACAATCTTTAAATTTATTAATCAAGGAATTGTTAAAATGTTTAATAAATCTAAATTTTTAATTCTATCCTTATTTAATTTATCAAGGGTTAGCTATTCAAAATTTTAAGAACAATCATAAACAGTAAGTATATTTATTAGCTGTTTAAATATTAGTTTATATTTTAAAGTGTATTATAACTATAAATAAAATGAATTTAATTTAATTTATAATAATTTATACTAGTACTTAATGAATTTATACAAAATAAGATATTAAAATAAATAGATTTTTTTTGACAAATTTTAGAAAATAATCAATCAACTTAGCTTTCCCCTTCTTTGAGACAAATTCAACAAACTATTATCTAACTTAAGCTACTGCTATTATTGTTATTAATTTGAAGGGATTTGCAAATAATTTTGTTAATTCTAAGGAACTTATAAAAATTGTTGTTAAGATAAAAGCTTTATTTGTTGTTATTATGATGGATTTTATTGTTATGAGTATCGTTATGAAAAGCTTTATTCATTTGAATTCTAAGGAGAAGCAAATCTTTAAGAAACTTAACCTCCTTATTAATATAATTACTGATTATCTTTTATGCTTTTATTTAGATCTTATTGCAAAGAATTATTTTATTACTAAATTTTATTTTCATTAACAATTTTTTATTAAATTCTGTAAAGTTTGAAGAAATAAATAAATCTCCTAACTGCTGCCACTTAGTATAGCAAGAAAATTAAAAAGAAAATACACAATACAGCTATAATTATGTTAACATTTTGAATAGACCAGAGCCTTATCCTAATTATATAAAAATATATATTAAAATTAGAAATTTAATTAGTTGAAATTAACTAATATACCTGCAATAGTAGGAAGGATTAAATGTTGTAACATAGTATGTATCTCTTAAAGAATCATAATTTATATCGAATTACTCTCTAATGCTTTTTGATTTAAGGTAATCTTTTACCTTAGTTAGTGTGTCATAAAAAAGTAGGTCTTTACTATGGTGAATTGTTAGTATATTAACTATAGATTCCCATTTATGTTCTTTGTAAGGCCTGCTAAGATTATTTCCATATCCGCTAGAATTAGAGTCATAACAGT
Organism: Tetrahymena thermophila SB210; assembly: GCF_000189635.1. Taxonomy (NCBI): domain Eukaryota; phylum Ciliophora; class Oligohymenophorea; order Hymenostomatida; family Tetrahymenidae; genus Tetrahymena; species Tetrahymena thermophila. The sequence continues at coordinate 619,413 of NW_002476507.1, read as the reverse complement.
GGTACTATGCTTATAGATATTAAAGATTTTAAACAACAGTGCTTAAATACCTTATAGTGTTAGGTTCAATTTAAGGATTAGTAACACACTTTTTATCTATAAGAACAAACGAATGCTTACATTTTATATTATTATTGAGACATATTGCATTCTAAGGACAAGGAATACAGGAACTACCTTCGATTTATTCCTATCTTAAAGTAGAATCACAATATTCTAACTCAGGAGTATGAGTAAGAAAATCATAAATATTTTATAAGAAGAATATACAAAATAAACCAACCATAATAAACATAACAATATGGCTAATTTCTATTTTTGAGAAAAATATCAAGACTTTATCTTTGATGTTTAGTTTTTATTATTGGCTTAAGTATTGGAATGAAGTATCAACTTCTGCAATATTTTCAGATTTTCTACTTTCAACTTAAGACTTTTTATTACTAAATATGTTATATTAGCTGATATTCATCATCGAATCATTAGATTGCCTCTACTTTTTTTATGAAAGCTCACGAGCTGTATCCAGCAGTCCTTTCCATTTTGTGTCTGTTATGCTTGTGCTCTTAGGATAATTAGGTGTGTATTGATGTCTATTAAAAACAGCACTCCCTGCAAAATCATTAATTTCTTCTCCATTCTTCCACAAAGAATTTTTCTTTCCTGTTTGAGGTACTGGAGAATTTAACTGTTAAGATCTTCTATTTGCCGATTCTATTTGGTTAAAGTTATTATAACTTTAATTAGATACTCGTTTACTAGAATTCTCATTTATAAAATAACCTTATTAATTATTCATCATACCATTTGATGATGAGCGAATACCATTATTGATTCCTGGACTATAAATTTAATTACTCATTCTAAAATTAAAGTTTCCATAATTAACAGGTGAATATGATTAAATTTCTTATTATGACCTATTTCCCCCTTCATTAGAAATCCTTTATTATTAATTCTATAAGCCTAACCCATTTTAATTACCACTTAATCTATTACTATTCATTGAGGCAGAAGACGCTCTGTTATTTTAAAGAGAATTTCTACCACTTTAATTCTGTTACCCGAAATTAAAAGCTTAAAATCTACTCTGCCTAGCACTACTTTAATTAATTTCAGCTTCTTCTGGAATTTGCATATTTTAATTGCTTGCAATATCATTTCTGTTTGGCATTTAATTACTAGATTATCCTTATGTCACATCAGAATTGTGTTAATCAACAAACACATAATTTTAATTATTTTTCTTTTCTTTGCTATGATCAATCATATTTAAGATACCTTGAATACTTTGTTATCTTTCCTTTGGTGGAGGTAAATTATGTGACTATCTTTATCCATTTTCTCTATTCTACTCTGATGGTGTGCTGAATTGATTTGGCTAATATACTCCTTTTTCTTGTAAAAACTATTAATAAAGAGATGCCAGATCTGCATCCTTATCAATATCAATGTTATTTTTAATAAGCTCTTTTCTCATAGAGCTTACAGATATATTGCTTCCACCTCCTCTGTACCTATTTTATTGATCTGAATTCATTGTTTTAGTTTTCTATTGATAAAAAATTTTCTCTACTTTCTTAAAATGTATTTATATATAATTTTTGAGAAAAAAGGCTAATTTTTACAAATTATATACGACACTCTATTTCTTTTAATTAAAAGATTTATTAATTAAAAGAATATCTAAGTCATATAAAATACATAGATATTAAAAAGAATTTTCAAATTTCTTAAAATTTTAATTTGTTGCTATAATTCACTAATTTTTGATTTAATTTTTTGAGTTTTTAAAAAATTTATCCTAAAATTAAGAATCTTTAATAGATTACAACGTATCTATCAATTCACCTATTGTTAAATATAATCAATCATTTGTTTTTATTTTTAAACTAAAAAATTATTTTGCATAATTTAAAATTATTTTTAATCTGTTTCATTATGTAGATTAAGAAATGCTAACTTTCAATTTATTGTTTTAAATTCATAAAAAATTAAAAATGAAGTAAATTTTATTTATCGAATTTATTCATTACAAACATCTATTTAATATCTTATTTTAATTATTACCATAGTGATATTAAAATAAATAATTATATGAAATTTATTATAAAAATTAAAAATACAAAAAATTACATAATTCTTAATAAAAATTCATTTTTTTTGTAAAACAAGATAAAAAAATGATTTTCAAAATAAAAATTATTTTTTCGAATTATTTTTTAATTGTGGAAAAATAAAAAGAATTTGCATAAAAAATAAATTATTATCTAATATTTTTTACAATTTAAATAAATAACTAAAAATGCTTTGAGGAAAAATGAAAATTTACTTTATTATAATTGAAAATGAGATGTAATATGATTTCATATATCATTAGTAAAAGATTATTTATAGCTAATTATATGCAAAAATCTGATAGAAAGAAGAAATTTTATTTTAAATTATGATTGTCTATAAACTATTTTAAGGCAAAAATGGCTAAATGGCGGACTAAAATTCAGAAAAATTTAATTTGAATTTTCAAGATTTACTGATATTCTGAGTTTTACATTAATAATTTTAAATTATTAAGATAAGAGGTAATTGTAAATAGCCGAGTTCGAAACTTTGAAGTAACAAGTTTTTTTTTTAGAAATATACATATTGAGATTTTTTCTCCAAATAGCATCCAATATGAATAAAAATTAATGAACTAAAAAGAAAATTATTTATAAATAAAAATTAAGATATGTATTCCTCAATTTGCTTGAAATCATATTAGCTTATTATGTATGGACATATATATTATTTTGCTGAATTTAGAATTAGAAATAGTTAGTAAACAATATTTAATTTTAGAAGGTGTTAAGGTCATGAGGATTGCTGCCATCAGAGAGGCAATTAGTATAATAAGAAAGGGGAGCAACCTTAAAAGCGTAAAGCCAATAGAGTATAGTTATGTTAATATGAAGAAAAGAAAAAAGTGATAATTAGATTAATTAATATAAATTATAAATAATTATTCGTAAAACATAAATAGTAGTTGGTTTGTATTTTTTTGATTAGATATTAGAAAGCTTCTTTAATATAAAAAGAATAACACAATATATAATATTTATTCATTTACTTAGACAATAATAAGAAATAGTTTTCTCTAGTGTAAAATGATCCATAAGGAAAAAGAAAACATAGTATTCTCTAAACCTTAAACAATAGAAGACATATTGGATCATTTTAAAAATATAGACAAGAAATAAATTCATACATTAAATGCTACATTTACAAGTGATTTGCTCATTTATGAAAAGTTATAGCAGATTTTTGAAGACAATTTATTTAAGGGGCAAGAGAATCTAAAACGTTTAAAAATTCGTTTTGATGCTACCCCTTTAGCAATTAAAGATTTATAGAGTCTGAGTAAGTTAATAGTAAGGCTAAAATCTGTTAGACATTTATAGCTTTCATTTGGATTTTGTAATTTAACCTTGCCTTGTCTTATCTCTCTTGTAGAAGGAATTCTTGCTTTAGAGGAATTAAAGGGTTTAAAGCTTGACTTATCAGGCAATCCAATCTTATCTTAATATAATTATATACTAAAAGAGTTAATGAAAGTGCCAAGCAAATACTTTAAACTAAAATTGTGCTAGTGTGATCTAAAAATTTTAATGTTTTCTACAAATAGCAAAGGAAGTTAATAAAGTAGTGGTTATTTTCTAAGAGAATGCTCCAGTAGTATTAAGTAAGAATACTCAAAGTAGGGAAATTAATAAATTTTATAGAATTAATAGTAATCATAGGTACCATAGAGCCAAAGACAAAGTAGAAGAAGTTCTTCTAACTTTAACCTTAAAGATGATATAAGTAGCCAAAGTAACAAAGGAGAGTTTACTTAAGGCTCTACTTTTGGAATTTATGACTAGAAAAGCGATAATCTAATTAACAATAGTTTAAATTCATAGCAAGAAAATCAAGGCAAAATGCTGTTTTAAAATATTTAGATAGATTAAGCAGATTAAAGTAAAAATGCTGCATTAATAAAAAGTAGATAATAAAGTAGTAGTGAAAATAACAGTAATAATTAACAAAGTTAGACTACAGATCAAATTAGAGTAATTATAGATAGCTAATAAAAAGCATTAGATTAAACCACAAATTCAAGCTAAGGAAGTTAAAATATAGTAAATGCAGTTGGTCAAGAGTATTTGAAACGTTTTGAAAATGAAAGTTAAGAATAATAATTATCAAAAAACAATAAATTATGTAATGCAATATCTAAGGATATTAAGGCAAATTATGATTAGCATTTTTTAAGCTAGACTTAAGTATTAGAAAATTAAGAAAGCAGCAATAATTAACAAATAAATAAGTATAGTCAATAGTAGGAAGTAGTAGATTTTAAAATGGACATAGAAGAAACAGATAACTAATTATAGTAAAAGTAATTGATAGAAAATTATGGAGAAGAGGAAGAATGTTAATAGTATGATAATGAAAATAAGGAAGAAGAACTTGATGAAGAAGAAAATTAATTTGCCTATAAAAAGGGAAAGTTTTTGAAGAAAAGCAAAAAGCCAAGTAATGATATAAATACAAATGTAAAAACTAGGTCGAAGTTAGGAAATAAGACAACTAATAAAAAGGATTAAAAAAATAATAAAGCTTAAAATAATATTTAAAAAGCAGAGAACTCTAAGATTAACACTACTCAAACTCATTCTAAAACAGCAGGTAAAGGAGAAGCTTACTTCAATAGAACATATAGAGGAAATAATAATACAACCCATGGTGGTTTATCTAAAATGAATACATCTGGAAACGAGATAGCTAATGCTGTCATAAAAGATGAAATTGTTGAATAGAATAAAGCAGAAAATTTGGACACATTAGTAAATTCCTTACAGTTTTAAAGATAAAGCTCATAGTAATTATTCTCAAGTGATACTCAAAAACCTTGTTAAAGTTACTTAGCATAGCTTAGTTTTTAAAATAAATAGCAGAATATTTCAGACAATTAGCAAACTTATAACAAGGAGAACGATTGTTCTAATAAAATAGACAACAAGTAATATAATTAGGATGCTTAAAGAAATTAACAGTAAATAAATTTGGTTCCTACTTTCTAATAAAGTGGTAGAAAGTATTTAAAAAGAGTTATTGATAAAATTGTATTAGATTTCAGATCGAATTAGGATCTATAGCAGCAATCACTTAAAGAATTAGCAATTACTCTTAACGACTTATTTTCATAAGTCAATGAATTACATTTAAAAATACCTGATAATTAAGATTGGAACAACCTCATTACTCTTGAGTTCAGTACATGTATGCCAATAGTCCTTGACGTGAGAATAGATCCAATATGCTTCTAAAAAGTAGCTTTCACAAATATGAATAAAGAGATTTAGACTGCCTTTCGTAAGCTTAAATTTGGAGATAGATTAAAAGATAATCCTAACACTTAACAAATTTAAGAGGAAATTCAAAATTGGTTTTGCCCTGAAAAAGATTTCGTGTGCAAAAAGAGCTTGGTTAAAGAGAATTATTTGTAAAGTCAAGAAATAAATTAAAATTTAGAGTAACTTGAATTTGAAAACTATAGATACCAACAAATATTTTTCAAATCTTCTCTGCACTCATTTTGCAGCATATGTCAAAATCAAGCTAGTGAATAACATTATCTACAAGCTAATACTTAAGGATTATACTTTTGCTATTCTCAAAAAGATATATTAATTTAAGACTTTATTGAATTTTTAGACAAAGTTTAAATTAATCTCTAAAATCAATACTCTTAGATATTCAACGAAGGAGAAATTAGAGAAAATTTATGCTCTAACTAGTAATTATATCTTTTCTAGCATTTTAAGAATAGGGAATTTACAAATTATAATGGAGATTAAGCTATTAGAGATTTTAAATTGTAGTAAATTAGTGAATAAAAAATATAAAATAAATCTGAAGATGATTTTATTTAAACTCCAGTTTAAACAAAAAATCCTAATCAGCTTCCTTAATCTATGAATAGAAATAGCCAAAGTTAAGAATAATATTTAAATTACAGTACTCCTGTGACATAACCTTTTAAATTTTAAAATTCTAATTTTTATCAAGAGCAGCAGTTATAAAAATAGTTTCAAATCAACTCTATGAACAATAACAAAATCAATCATCATATGCAGAGCTATTATGTAAGCTAAGAAGATTTTAAATATAATAATTTTCATAAAAAATTAGAGAGAGCCCTTAAATTAAAGCTTATAGAGTCTGTTACTATAAGATTCTGTTTCTAGGAATATTACTATGAAGAGTAATATGAACTTGTTTAAAAAATTTATAATATAATAAAAATAATTTCGTAGAGAATAAACATAAATAAACTTTATTTAAGTGTTAATCAAGGAATTTCTCCTCTTATACTTTCATAAATAATTTTTGTTGAAGAGCTTAACATTGATTTAATAGAGGCTGGAAGTTGCTTGAAGGATAAAAATGTATTTTATTTAAACTTAAGAAAACCTAAATACTAAATCCTTAAACATGACCTTTAAATATTTGCATAAATAGTAAATTAGAATGCTTCCTTTGAAGAGATTCATATTAATTTTGATGAAAAATAAAAAACGTGCATTTAAAGCATTTCTCATCTACTAACAAGGTATAGATAAGAAATAAACTTAAAAGAGTAAACACTTACTATTTTTAGAGAAAATCTTCCTCCTATTTAGGAATTTCCTTCTTCAGTATGTGAATATTTAGATATAATAGACGAATCAGGAAATTTTAATGATAAAGAAGTAGAGCAAGAAGAAGAAGAAACAGATTTAGTTTCAAACAAATATTCTTAATCTCCTGAGATCTATAATAAATATTCAAATTATGATGATTTAGGATAAGAAGAAAATAGCGTAGACAGTTAAAATTCTTCTGAAAAAAATATTTTAGATACTAAATAAGAAAATGATTAATTTATTTAAAACATACATTGCCTTAGTGAAAAAAATCCATTTGACTCAGTCATTGATAGTAATAAAAATAATATAATCATTAATTTAATTTAAAATGAATAAAATAACATTGAAGTTTAGAAACTAAGCTAAAATAATATAAGTTTATAACTCAAAGAAGTAGAAGAATAAACACCAAAATTTATATCAAGTTAAATAGAAACTGAAAAATAGAGCCAAAAAATTGAAGTAGAAGAATAGTTAATCGAATAGGAATCCTAATAGGTCGAAACTGATGTTACATAAAATTTGAGCGTTTCAAAAAAACGTGAGAGAAAAAGATAACCTAAAAAAAAGGCTGACTTAAATTTAGAATAAAAATAATCTATTTCAGAAAAGGCTATCAGCAAAAAGAGGAATTAAGATAAAGATGAAAAAAGATAGTAGAAAAGCAAAAATTAGAAAGTGAATGCTAAATAAAAAAAGGGTAAAGATAATGAACAAACAATCAAAAATTTAAATTCCGAAAATGAGTAAGATTAAAAGTCCTCTTCAATAAATGAATAGCAAGACGATGAAAGCAAAGAAGCTTTGACAAACTTGGAAACTAATCAGATTAATTCTCCTAATAATAGCAATAACAGTACTAACTCGAAAGGAGATCAATATCTTAACATCAAAGGCAAGCAGTAAATTTTGAAATAAGATTAAAACCCTTAATAGTTACTTTACTGAACTAATCTCATACTTCTAGGTATTTCTAGAGTATGTAAAGCTACAAAAAAAATAAGCAGTTAAACAAATAAATTATTATATTATGTAAAAACCTAACTTAAACAAATGAAATATGGATGGATGGATAGAAAATTGATTGCTATGTTAATAACTAATTTAAAATATTTGTTTATTCTAATATTAACATGTATTACTTGAATAAATATACTATTAATACAATTGTTTCTGATAATAAATATCTTAAATAGAGACACATATTTATTAATAAATGTTTCCAACGCTATTCATTCAATCATAAGTTTATTTTAATCTAATTAAGAAATGAAACTATAACTTTAAGTTTCTATAATAATAATAATAATAAAAACAAAGAAAGACTAAACTAAGGTAGCTTAAAAAAGTAATAAATTCAAAACATTTTAAAATCTTTTTTCAATCAAATTATTGTAAATTAGATAAATTTATAAATTATATATAAAATAAATAGTAAAAATAACTACCTACATTTATATATGAGTTATTTAAAATTATATCCTAAAATTGTAATTTATAAAGATTCAACTCTATAAAAATTATGAAATTTAAATAAATAAATAAATTATTGCAATTAATTGAATTAAATTAATACTTGCTTGTATACTTTTCCATAAGTATCTTAAATTACACAAAAAATTGTATTTAATATTTAACTCATTTATTTTACATAAACTAATTATTTGCCTTCAGTAGTATAAAATAGACAGTTTAAATATAAATAGAATTTTACTTAAATTAAAATGCCTTTAATTACAATTTTTAGGCTATTTTTAAATTTTAATCTTTTATATAATTTCTATTTATAAAATTATAAAAAATTAAGTTATTATAAACATTTTATAATATTTTTCCAAATTCAATTTTAAATTATTATTCAATGCAAAAAAAATATTTCAATTTACAAATTATTTTATGAATTATTTGACTTTATATGTTAAAATAATATCAAATTTATTTTATTTTACTGGATTCTTCCTGTTATTTTTAGGCATTTTTCATATTATTTTATCATATGCTTTCTATTATTTATAGATTTTAAAAGAAATGTACCTAGTTAATTTTCTCAATTTAAGATATTTTCGAGCTTATCTTATATTATATTTTTTTACGTATATCAAGTACTTGAATGCTAAAACAAATTAAAATTTTTCCTTACCCTAAACAATAAGCTTGATTAAATTACATATATTATTTTTTGCGACTCAATCTTAAATTTAAAGAGGTCTATCTTTAAAGTCTATTATAAAAAACAAACAGCGATGTCTATTTCACTAAAGCTGTTCTCCCACTTGAACTCTATAAATGCAAAATAAAACAGGAAATTAACTTAAAATTTTGATTTCTCTGGCTATAACTAACTAATTCAAAATTTAAAAGTTTTGAACTTTCTATATTAAAAAAAAAGACGTACTAATAATAATTATATCTTTTTAATATTAAAAATAATTATGATTAGAAGATATACCAGCCAGATTAGAAATAATCAAAATACTATGAACTTTTTTTAGAAAAACTATAAATACATCCTAATATCTAGGTACTAATATAAGTAAATATTAATAAAATCTTACTCATAACTTATTTTTGTAGCTTAAAAATTTTTTTTTCAATTTTCTATGACTAAACAGTATTTCAGAACTTATAACTCTAGAATGACATGAATTTATGTTTTATATAAAAAAAATTCGAGTTTATAATATTTAAAACTAAGATATTACTTGATAATATAAACATGAGAACAATTTATCCTTGAAAGTAGAATAATACAGGAAGAATTCTGTAAAGTTAATTAAATTTATTGATAAATTTAATCAATGAAAAATGTAATTTATAAGATTATAATATTTCATTATTTCATATTTTCTTCATTTAAATTTTATTTTCTATAAAATTATTTAGACTTATTTCACACTTGAAAATTTTATTTTAGGTATATGAGATCAATAAATAGAAAGATTTTAATTGTTATTACATGTAACATCATAAATATAATGGAAGAGAATAAACATTATACACTTATTAAGTAATAAATGTGTTTTTTAATGGCTCGATAAAAAATTTGAGTCCATTAAGCAATTTTAAATCAATTACTTATCTTAAAAATATATGATTGAATTTTCCAGATAATTAAAATTAATTTTTAGCAGTAACATCAAATAAATATAAATCTAAATATTTCCTTTTATTTATTATTTTAACCTTGAAAATAAAGCAAGAGAAATAAAATTAATTTAAAAAAATTTTTGTGATTACTTTAAGAAAGAGAAAGATCAAAAATTTCATTTCTAATTTTGTATTCATGCCTTTTTTTATAAATATTTTCTTTATTAGTTAGTACCAGTCTCCTTAAAAATTAATAAAATTCCTACAAGTTAATCACACGATACATACATATTAAGTAGAGACAGTAAAAAATGATAATTAAAATAAAATTTACATTTTCTGAATAGGAATAAATTTAGGCTGGTAGTAAAATTAATATTTTTGACTGTATCATAAATAATAAATCAAAAACATTTAAATTAGCTTATATTGCGCAAATTTTATTTTAATAAATTTCTAATTAAATTATTATTCTTTAATTAATTAAGATAGATATTCAGCATATTCTTTTACATTTTTCTCTAAGCCATTTAATTACAAGTGAGGTACTTCTAAAATATTTGCTTTTTATTGATTGTATAGAAATAAAGACTTTTAAGTCTTAATAAAATGCAAATAGACAAAAATAATATTAAATGCAACAAATGTTTTAATTCTGGTATTTTTTGTATCAAAAAAAATACTGATCAAACAAAAATCTTTAATCTATTATGATTTGTAAAAATAGAGCAGTGCTTAAAATTATGTATTTCAGGTGACACTTTTCTACTTTCATTCTTAAATTATTAGAAATAGAAAATAATAATTTAAAAAATTCAGTTTTTTTTTTTAATTAAGAATTGAATACTTGTTTTAGAAAGTAAATATTTAAAGAATATTTCTAACTTATAAAAATGATTTGGAAATATATTTATTTATTTAAATTATATTATCTCTTTCAAATTAAACGTAGTTAATTTATTAATTAATCTAAATTATAGTAACCAAATAAATATATTAGTATTAATGAAGGCAGTTATTTAATCTACAATGACTGTTTTTTTAAATTCTAGAATAAAAACAGATTTATAGAAAATTACCAAAATAAGTAGTAACTAAATAATTTAAATCAAAATAACGAAAAAAAATAATTTAGATTCATGAATTATAAATTCAATATAAACAAATTGATTGCTTGGCATTAAAATTCAGATCGTACTTAGCAGAAGTTAATTAAGATTCTTCCTAACAAGGTATTACATGCATCTATAAAATAACGAAAATACCAATAATCAAACATAATAAAGCAGCAAAATTTTTTGTTAAATTAGAATTTACAAACTTATTTTTATTCTTACAAGTTCTAACAATAAATCTAAAAATTAATTTTTACTCTCAAAAAAAATAATTTTGTTAGATTGGTTCTCTTTGTAACGCAAACTGAAAAGCATAAATTTTAAGCCAGTGAAAGCTAAATTATGAATAATTGAGTACCCTATGATAATAACTTTAATTAAAGAGATTTAAATTTTGAATTATAAAAAAATAGAATAATAAATTAAGCTAATTTAATAAATTATTTTTAAAGTGCAACATTTTTATAATAATTTTTTAATTTTGATAATTGTAATATAATAATATGTAAATACATGAATAACTAAATTGTTTTTTGTTGATTGCGATATTTTTATCTAGTGGAATTATGATCGTAAAATAAATGCAGGATTGATTAATTGAACGAAATGATTCTCTTAATTTTCAAAAATGTTAATATCTATCACTCTATCTATCTATGTCTATATAAATAAAGCAGCTAATTTACTGAATGCAAGTGATGAGTTGATTAATTTTTCTATTATTCTTGCTTTTTTTGATAAAATACAATAATTAAGTGGGGATAGCAAATTAATTAATGTTATTAATTCCACTTCGGTTAGAAACCCACCCCTTAATCAACTTTATTAAATAAAATAAATGATGAGATTTGATGTGATTTAGATTTTATTATTGATACCTTTGATTGATCAATAAATCTAACTTTGTCTCAGCATTTTAGTTTATAATTAATAAATTACTAAAAAATAAATTACTTCAATCAAACAAACAAAAAAAATAAACAAATTAATAAATATATAAATTTTGAAGAAGCCATTTCTTCTATAAAAGCAAACTACTAATCCTATCCCTAAATCTAAATAATATCATAAAAACTTGATTTAATTTTGAAAACGATTTCGCTTTCACGTACTTCATCTTAAACAAGCTAATCAAATACACCAACATTCAATCCTTCTAAGGTGAAAATGAGTTTCTATTCAAATTCTACTCTCTCATCAATAGACCTTATTGAAACATTCGAGCTATATGATAAAAATAAAGATGGTTACATCGATGAAAGAGATCTTTCAATAGTTTTAAATGATCTTGGTCAAGAAAGTGACCCTGTTAAAGTAAAGAAGATTATGGAAATAGCTGATCTTGATAAGGATGGCTAAATTAATCTTGATGAATTCATTAGACATATGTAAACTACTCTTATTATGGAGTATGAAGAAGAACAAGAAAATATAGTTGACTTGTTTAAAATTTTTAAGCAAAATGAAAATGGCCATATTAATGTTGAAGATCTGAGAATGTGCGTAACTCAAATGGGTGAGAATCTTTCAGAAGAAGAATTCAATGATTTAATTAGAGAATTTGACTCTGACAAAGATGGCTATATTTCATTTGAGGAATTTTGTAGAATGATGAATTGAAATTAATTGATTTTGATTTGATCGATTTTTTAAAAAGTAAGACAAATTAATTATCAATTTGCCATAAATACTAACAATATTTGATAAAATATCCAAATCTGAATTACTAATTATCTTAATAACAATAATAATAATTATATAAGAATCCTTTTTAATTACTAAACACTTAATTTATTGAGAGTGACTTCATTGAAATCTCTCACGCTAAATAAAATGTAAAATTTGCTAATTACCTAACTATTATCAATTTAACTAACTTACATGTGCTTGATAAATCGGTTTACACTTTACATAGTATAGGCTATATTATCCCTCTTATATTTTATAAGAGCTAATCTAGTTCGAACTGACTATCCTTAGCACATACCTTACTAAAACCAAGATGCGCTTTCTATATTTATTTATACAATTTTCTCTCAAAAGAAAGCGCCTTGGCCTAATAATTTTGATCCAAAAATATTTGAAAATTAACAAAAATAAACACCATATATAATAAATAAAGCTTCAACGCACTGCGTAGAGCTAGTAATCTTGTGTTTCTATAAAACAGCATTTATGTATTGTAAATATTTAGTGTATAAAATTGAATAATTATAATTAAATTTTTTATTGTTTATCTTTTTCCAAAAATTCTAATTAATTTAATCACTTATTTCATTCTCAATCATCAAAAACAAAGAATTTATATATAATCTTATTATGAGGAACATGTATTTTTTTGCCTTCTATTAAATTGTAAATACCTAATCTTACTTACTTACAAGTAATTAATTATTAATATCAGATTTAATATTTTTACGACAATTTATTTATCTACAAACTATCAGAATTACATGTTAAAGCTTTACACAATTGATAAATTGTTTGCTTCTTTGTTGGTTTTATTAATACTTTAAATAGACATATTATTCTTTGCTTTTTAAATAAGTTTAAATACTTTTTAGAATCAACAAAATAAATTTATTTTTTATTTCTAGAGCAAGAAAAATGAGTAAAAAAAATATGCATTGCCACAAATGTACGTGACAAGCTTGATAAGACGTATGTAAGGAAATATATTGTTTATCTAATTCCAATATAGCATAAATTAAACATGCATGCTTGCTTACGTAAGTATACTGATTGAATTTGCATTAAAAATTTTCCTTCATACCAATAAAAGAACTAATAATTAATTTAAATTAAAAAGTTAGAGTCTTTATCAATTTGTAAATTAGTTTTATATCCCAGCCACTAATAGATTAAGAAATATCTAATAATACTAATAGGAAATTAAGTCATAAATTTGATGAGCTCAGATTATCTAAAATTGAAATAAAATATCTTAACTCAATAACTGATATTCACAACTTTAATTTAATTCTCAACCAATCAAAATATTTATATTTATATTTATCTCTAATAGCTATCTTTATATTTTATTTTGGCTTTTTAAGGTTACACTTTAAAATAAAAGTACAAAATTTAAAATAGTGCATGAATGAAGCAGTATTACAGAAGATATTTAAATATTGAAGTTTTTAAATTTAATAAAAAGCTTCTTTATTTTTATTATTAGATCAATTAGACTAATTTTAAGGCTTATCCTTCTAATATTTAATTGATGGAATTTTTCTGTTTTCTATCAGATTGAGATCACCAAGATGAGTGAGATACTCAATCTATTAATTGTGTATTGATTTTAAAATAAAGTTGAATAGGTATTGAATAAATTGTAAAAGTAATTTTTAGGATCCTTTGAATTATAAAAAAGAAGTATTTTTACAATCTGTAATTTAAAAAATAGTTCAGCCTGTTGTCAGGAACAAATATTTCTTCACAAAAAATTATTGACTAGTAATTAATATAATTGAAATAGGTAGAGTCGATTATATGTAAGAATATTTATATTTTTAAAAGCTTGAATTTGATAAAAATTATAGTTGATTTTGTTTATTTTACTTACTATGTATGCAATTTTTTAATTTCAATATTTATTTGCAAAAAAAAATTCGTAGAAAAGCATTTAAAATCTTAATATTGTATTGAAGAATATTTGATGATTATATATTTATTTTATTCAATTTTCTTTGTTCTGTTCGGCTTAACTTTACATAATTTTGTACATTTTTAAAGTTTTTCAGGATAAAATTTAGTCAGATTCTCTTTTAACTTAAAAAATAAAAAATATTCTTTGTTAGTAGCATTATAAACCATGCATAGTTCAAATACACAATCATTTTATTAAAATATTATACTACTAAAGTGAATATATTGTTTGACTTTAAAACTACTTACTTCCAAGAAAAGTAAAAAAAATAATTTAAAAACTTAGAACTTAAAATTAAAAAACTAAAAAGTAACATAAAAAAAAACTTTATTTTTATCAAATAAATTATTATCACAGAGTAATATTTAATTGAATTTACCAAAAATATATTATTATAACTCAATTGTATTTAGTAGAAATATCTTAAATTTTAATCCTTTTTTACTATTTACTTTGGTTTATAAATATAATTAAGAGAATCTTAAATAATTGATGAAAATACAAATTTTATAATTTTATTAGTGGAAAATTGCAATACTAATGTTACGTTGTAAGATTGCATTATTAGTGATATTAATAGAGTTTCAATTTAAAAGAAATCCACTAAATAATTAATTTTATTATTTATATTTTCTTTTGTGGTTAAATAAGAATTCTTATTTAAAAAAAATATTTTTAGCGGATAACATTTAAATAAAAAAACAGTATTTTTTCTTTTTTATATGAAGTTTAAAGAGTTAAAATTCCTCAATTAATATTTTATATATCTCTAATCCCTCTTTTTATAATAAATTTTATATGGTGTATAAGAATATTTATTTTGTAATATAAACAATATTGATCATTCATTTATTTATTGATTCCACAAATTTAAAGTATTTCATAAAATTCATTCTATTTTAAAATGTAAAAGTACTTGATTAAGCTTAAATTCTTAGGAATATTTCAATATAATTTCTTTTATCTCAAAAAAATCTGAAAAAAAAAGTAAATGTAGGCTGGCTAATTTTTTTATCAAGGAATTTCATAATAAAAGGGAAAAAGCTGAGCTATAATTAGGGCAGCTTTGCTAATTCAATCCATTTTAATAAATTTTAATCTAAATTAATTCTTTTTAAATTTTATTTACAGTAATATAAAATTTCAATAGGCTCCATTCAAATTTCAATATTTTAAATTAATTTAGTTGTGGATGCAAATTCAACCAAAATATGCCAATTAAATTCAATTTTATGATTAGATTATATTTTTATAATTATATAGAGCTATTTGATATTTTGAAAATGTAAAAAAATTAAGTTATTTAACAATTTTTTATCATTTAAAATTTATGATTGTAAATAATCTTAATAAATTAATAGATTATTTTTACTAAACAAATTCAGTTTTAAATTAACATTTTAATATTTAAATTTTAAAATTAGCTAATAAACTATTTACCTTTTAAAATATGTAAATTAAATATTATAAAAAAAAATAATAAAAGAATAAATATTATTAGAAATAAATAGATAGATAATTTTTAAAAATTCATTATAAAATTATTTAAAAGTTTAATTTCTTACAAATATTTATTAAGTAAAACTCATTTCAATTTTTATTCAAAAATGTATTAATTTTGAGATTTATACAATATTTAAAAAAGTAAATAGAAAAAAATTTTTATTTAAAAAATTTTAGAGAAAAAAAGAATAAATTAGTTTTTTTTAATTAAATTGTATTATTTAGAATTCTTCAAAATAACTTTAATGAAAATAAAAAATTTTTAATAATTTGAATTAAAATTATTAAGTTTAAGTAATAATAAATGCTTGTCACCTTATTTAACTATTTAAAATTAAATAATTTAAAAATATCTTTTGAATAGGAACTGATTTATACTTACTAAACAAATTTAAAAATACTCAAAAAAATAAAAATTTAAAAACTATTTCATCATCAAAATTCAAAGAAAATATATTATAAATATACTTATATCAGTAAACAAAGAAACAAAACTGATATTTATTAATTATTTACTGAATTTATTATAATTTTTAGGTCTTTATTATTTTTAACTTTTAATTTTCTAGGGTTAGCATTCCTTCTTATATAAGGAGACTATTGAATAATTATTTATGTTGATTTAAAAATCATTAATCAATTTTTCTTAAATTATTTCTTTATTGCTTCTAAAGGATCATATTCTTAATTACCATCATTTAAACCTATGTCTGGTTCGTAAATCTTATTTGGCTGAGCAGGTGGTTGGTTCTATTTGAATTAGAACTGATTGATATAAGATGGTGCTTATATTTTAGGTTATGTTGTTTATGCAGGCTCGAATATTTATAAGTTTGATTATTATACTGGCTATTAAGGTTAATTTTAAAAGGTTTATTAGTATAATTATTAATTTTAATATTGAGATCTTATTTAGTTAACATTATTCAAATCGATTCCACTACCTTAATATTAGTTTCCATTATTATAACGCCTGTTATTTTGATTCGATCCTCCCCTTTAATATCCATCATTTCTATTATTATTATTATTATTATAATTATTATTGTTATAGTTATTGCTATAGTTATTGTTGCTGTAGTTTCTATTATAATTTCCATCATTTTAATTATTATATTGTTGATTAGAATTATTTCTCTAATATTTTCCTCCTTAAAAGTTTTTATTGTTTCCATTATTGTATTAATTATTTCTGTAATTGTTATTGTTATTATATGAATTTCTACCGTTGTTATACCTTTAATATCTAGGCTATCTTTCTTCTAAAGAGGAGAAGATGTTATTTGACTAGCCATCTTATTATTGATACTGATCGTTTGTTTACTGATGATCGTTATTGTTTTAGTTAAACCCTGAAGAAAGGGAATTCATCTAATCTTAATATTTCATCATTTCTCTATAATTTAATGAATTTCCATATTAACTTCTACCTTACTCATAGTTATTCCTTTCATCATTAATTCTTTACCATGGTTATCTATTATCTTATCCTCTTAAGATTCTTTAAATTAGCTTGATTACGTTTTCTCCTTAATAAGTTCTCATATCAGCTTTGTCAATGTAGCTTTCAGAAATCTCTTCCTATTCAATAAATTTTTATTTAAAAAATAATACTGTAAAATTAAAAATCATGAAAGCTATTTGCATTTTGTAAAAAAAGTAAAATTATATTACGACTGGTTCAATAAGTCCTTCTAAAAGTTGTATACCATGTTTCTCAAATTCAGGAAAAGTAATGTTTCTACATTAAACGTTATTTAATGTTACTCTTTTTAAATTTAGCTAAGGATCTAACAAGTTAATTGGTCCATTAATCAAAAAGTTGCAATTATTATCAAGAACACCTGTAATTTTATGTTCTGTCTAGTTAAGTTCTAAAGGATAATTTATAGAAGTTTAATTATAAAAAATCTAAATTTTTCCAGGAGTATTTCTTTGCTTTTCTTCAGGAGATAGCAGATGCTCATATTTTCTAGCAGCCCTTAATAGTCTTTCTTCTTCAATAAATGGTAAAATGACCTAATTATTAATTTTAAGTTATTAATATTTATATTTTCTGAAATTATTGTAAAAATTTTGAAGTATTTATTTAGTCTCTTATCATATCAAAAATATTTAAATTGTTTTACATTTTATTTTTCAAAATTTAATGTAAACTGTCTTGTAATTTATTTAAATTTATTATTTTTAGTATTTATTAAAGTAAAATTTTTTTCATCTGATGATGAAATAATAATTATTTAATTCAATTTAATATGATTTTGAATAGTTTAATAAATTAATTCAAATAAATTTACTTCACCAAGCCACTCAAATTTTTTTCCAATTAAATCAACATAAAAATCAATAGGATAGAAATCAGCTATTTCTGAAGTTGGCTCAATCATAAGAGGTCTAAAGCATTCGGGTACACTTAAAGCACTTGCAGGAGGAAAGACAGAGAGTAACTAATAGAAAGGCTTGAATGGTTCGCCTCTCTCAAATTCTATGATATGCTAATCAATATCTATTAAATCTGAAGCAAAAGGACTATAATGGAAAGGATAATACCAACTCCAACTTATGCATCCTTTATAATAATAAGCAAAGTTCCAACATAAGGCTTCAACATATGATTATTTAATAAGCCACTGCATTTAGATAAAATCTTCAGGTTTTACACCAAATTTATCATTATAATAAGATAATTTATAGTTATAGTTAAGAGTAATTTAAGTGCTTTCTTTTACTTCCTTAATAGTCTTAGCCTCATTACTTCTTTCTGATAATATTCTTTTAAATCTTTACAATAACGATTCATTGTTAATTATCTCAACTTTTTTCTCATCCTTTAATCTCCACTCTTTTAATTAAAATAATAATAATTTGTAATTTATCTAAATACATAAATAAATAAATAATTATTTCAATCACATTAAAATGTAAAAAACTGACAAATATAATTCAACTAATTCTATGATCAAATTTACTACAAATTTGCAGAAGTAGAAAATTTATGATTCATTTTTTAATGGAAATAATAAAATTATATTTTTTGTTGGCAATGATATGGTAAATTTAAAAATTTTATTTGTTTTATCATTTAAAGTAAAATATTCTTAAGATTTTTTATCTTTAATTATCAATTAATTTTAGTATTTTAGAGTGTTTGTCTGATTAAAATTTATTATTGCATATTAAAAAATAAGTAGTGATTTATTTTTAAAGTATGAATTTTTACCTTTTCTTTTCTTTTAGTATTCCTCTTCAGAAATGTGAGGCCTTAATTCTTAGAGCCTTGCTTCCTTTTCTTTGTTAATCTCTTAATTCTTTTTATCACGATCTTCTTTATCTTTTCTAAATTTCA